>NW_020273250.1:1757989-2185934 GCF_003268045.1 Sipha flava
CCCCCCCCCCCCGCCTCATCGTGGTCATACGCAGCGTAGAATCCATTTTTCGTCAAATCGAGATAAATGCGTTTTTATAATAATAATAATGTATACTCACGTACGATTTCATGCGCGAACGGTTTTCCATAATATACATATTATTCGCTCCGCGAAATGAACGTTCACACAAAAGTAATAATAAAATGCCGAGCATGATAATATTATTATACTGTAATACGTTCGCCTGCAGCATGATAATAATACACATGGCGTATAAATATGTGCCTATGCAATACATATGGAACTCGACAAATTATTTTCTGCAATCTGGTAGAGTTATTACGTTTTTTCGTTTTCTTCTCGTCTCTCTGTGCTCATCGCGTATTATTTAACAATAATATACTACAGCTTGTGGTTTTTAATGGATTCCAACCGAGTCAAAGATTGTATTATCATTGAACTTATGTAAATTGTATTTTTTTTCCTTCGATCAAATTTCTAGCACGGAATCCACACGGAAATTCTTGCATATCTTGATAGAAATATTGGATGAGAGGTGTACCGCGTTCCAAGCTTTAAGGATTTTTAATTAAATGACATACAATCCCATGCCTATCTGATGTATTTTCATCATTTAATTTAAATAACTCTAGACCAAAATCTTTATTCAACCGGTTTTATTTTCTTTTTCTTTTCTTCGGCCATAAATTATATTTCCACTAACGTTAGAACCAATCACGAATAGTCGTCGTCGATTGTAGATGTACGAAATCGTGGTCAAATGCGCCAACGACACTTTCGTAAACGATTGTAGTCTAATCCGGAGGTGATGTATTAGTAAACAAACGAGACGCAGGTGGACACAAACGAATTGAATTAGTTACACCACACTCTCAGACTTTTTTCCAAAATTTAATTTATTTCAAACGAACCCGTCGGGTCCGTTACTCGTCGCACACCGACCGATTCATTTTTAAATGTTCTCTTTCTAATTTTAATTAGCTCGCCGCAGTAAAACTAACCTCGTTACTCATGCTTAATAAATCCCTATTTTTTTTCGTAAGGAACAAAACACACTTTTCTCTCGGTAAGAAAAACCATGTGTCTTGTATCCATTTTTTTTAGAAAACATCACACAATGATGGAGTGTATACAACCACGCACGTATAAGAATAGGCATCAAAATACTCGTAGTTCTGTGGCTTAAAAACTAATTGGTTTATTCGTATAATTGTACGAGTACATGCGACTGCGTCCGGTTAATAATAATAAAACAAGCAAGACCGAATTTTTGAAATATCTACGTTTTACTTCATTCTATAAATGATTCTGTGTGTGTGTTTCTCAACCAGACCCACGTAAACAATCTACAAGACCAGCTGTGTTCTCGCACGGTGTCTACGATGTAGAGAAAATGTTATTTTTTCATATCTTATCATACAAGAAACACATTTTAGGACTTTTTTTTTAACTATATTTGAAAAATAAAATTTGATAAAAAATATGTTCTTTGTTTCTATACGAATGCACGTCGACAGCAAAATAACGTCTTCTTGAACAAAAATTGACTACCTATATTTTTTTATTTTTATACATTTATACTTTGATATTGATATTTTATCAAAACCAGTGCGAAAGCAAAAATATTTTTAATGTTTTTTAATTATTCCTGAATTCAAACCTATATATTATTATTAATTTCAATGTCGGTGTAGTATATCTTGTGGACCAATGATTTTTTTTTTTACAGGCATAATTATAAAAATTTGACAACAACTAATACCAATAAATTATCTTGATTTTATATTATTTTAGATCTGAACGCGAAAGTAATCGAATTCGAAAAACAATAGTTTTTAGTAAATATTTATCTTACAGAAAAAGTCATGATTTTGTGAAAACGGATACTAGCTAAATCATGATTTCACAGTTTTGTTTTATTTTCGTATTTTTTCATATTTTTGAAACATAAATGAAAAATTCTTAAAATCACCTTTTGATTGAACTATTTCCTACTACTTGAGAAATTTATATAAAATGTTTTTAAACCTTTGAAAATTAGTAAAATTAACAAAATAACTCGAGAAATTTCATAATCGTATTAACGCTTTGCTATTTCAAGGGACTTAAAATAACGAAAATTCAAAAAAAAAGAATGAACATACAATAATACATTATATCCAGGTATATTAAATTGATAAATATACGTGACAGTTATTCTTACGAAATTATATTACTATGTTTAACGGATAAAATCGTATTTTTGATTTTATTTTACGTTTACCGCCGTACTTCGGGATTAGTGATCGTCTGGTTGCTATTTCTGTTTATAACGTCATTATAACCATCGGTGACGATACTTAATGCAACTGTGACAAGCCTAATCATTAAAATAATAATAACAATAATAACCGTTCTAGACAACGCAACATTTAGTAAATTCGCTGATAGTAAATTGTGATACTATATTAATGCGCTATTGACAGCGGTGATAATCTCTGGGCTTACGTTCGTTGTACATAACCGTTTAACCACCACTATGATAACATCTAAACATGTCTGTATGCTCAACGAACCTAACCATACCTAAACGGTGCGATGGCGATGATGGAACCAGCTGTTCAGGAAACAAAATTAATACTAATACTAATAATAATTATAATTCACGTAGGAAGTTAGAAATTTAATTTAATTTGCTGTGCGTGTTAACACGGCATACGTGTAACCGGTGACTACTAGCATGGTTTACCGTCAACCAATACACCCGAACATAACTGATTCGCTTTGTATTGTTGCACGTGTCGAAGGTCGTACATCAAGTCACGGAATGTCAGAAAATTTCTCGTGCGGTGACGCATTGTTAGCGTGCATACGTCTAACCTTGCAAACACCGTTCGACTGACAATTTGGCGTAATGGATTTTCCACAAAACGTATTTTGAAACCTATTCGAAATCAGTTTCTTAGTGCCTTTTCTCTCCTGCTCCTTTTTTTCTCTGGCGTCTTGAAACTCCTTTGAGCACGGTATATATTCGGACTCAGAAATAAAGTCACACCTCGATGATCAGGCCGGAAAATTGGGAGTGGCGAAGTAACATTATTGATCTAAGAAATGTTTCAATCAAATATTTTTATTTTGTCAACTGAAATATATCTTTGGTATTTATTTATTTTCATCATTAAAAACCCTTGTACTCCACTTCGGATGTGCTTTTCTCGTCGAAACACCCTTTACGGTTGTTGAACGTATGCATTTCAAATCAAATAAATTACGGATGACTAATTCTATATAAAATGGTGCACTAAATATACCCTCGATTACAGGTGGTCGTATTCCGTTTGTATATTTATTTTATTTTTCACCAGAGTTTTTTTACAAATGGTTATCAATGTGACGAATTCCGTTGTCCTGGCATAATACATTCTCGAACTCCGGTACGACGACGATATTTATAATAATATTAACGATGATCATGGTGATTTGTCCCCATGAAATTCAAAGAGGTTGTCATTTCCTAAATGTCCTTTGCTCGACTGCTTGTTTCTAAGTTATAAACAGTTGAGTAGCAATCATTGCGTTCTTCTCGGTGTCTTGAAATGTTACATGTGCTGTGCAACTACATATTTGGTGCACGCCTTTATATATAGTAATATAATCGCGACGGCTACAATGACAATAACTGTACTAATGAAGTATATGATGTGCCAACATACCGAACAGACATTACCCATCGCAGCGAGCAAAACGTTTCCCGGTCCGAACCAGACAGATGGACTTGCGGGAGCGCACGAATTTCGCTCGTGACACGTATACAGCCGTCAGTAGTGAACGTGCTACCCTTCTAGTTTCCATTGTTGCTGCAAAGGTGACAATTCAATTACGCCACACATCTACAGTGACGGGGGTGAATGATGGAAAAGGAGTGTTGTCAAAATCGCAAAAAAAGTACAAAACCCGTCCAAGTATATTATTTTGCTTGGAAGCACCGACAACTTCAAAGCTGTCTCCCTGCTCTAACCACTTCACCATAACATTCAGTCACTCGATTTGACTGCAGATAGGAGATTTTTTACGACCAAGTCCAACAACACAATCAAAATCAACTGATATTCAATGAGTAACACTGTCGAATTACATCATTTTCGCGGCCTTACGACCTTGCCCGGCATCACTTGTTTTTCTTTATTCTCATATTTACATCTACTACGGGCTCAATAAGCTCGTGCGTCATTTTCGTGAATCCTAACAATTCCCTCTGATGTTGGCGTTCAGTTCAAAGTGCACACTAATATATCTGGTGGACAGTTTTTCACGTATAAAAATACGGTTGTAATCCGGCAGTACATTCCCGGTTTTAATTAAAACAAATAAACACTTATTAAAGACACGCAGCTCGTGTAGCAATATTCTTATGGAATTTCGCCGGTTCTAAACGTGTTTGATCGCTATTTTTGTCTTTAATTGTAATAAAATGTTATATTATCAACAATATTCGTTCATGCAGCGCTCGGTCTTAGTTCGTTGTTTCGAGGAAGTTAAAATATTTGCTACAAATTTTCACATAGAACGAACAATGTGTGACGTTCTCTTAATAATGGGTATTAATCTCAATTGTTCTAACAATAAAAACAACGCACAAACACGCGATTTTGAAGCTCACGCAATACACTTTAAATTATGACGTAGTGTATCAAATAGTATACAATAACGGAAAATTCGAACATTTATAATTTGTATACACAATCGTTTTGCAAAAGAATTCCAACTAAACATTTATTTTTTTTAATTTTTTTCAAGAATCGTGACTGGTGTAGATATTTCCTTCCCCTTTTGCCCTTTATTGAGAATTTTTTTTTTTAAGCGTCTTAATCTCCTATAACCACGTATAAGTCTGGTCCATAATATAATTGATCAGCTTCATTACAACATAATAAATTATTTTATCGCGACGTTATTCCCACGTTTAAATGTTTATGAACTCTGTTGTAAAATGCAAACTATCAACAATTTTGTAATGTTATAATTAATAATTTAAACAATGCGTTGTATGCTTTCTATCTCAATATCTGTTTGTGATGTATACGAAAGTATGAGGGTTGATACGATCGTGGACGTTGAAAAAAAACAATATTTCACTGACCGTAGAAGAACTTCGTTTCAAATCCATGGTTGTGAGAGGAGGAGGAAATTATAGCACATTAAGGCGGACTGCAGTTTGGAAGCGAAATGTTATGAATGCAAAAAATAAAGGATCATCATTAATCTCATGAAAATGACAGAAGGTATAAGAATAAAAATAGAAAAAATAAAACGTTAATTATTAAACTGAAATAATATTATTAAAAAAATTTTAGATATTGATATTAAATAACAAATACATTTTAAATATTTTCAAATTTTCAACGATAATATGAGTTTGATAACTAATACGGATTATTTTTGTCAAAAAAAAAAATAAATTCACAGTAATTTATTCATTTTTAAACAGTTTTAAAATGTTACTATTTTTTGAAAAATCCTACCAAAATAATCGTTATTTATAAATAAGATTCTCCTTAATTAACTGATTTAAATTTTAAAAATGTTATGTAAAATTAATCATAACAAAACATAGGTATGTTTCATAGAAAAGTTTTCATGTTATTGTGTAACAAATGACAAGTGTTCGGAAAAAAAAAATTATTAAACCACAACAGTATTTTGGAAAATCAACCAATTAAATTAACAATAAATATAGCGAAGTTAAAAAAACACAATTATAATTGTTATACTAACAAGAAAAATAAATTGTATAAGAAAATTGATTACGCAAGTAAATTATAACAATAAATTATGAAAGCGCAGCCTTCTTTTGTAGTCCACAAATGAAGAAATATAATACTCCTATATAAACATAAAAGTGTATAGATTTAAAAAAAACTTTTGTCGATTCTACTACTGGGCTACTATAGGGCTTAAATATGATAAATCTATAAAAATTGAAGGAAAAATGAAACAACAAACGTACCTAGCAATCGCGAGTAGAGCCATAAATGTAATGATAAAATTTAGTGTAAAATAACAAAAAAAAAAAAAAAAAGAACATAATAAGGTTTAAAAAAAGCAAAAGAATTATTGAAAACAGAAAACAGATATAAATTGTCCATGAATAAATATTTTATGACAGTAATTGATTACGACAGAAAACAATTTAAAGAGTATGAAAACAAGTAACAACAGCCGGGAATTAAATAGTTAGGAAACAATAGAAATGTAAATATAATTGCTTTTCAAATGAGATTTTATAAATCCTTTATAGATAAATGTATTAAAAACATTGATAAATATGGAACAATCGAATTCGTTAAACTATATATAGCTCGTTGAATTTCTTTGTTGTAAAAATAATGTATTTATATTGCAGAATTGTTAACTGCAAATATAAATACATATATATTCATACAAAAAAGTATGACGCTGTAATGTACTACGTATCATTATAATTCTTTACACATATTTGGTAATTACTCCGTAGTACTATGTAAAAATAAAAATTTAAAAACAGACCATGAAAAAATTGTGAAACGGCAAATATTAGTAACATGCAGAAAGCCATGCGCGAATCACGAAAACCATAATAAAGAAAAGCTACAGATTGCGAAACAACACCACCGTCATCCAAATGTTTCAATCAAGGGCAAGGTTAACCAATTAACGAAAACAAAAAATTAACCGAAGAGGATATGATCAAACAGCATTTATAAGGGCTCCGGTTCAGCACCAACTTCAGACGTATCCAGCCATCCAGTATATACGTTCGGTTTATATTTGTTGTTATCATAATTATTAACTGTTGATTTTTCTAAGTGTTAAAATCAATTACTACCAATACCGTAAAAAATATTATTTATAAGTAGATACATTCATTGAAATTATCCCAGTCTTATCACTTAGCAACATAACATTATCGTAGCACCGTCGAGTGACCGGCGACACGTTACAACGCTTTAAAATAAACATATTTTGTACTCATAGTTTATTTCATAATAATATGCTTATACACACATCAATTATCATAAAAATAATAAAATTAAATAAAAAAAAAATTGCTGACGCTTTGAGTAAATCCATTGGTACAAAAATGATGATAATAATAGTAATAACCAGGACTCGGGAATTAAAGCATTTGCTTATTTTTATGGATTGACTTAAAATGTAACAGAATGATAAAGAAGTGTATGTCAAATTATAATACGTACAATTATGAAATTTGAAAGTACTATTTTTTGCTTTTTTCAGCAATTTTTTAAAAAAAAATTTCTTTCCAATTTTTCTAATTATTTTTGCTTATATGACCAGTTTTTATACGTTTTTATAGTTTTCTCCTGCAAAGTCGTTTTTGATAGAATTAAAATTTAAAAATAATTCTTATCTTATCTACGTTGTCACGTAGTTGTGACGAACTCGTCACCGTGCAAGGCATCATTGTATGGTTAACAAAAATATTTCAACGTTGAAAATAGAACTGAGTGTCAAACGTCAAAATGATCAAGAACAAAGAAAACAGTTCAAATTTTATTTTTCAGAAAAATCTCTTAGAAAATCTATGAAGTCCTTTAAGTCATGAAAATGTAGATTTATTTTTATTTTGTTTGATTTTTTAGTTACAATTATATAGTTTTTTTTTTTATATATATAAATTATTTTGTTTAATTTAAAATTTTTAAATGCTTATTTTAGTGCTTATAATGATGTTTTTAAGCACTTATTTTAATGATTGTAAGTGCTATAAGTCCTAAACCCTGGTAATAACCATCTTTGCGTAATAATATTATAACAATACCAATTGTAAATAATGCAGTATAATTTAAGTTATGAATATCGATGTCAATCAATGCATAAACATTTCAACGGGTGCAATTTCGACGTACCTACATTTCCAAGGATGAAAATTCGACACATTTTATTAAATTTATCCAATGAAAACAAATAAACAATGATATTAAAAATAATAGGTACCTATATATTGGTAAAATAATTCAATTTCGTAAAAATTTAAACAATGGCTAAGTGATGTTCAAGTCTCAGCGAATATTCAACGAATATATCGTGTTGGTATACTAATGTTGTGTTTATTATAAAGTGTGACGAACATTTAACGATACAAACAACATTAAAGATAAATTTGATGAATATTGCATTGGCCATTTTTAATAATCTCCAATTTAATTTATAACAATTTAAATTAATATCAAAGTGGATGATATATATATGTATACATATATATGTGTGTGATAATGATAATGTCCCAAATTATCACTGAAGATAGCTTCTTATTGATGAATTGAGGTTATACAATTATAATAAAAAAATAAATGATTAAAAATAATTAAGATAATACAAATAAAAAACAAAACAATACATACGATAAATACACGAAAATATATAGAAGTGAAAAAAATATACACGAACATAGAATATTAGTAATTAAACGATATTTTTTAACTAAAAAATCTTTATATTGTATATTAGACTGATTGAATTGATTCATATCATATACCTACACTAAGTTTATAAATTGTTCGAACCATATTTCAACGGACTTTTTGTAATGGTTAATAGATTTTCAATTTAAGATATGCACGTATATGTAGTATATATATAAAGCGCACATTAAGTATATATTATAGATCCCCCCCCCATGAGCTGTATTTATACAGTCAACTCACGGTATAACGAAATTCGATATAACGAAAACCTCGATATAACGAATAAAACTGTCGGACCCTTGAAAATCTCGTGATATAACGAAAAATTAAATATATTTTGGTCCCCTCGATATAACGAAGATTTTTTGGTCAAAGTTCACGCAATGTAACGAATTTTTACAATTTTGGAGATTGATACTCCACGTCTTACAAGTTTGTTTCGACTATTATTATGTGATGAGATGTTCATGTATCGTTTATATGATACACGTCTGTTAAATGTAAATTGTATTAAATATAAACATAAATTTGTTGTTATTGACAAAAATTTGGCTACCTGTGGAGTTTTCAATAATGATGAGATTTTGAATAAAACTGGTGACGAAGAGCCCCCGTAAGCTCGAATGTAGCAAAATTAGGTCGCCGCGCCGTCTTAAATTGTTTACAAAGACATGATATTGACGACAGTGTATTTTGTAATATTCTAAATTTGGACAACACTATTAATCGTGTAAGCGCAAATAGATACACACACACAAAAAAAAAACTGATTTTTTAAAAAAAAAAAATAAGTAGGTATATATGTAATAAGTGCAATGCAACAGTTACATATTTTTTTTGCACTGTATCTCCGACATCACTGAAGCGATTGGTGGATATTTTGGTAGAAGAAATTCCGTTGGAAACTATTCAGGTCATTTACGAATCTATTCCGCGAAGTATTGAAGCTGTTTGAAAAGCAAACGGTGGCCCAACACCTTATTCATAAACCATTATGTAAATACAAATTAAACAAATTGCGTATACGTCTGGTGTTCAGGTGGACACAATTCTGCGCCGGGTCCCAAAAACCGCCGGCTCGGCACTGCCCGTACACCATCGGTTCAACGCAACGGCGTTGGGTCTCGTAACGACGAACGGTTCGCAAAATACCGTACGCCCGCGACACTCGTACGCGGAGATGTATTTATCCCCGCCGCCGCCCGCGCGCCGTTATTGTTTTGCTTGAGAACACGGACAATATCTCCGTTTGATACGAACAACGAGAACGTGTGCCTTCCGCAAAACTAATGAGCAAATATACTTTGGCGAAACTATCGCGTTGTTATTTTCCATCGTCATGCACGACACGACCGTCGCGGTACATCGGTCGATCGCGAAAACCTCATAACCGCGCGGCACCACCTCACGTACAATTCGAAATGTGGTCATCGCACCCGTCCGCCAACGCTTCGCGTAACAGTAACGTTGTTACGGCTGCGTTCGTCGTAATATTATATACCGGGGCGGTCTCGAAAAACGGTTAGGTTAGGTAATACGTCGGTTAGGCCCTAGGCGTCGTTTATAGTCGCGGACAAATTGCATTCATTTAGAGAAGTCTAGTCTACATCCATCACGTTGAATTTGACATTGAATCTATTTTTCCGATTTTATAAACTTTATCCGTATAAACTAAAACCGCTAAAATCGATTTAAACCGCTACATTTATGTAATCAACTTTTTCATAACTGATGGTAAAAAGAAGAAAAAAAGTGAGAAATTCGTTCTCTAACAGACTTAATGACAAACACGAATCAGTTTTAAAAAATCTTATCGCATCAATATATCATTCGGTAAGTCGGGAACGGCAGATTCTGAACCCCTATGTTGCACGTGTGTTAGACGGAAAGAAAAAATTACCGCTTTTAATCCCCTTAAGGGAACCACTATGCGGTACACATGTAACGCAATATGTTCACGACCAATATGATTACAAGCATTAAAGATAACGATTGTTTTCAAAGCTTTTCTTATTTATAATCCAATCCGATGTCGGGTTACGATTTTACGCCAATGGCGTTCGTAATTACAGTTTGTAATTCTAATAACAACGCGCAGTTTTACTTTCAGACTTCAATGTTGTACACGTTGTGCAAATCAAAAAAGTCGCTACAACAGTCATAATTTTAGAATAATAGTCTACAATAACATTCACGTTCGGTGAAATTTATATGCGTGTCAAAATCAAATTATACCTAACCAGCAGTGAAAACTGAAATTTTTCAACACTGATAATACATGGAGATCGTGAATATGACTCACGAAAGCTTGGGCCTTTCCCTTTTCCAAAATAATTTATTCGAAGCTTAAGATCTTTAAAAAACGTTTATATCACATTATATACAGTTTACTCTCGATTATCCGCGAGCGGATTATCCGCTGTCTTCCACGGAATCGTCTACATACCTATATGTATACAAAAAATATATACGTATTGTATATTGGCTAATTGTTCTAAATCTTTTACTGAAGGAGAGAATGTTGACGAAGAAAACATTAATGAGTGGATAAATTATGATGCCAATGATCCAGGATTTGAGCGTCTTAGTGATGAACAAATAGTAAGTGGTGCATTAGGTACAGTTTCGGAAAGTGAAGGTAAAGAAGAAGAAAACGATGAAGTAAATGAAGTAAAGCGAGTGAGCCATGAAGCAGCTCTAAAACATATAGACGAGATCATTAAATATCTAGAAGAACAAGACGATACAACTCTGTGTGACAAAATGTTATTAAAAAAACTTCAATCACAAGTTAAAAAGAAGAGTTTTCAAACAAAGAAACAATAACTTGTGACTGATTTTTTTGAACATAAATAATTTATAATTTTTATTAATTTTTCATTATAAATGTACATACATTCATTGTACATACATGTATATTTTTTTTAATACTACATATGTAATAATAATTTTCAATTTCAATTTCCAATTTAGTTTTTATTATAAAATTTAATTTTGCGGATTATCCGCGGAATTCGTTTATCCGTGGATGTCCTACCACCCTATTCCGTGGATAATCGGGAGTAAACTGTATACATACTCGTATATACAGACAAATTACAGAGTTTTGTGGCCGTTTAGGTATATCCTTAAAACGAAATAATACGAGATTATTTTTATAATACAATTATTTAATTTTAAATTGTTTTCATGGAAATACCATAAAAATGCTTAATAATATATTTTTTTTTTTATTTAAGAACTTTCAGTAAAAACTATTATAGCTCAACAATTACATGTACACATTCAGTTTCCAATTAAATGACTTACAGTTATAAATAATGATAAATTTTAATATTACAATAATTGATAGGGATAAAAACCAATATTAATAATTTTTATAACAGCCGATACTATAAAAGTGAAATATAGATAATGAAGGTAGATAATGTAATGAATCATTATGGATATTAACAATTAAGGATTGGATATAGATAAAGATAAACATAATTATTCAAAAAATTTCGACAGTAAATTCGACAATATTTGGTTTTATTTATATCATCGAACCTATTGAAAGGATATCGATAAAGAATATTATGAGTCAAATAACTGAAAAGTGTCACGGGCGACTCACGGAAGATATGAAAGCATATATATAAACTGAGAAATACAAATTAATTACATAGAATTTGAAGTAAACACGTGTAAGTGCAAAATAAGACACGTGCTTTCATATTATTTGTAAATTAAGATTGAAATTTTTTAAGAATTATATTTGTTTGAAGAGAGACGCATTCTATGCTACCGTTCTATATTTTTCTATCCAAATCATGCGACGGGCGGTCATCTAACGGTGGGTAAAGTTCGACAGCGGCTGGTATCCATTAGATAGTAAAATGTGGCTACCAAAAACTTCCCCATTCATATCGCTGTTTCATGCTAGTCATGATACCGGACCGATATCGCATACACGGAAAATTTAATATTTTTAATAACAATTTAACTAATTACATTTTTGAACTTTTCTCATTAGATTGCTCATCTGCACACAAAGTATTCGCGTTTAAAAAAAAATATGCAAATCGGTCCAATAAAACTTCAGATATAACTGTAATAAAATCGTCTCTCCTTTTAATAATATAATAGGTATTACGCGAAAAAGGTAATACTCGAAAATTTTCACTGCCCGAGTAGAAAGATCTGAACGCTGTACAAGAAGTTTTCACATCAAAAATCTTGTTAAAATTTTCTTTTTGTGGTATGAATGGGAGTGTGCAGACAAAGGTCCTACAGATCAATTCACTACCAAGTATCTAAGAACCCCCGCTGTAATTCGACAGAATTCTCGTTTATATTATTGAATATTGATACAGCAATGCGCGTACACATTGTAATATAATTACTATTGTAACATGTAACAGCAATGTGGATCGCGGAATTGCAATGAACTAATCTTTGAATGACGTCACTGATTAATTTCCATGACAACCTATTCCAATAGCCAATCTCACATGGCAGCCGCCATTGTAATAACAATCTGAGGTGGCAAAATGTATATCATTATCTTAATTAAATGGGATTTATGCGCGGAGAGTGACCGGCGATGAGGGCGATAAGCTTATTTTAATAATATAATGACGATGCTCATCCGATTGACGTACATCACCCTCGTGTAAATGTATAAACGCCCTCCAATTTCGTCCGGTCTGTTGCCACGGTGAGCTGCTTCGGTAAACGCACGCTCACTCGAATTGTTTAAGCTGAACACCAGTGTATTTACTTGTAGAGAAGTATCAGATAAAACGCGAAACGTTTCGTTACATGAATACTAATGCACGACCGACGGGCTGATTTCCATACTCGTCAGACGCATATGTACATAAATATTATATACCACCCCTAACCACCTCCCCCCACGATTTATGCATGCAAGATCGCGAACGCATTTCCTGCAATTCGATTTCGAGTACGGTGAGCATGGTAAATTTTACCGGAACTCCTCGAAATCCCGACGTGTCACTTTTGCCCTACGATATACCCAGTACCATGTGCGTGAATTGGATATTTGGCGTGAACGGCTTCAGGAAAGATAACCGGGCGGAAAAAATTAACAGATAAATTCGTTTTTTATTCGACTATTGTTAAGATAAATTTTTCAAAGTAAAATTGTTATAATCACAAAATATTCGTCATATTTGTTCAGTTTAAGCTTTAATGGTCTTCCAAAAGCTGTGATCGTAGTACGGTTTCTTGTTCAGCTGACCCTTGCAATAGGTAGAATCAAACATAGATCTACCCACAATATACATAGGAACACAAATTTTATTGTTTTCTTGTGTCTCAAAGTGCTTATTTATATATTTCAACGTTAATTACCTACTCAAGAGTTTAGTTTTTCTAATTAATTGCTGATTTAAAAGGGTACATTTCTCATATCAATGATCATATTCTCATCACTGAAAACACTTGCGTGGTTCGCGTGGACTGGAACAATATTAAGAAGAATATTTCTCCAACCAAGAATACGCATCCGTTATTAATATCAATAAAATATGGTCTGTAAACTATCTGTGGTTTCTATAACTTGATAAGACCGTGTATAAGACCGATATTAACGACAGAAGACTAACGACCATCCGACACGGTATGGACTCCGATTTCGATCCGCCACCGTAAATCGATATAGGAATTCAATCATCATACAACCCGTGATAAACAGCGATACTTTTTCATAAACATGAACAAATATTTTAATGTTAAATAAATTACAAACACACGATTTTAATTTTTCCGTTCACCTTCTCCATATTTATTTGCAAATTAATTATGTCTACACGTATTATAGTCTATTCAGAATAAGAGTGCCCAGTCACTTGGACGAAAATTGGTTTTTACTACGCATGTGTCTCTTCCACCAGAAACGTTGTAGTATGTCGACGCGTTACGACGCTGTTATACGTTGTGAACTGTATTACCACACTATTTTCGTAACACCACGCTATAGTTCTATTATGAATAACAAAGTTTTTTTTCAATAATAATCTGTATACAAGACGGCAGTCACCGACTTTGATAAACAACGACGGCGGTCGAACAATGGCAACGAATCATAGAACGTCTAGATATCGATGGGTGTTCGACCGTTATTGGCTTCTCGATAAACATACGCGAGTTTGAGCACTCTCGGGCCCGGCGCACATTGAGACGCAGGTGACGCAGCGCAGCGCAGGGCAGCGCAGAGTAGTTTTCTGTAATCTATTAGTTAAAACGTACTAGCGCATATTGGGAGGCAGGGCAGGACAGAGCAATATTGTGCCTGTGTCGACCTGCGTCACGCAGTGTCCGCGACATAGATTACTGCACACGTGCCGTGCAGTTTTGAAAATTACGATATTACATAATTTTAAACTAAACTAAACTAAACTTGTTAATTAAGTCAAGCTTTTTTAATAATTACGATGGAAGAAACTCTAATAGAAGCCGTCAGATATTACAATGTATTATATGACACTAGACAAATTGAATACACCGTGACTTTGTCTTCTCTTCATAAAATTACTTTTCCACGTTTTTTTTTTCTTTACTTAACGAATACAACAAAATTAATTCATCAAATTCGTCATCGGAATCTGATTCAGAACTTAAATTTATTAAATTTTCGACCATCATACTATCGTTCAATGCTGGTAACTGTGGACAACAACTGTCGGTGAAACGTCAGAACTGCGTAGTAATATGCGCTCACTTAGGTAGCGCAGTTTTTCTTGCGCTACGCTGACCTACGCTGCGCTGCGTCGCCTGCGTCTCAATGTGCACTGGGCCTTAATCTGAACAGACTATAGAGTTGTTGTCGCAACGCGATTATTATAACGCTGAAAAAAAACGTTGACCCGCGTATTTGAACGTTAATAAACAGTGAATTATAAATGTCAAAATAACTTTCGTGTAATCTTTAAACGGGCCACAGTACGACTGACCGAACGTATGAGGCACCTTAGTACTAATATTATAAATAAGAACCAATGTTAACGGGGTTATATTTAATGATGCGGGGTCGTAGTTTATCATTTATACCTAATGATTGTTATTACGGTCTAAAAGCACTAATAGTCTCCGTACAACCGATCACCCACTCTGGTGCATAACATTATGTCGCCACGGGGTCATTATTTTGTTCGCAGTAAGTTGGTTGGCTATGATGATTAACTAACGTTCAAAGTGCGTCGGTAACGGAGAAACTTGTGAGTGAAATGCCCGCAACGACAATATTTACGAGCGTCACACGAAAACGTTCGTCATTTCATTCAGAAACTTTCCGTAACGTTTATTGTTATTAATATAATAACATTATATTACTAATGACTAAAGTTTAAAACGCTTTTCCCCTCGCCGTGTTTTGATGATTATGAATCGTCAAATTATAATTTTATGTACGATTGAAAGAAAATGCTCAGAATACGGCAACGCCTTCTCGTGATTGTTGTAACCGATTACAAATTTGTTCTAAGTAACCATAACGATATCGTGATTCCGAAAACTCAGACCAGACATTTTCGTTGTTTCGTTTGTTTGAATCCGTTTCTTCTCCAAAAATTTGATTTAGACAAGATGTATCGAATTATAACAAAGTCGCATAGCGTTTAATGGGTAAATTATTTGCGTGCGTTAAAACGGTTACTATAAATGTTGCCGTTTAAACAGAGTTTAGTAATATTATTCGATTCAAAACTTTCATAAAATTAATTAGTGGAAATTTCTTGAACACTAAATATCTGTTTAGAATCAACATTGGAAAATTTTAAGTTGATTTTAAAAACAAACACAGTTAACACTATGATTATCGGATCACTCACAATAAAATAAATTTAACATTTAATTTCTAATTTTAATTGTTTAATCATACTTTAGTCACTGTAAAAAATGTATTTGTTCCGGGAATACAAGCATACAACACTTATTTTTCTATAAAAATGAAATTCGTTCAAGTAATTCTAAATTCGATGGCATTTAAGAGTCATTACGTCTTAAGATTTAAAACGTAAAAAATAAATGCAATTACTCTGTGGATTTTTGTAAACAAAACAATAATTTAATTTACTAATTTTTATTTTTAAACAATATAATTTGCATTTTTTCACACAAAGAATCATATCTGCAAACTTCAAATAGGTTTCCTTTGTGACCTCGAATTTGTAATATTTTGAAATTGAATAACAATTCAAGACGTGGTTTTAAGTAAACATAATATATAAAATGTACAAAGTAGATTTTATAAATTATAAATTAAATTGAGATAACCAAATTACAGTAAAAAATAAATTGTTACGAATAACCATAAATGTTTTTTATGGTTACTTGTATGGCTGATAAAATTAAAGATTTACCTCAAACTAAAATGTTACTTATGACTGAGGTATTTTGTTTTTACTTTTCATTAGAATGATACAAATAGTCAATGTATACGTCTAATAGAAATTATTTAATTTTATTTATTAATATAGACGATTTATTAATTATTTCAAAGAAAAATGTTATAACTTATCTGGAAAATTTACACTTTTCCAATGTAAACATATAAACCCTACATCAGTGCTTCCTAAACTTTTTCAACTCATGGCGCCCGTGATCTAAGATTTTTTCAGGGCACCCTTCTCCTAGTCATAGCATGACTAATCATAAGGAAAACTTTAGACCAGATAGCATGACGGGGCGGCGCCCTTGTACAGATATCGCGGCGCATACTTTGGGAACCGATGCCCTACATGGTTCGATAATTACTTAAGTTATACGAAATATATTTTTCTGTTTATCCCACGAACGTAAAAACTGCAATCAAATTTGCAATAGGCATTTATGCCATAATAAGTTAATAAATCGCGAAACGTCTACACAATACGCGTTTTCGTATTTACAGAAGTATTTTAATCGCTCTGAGAGCTTTGTCACAAAAATGAACAGCACATCCCATTGAAAGTATAAACGAAATAATGGTAGTATTAATGTATAACAATGACGTCAGAAGGTTTGTAAACCCTTCCTTTGGAAATTAAATATCATCTAAAGCACAATATGCTACATAGAATTTTAATTCAAGCACTTTAACATTACTCTTTGAATCGAATTTATCATGTTACTGTGACCAACTATATATATATATATATATATATATATATATATATATATATATATACTTGTATATGGCGTATTGAACGTGACGTGGGAAAAAAGAGACATAATATTAAATGCGATTAAGTATAGAATATAAAATCATGCCAAAATGAATGTGAAAAATCTAAACGGTCGGAAATAAATTATATTCGTATTTGGACGACGAAAAGAAATCCACAAATGTTAATTATCGGTTAAATATTTAAATCCTTTAATAACTAAAATAATGAACTAAATTAATATAATTCTGCTAATGGAGTTTATATGAGCTGATATAGTTTTTGGTGTTGGTTGCATTAGTTTCTTGTACAAACAGAACGTATGCGCGGTCTGTTTTGCATACTGAAGTTGATAAATCACCTCTATAGAAACGTCACATTCTGATTAAACAAAAATATTTTCCCATTGAATTATAAGCGTTAGGTGAATTACATCCCGTTTTCATAAAAATAGGTGAATTGCGTCCATGTTGTATTTTAAAACTAGGTGAAATGCATTCCTGTTATAATTTAGTACTAGGTAAATTGCGTCCCTGTTGTAATTTAATTACATATATATTAAAATTACTCAATTATTCATCAATGATTTATGTAAAAAAATATTATAATATTATAATATAATATATTTCATATTAAAATTAAATAATGTATTATATATTTTAAACAGGTAAAATTTTAAACAAAACGGCTTGACGTATTCGAATCTGATCATTAATTTATTTTTATATTAAATCATTTTTTTTCGAATATAATTTTCTTTTTCCACAATTTGACGGCATTTTCTTGGTCCTTTACTTTGTATTTTTATTTATGTTTCAGACTGAATATTTCTTAAAACATCAATAAAGTTGTAAATATTCGGATGACAAGCGATAAATAGATTATTTAATTTAGAATCAAATTTCTCACAAATGCTTGCTGTCCGATCTGTCGTTGGTGCAAATTCAGCACAAAGATTTGGTGGAAAATTTGCATCTGTTGTAATGTAAGTTTTCAATATGTATTCTATGAATTTATTAATTCGTTCATCTTCAATAAGTGAAATTAATAGTAAACCTTTAGAAAGCATTCTTGAACCTCAACTGGATACAAAAAAGGCAACCCAAAAATATACTTTAAAAATTGACTTAATTTTAAATTGTATTGTTTTAAAACTTTTAGAGATTCCAGGAATCGCAATTCACCTACTTAAAAAAAATGGCTGACGTTGAATTGAGTCCATGCTACTTTTATGTGTTTGAATTGAATCCCGGATATTTTCATAGTGTGTTTGAATTGAGTCCCGGGTATTATCTTAATGTCTTTGAATTGAGTCCGTATAGATATAAGGTATCAAAATCATCTATCTAGCCGGTGACTACCTTGAACTTCACACATCATATTATACCGAATACGAATCTTGAAAACGATAATCTCTATATTCGTCGACGGCTTAGTTCGATATACTCGTCGAAAATCAAACAGTCGTGCCGAATACTTAGTGAAATACTTCGTGAATACAACATTGAAATATGGAGTCTATGCCGAGTGAAAAAAATAAAACAATTTTGATTATAAGTTTAGATTTCATAAAATGTTGCAAGGCGAGGTTTAACGATGGACATGTTGTAAAAACTCATGTAAGTGTTATTTTAAATTATCTTCTGATAATGTTATGTTAAAAAACTGCAATGAACACAATCACGAAAAGTGTGACGAAAAAATACTGAATATACAAAAAATAACGATTAAAAAAAAAAATAATAAATACTGTAAACAATCACACACAATTTTTGGGAGACTCTCAGTCAACCTCCACGTGGTGTCTCCTGGGTAACGCTAATAGACTGAAGGGACTCAACTCCGATAACCCAAAAATGTATGCGGGACTCAACTACGATAACCCAAAAATATTTGCGGAACTCAATTCAATATTACCGAAAAAAATATCGGTGACGTAATTCATTTACCTGAAAAAAATACCCGAGTCATAATTTATCTAGCTGTATATTAACATTTTATTTCTGGTACACAATACACCGATATAGAAAATGAGTATAACACAATATTATATGTATTGCGTAAGACAGAAAAATCGTTATATTTAACTAATTGGTCATAAACCGAGTAATATTAAAAGATGTAATAAACTGTTAATCTATATTCTTAGGATAATGAATTATATCAAACGAACAAGGCCTATCTGGATATAGCCAAAACAACAAGTCCTATGACGTCAATGAAGAAATATAAAAGGATGATGAAAACGAACACAATTCAGATAAGTTCTAGTCACGGAACTAAAAGCAACTTCACGTCACTCAGTATCAGAATTTTATTAAACACTTTGAATTATAAATTAAACGTATTAAATGTATTAAAAAGTTAAAGTCTCATGTCTAATTAATTAAAATTAAATACATCTTCGACTGCACAATTTGAAATCGAGCCGGTGGCACATAACAATATATATAAATATATATTTTACGGGCAACGTATAAAATTGGGGCATTTTATACATTGTCCGGACAGTATATAAAATGCCTTTCGTATATTGAGCAATATAGATAACAGATGATATGATTTAATGAAATATGATAAATCAATGAATAATGACATTATATTATTGATTAATTCATTTCAGTAGATATAATTTATTGCACCACCAATCCTTTCATGGCTGTGCTTCCTTTTCTTTTACATGATTTGCAACTATTTAAGTATAGCATAATTATATCTCTGGTGATACTTTGTATTTACCTCGTGTTCCATCTTGTTTCGTCCACCATGTTCAATCGATAAATGTACATAATATTTAATTTTGTTGTATTTAGATACTGGTACAATTAACTTATTAACATCAGAAACTTTTAACACATCATAGTTTTTTAAAAGTTTATAACCATTCGGTTCCTTTTTCTTTGAATTCTTTTTTAATTGATTTTTATGTAAAATTAATTGATCAAATTTTAATTTGGTAAAAAATGAAGTATTTGAACCTTTTTTTTAAACAAAAAAATTGTTTAAATCTTCATTAAACTTTTCCATATTCGAATAAGTAGTTAGGTACACACTGAATGAATTAACTTGCACTATACAAACGATTCACGGTTACTAAATAGTTCATTTTTGAGAATAGGTAAAAGGCCGACTGCACGATAATCATTACAACTTCATATAATGTAACTTATAAATCAGTAAATATAGTAATAATATATTATGTCACGTACACACATTATTATATGTGGATAAGTGAACATCCCCATTGTAAAAATACGATAAGAACAAACAAATTAGTTACAGATAATAATTTTTAGATAATAATTTGACTTTAATTTAACTATGTTTTAGGATTTATCATATTTCATTAAATCATATCATCCGTTATCTATATTGCCCAAATTGTATACTTTGCCCGTAACATATATATATAAAGTGAAAATAATTTAACCTTATGGTAAAAAATGTTATTGCTGTATGAAGACTATGTGAAGAAAAGGATATTTTTCCGACATTTTCGTCATAGCACTTTCGTATATTGTTAACTTAATTCAACGAAGCAGTTATGTTAGCTAAATAATGCCGAAAACACGAATTATGAAGGATTATTGTGAAACATATAATCTTAAAAATTAACAGTTGAACTATTCCACACTTGTGCTCATAGCTGTTGCTATTTTTATTGTTATTCAGATAACTAAATATTTATTATTTTTTCCCCGAATTTCATTAAATTTTTTCACATTAAATTACGTTATTACTTAAATTGATTTTCGTCCAAACATTGTTTAGGTAGTGATATTTCATTTTCATTTAACGTTACCCTTTGTAATCATAATCATTCCTTCTTAAAATATATTATAGAACTGTCTAATTTTGAAAGTCCAAAATAAAGACCATTATTACATCGTATATATAATTTTTTTTTTTTATTTTATATTTTTTATGTGATATTACAGTGCAAAATATCCGTTTTCCACGCAATCCACCCATCTGGTGAGGCGAGTATTATAAGGGCAAAATACAGGACCACAGAAGAAAAATAATAATAATTGTTTTTTTCTTCGACGAAAAGAATCATAACATGGATTTATAGATCGACGGAACATTGTTTTGACAATGATAATATTATTATGCTGTGGTCCCATCATAATTTTTCCGCCTTTTGTTCCTGCAAATAAGACGTATTAAATTTAATTCCAAATGGTAGACTCTTATGTTTGCGTCCGTGGTATAATAAACGTCCCGCGAACGTGGTCCTCTAATGGTTGTGGGCTTAATGATACAAGTTCAATGTGTTTGTTGTTTATCCCTGCCGACCGGCATCCGACTGTAATACCATGACCGACGTTTATCGAAACATAACGTCGTTCAAGTACAAATAATATACCCGTACGCGATGGTTGCTGTACAGCTTCAGTAATATAATATGTGTAACCCAGTGGCTATCAAATTTAAATGAAAAAAAAATTCTAAGCCCTCTTTAGAAGCAAAATATTTTTAAACGTCCTCTAAAAAATAAAAAAAAATATGTGCTTGAAAAGAACAAATCAAAAATATGTTTGAAAACAATTACAAATAATCAGTTGCATGACAAATTTGGTGACAGGTATTTATATTATATTAATTCGCATTTATTTTATAGATAAAACTATATTGTTTGAAAATAATCACAAATAAATCATGACGTGAAGCTCAGCACCATATCTGTATTTCAGTTTTTATTGTTCTCAAATTTTAAGTTTTAATGTAAATATAATATATATATATATATATATTATATTTACATAAAAACTAGGGTGGGTGTTGAACATGATATATTATATCATGATCAACACCACCCTACCACCCTAAACTTGCCCACTAACCCCCTACCACCTAAAACAAGTGTTCGCCTACCCTTCAGAATCTCTTCACCACCCCCCGGTGGAGAAAAATAATAACACCTACGTTGAGAATCACAGAGTAATATATATAAACACTACAATATAACCGATCCAGTTGATTCGTTACGAACGAAATGAAAACCTAAATACGCAAGCACACCGGGTATATACACAATGGCGATTCATTATAAACGCGAGTGTTTTTAACGTATGATTCATTTTAAACGCAAGTGTGTTTAACGTATGGATACAGAGCATTGAGATATTGTTCGTAAACCTAAACGTTGAGCAGTTAGTAGAGTGAAAACAAAATTAATATAACTATTAATCGTCCCTTGTCTATTTACGTGAATGACGTAGTTCACTTTAATCAATGCATGTTAAGCCTGTGTTTTGTTTTCAGTAGATGTGAATTTCAGGATTCGGAATAGATTTTACACGAATGCATTCAAAAATTGAGATGAGTCTATATATTATAATTACATCATTTAATATGACCATAATGGATATTTAATTATATTCATTACGAACTCAAATTGTATGATGATAATTATTTATATCATAACAATATTTCAAAATGAATACGTAATATTATACTAACATAGCGTCTGTAAATAAAATAAATATAATATATAATATATGAATGAATTATACATACGAACTTTTGTCTCCTCCAGAAGCTCATGATTTTTGAAGACAGACAATTTCTTTCAAAATGTATAGCATTAAAGTTTTATCGTTATAATAAAATAATAAAATTATAATCGTCGATAATCTCTGCTCTTTAAAATCGTTTAACATAAGGTTTCAGACCCTACACTTTTCCCTGTAATCGAGCAGCCTCGGGAAATTTCCCAGAATGATCAACCCCTTGCTCCATCACTGCGTGTATGTGTGTTTTGAAATATATCAACAATTTAACGCTTATAAACTGTCAAGACATTTAACGTATGTGTGTGTTTTTGATCTAATGACACTTCTTCGGGTGCTCGATTTTTACGATGTAAATATATATCGGTCGTGAACCCAATCGTTTTTCAGCTGATAATTTCACGGAAATCATTTCAACGGACGTTAATAATAAATATAAAAATGTTTTCAGGCATTTAATATTACATAATACGTGTGATCACGCACCTGTTTAAATAGCGATTGAATAATATATTTAAGTACAGTAAAAATCAATTAGAACTAAATTTCCCAGGGGTGATTAGTAACGGAAGATCGTAATAATATTGTGCGGATGAAACGGTAAGTTATGATTATTATTGAAAGAAATTTCGAGTTATCTGATATAATTGGATCACTGGATATTTTTCTTTGATCGTATACATCTATCTGTACGTCCTCTGGATTTAACACACTGATTAATTTAAAATTTAAAAAAATAACTAAGCGATAACATTGATTGCTGTACATTGTTAAGTGTGGGTTACGTATTATTACTCGTTTAAGATAAATATTGCAAATTTCCGTACATTTTTTTAATAGGAGTTTGAAATTATAATTTTACAAAAAAAATTATTTGATAATAATACAATTATTACCAGAATACATGACAGAGCTTGATGAACGACAATATACATCACTCAATAAAAATGTAATGGAAAAATATGGCTATTTTTTAAATAATTTTTCAGCAGAATCTAAAATTTGGTATAGTTATTTTAAAGCACAAACAGATATTAAATACTCTAAAGATATTTTGGATACATTGAAGGAAGCAGAACTATTTTATCCAACAGTATTTACTGCAATTTGTACTGGCCTTTCCATACAGGCCACTACTTATACAGCTGAACGGTCATTTAGTACATTACGCAGAATGAAAACCTGGTTACGATCAATAATGGCAGACAAGAGACTTCATTTTTTATGCATGCTTCATATACATAATGATTTTATAAACAGTTTAATAAGTGATCATTTTTACGAGAATATTGTCGATTGTTTTGAAAAAGATGCAAGACGTTTACAGTTCTTTTTCCAGCAAGAATAATTTTTAATCTATATATACTTTTATCATAGTAATAAACTACTTTCCGTAGTTTTATCGGGTTGTATGTTACAAAAACATATTTGTTAATTTTCTTATATAACTTATAAAGATTTTTTGTATATAATAAATAGTATAATATAAATATTGTTTTTATGTGTACGCTTAAATGTTCTTACGTTATATAGGTATTTATAACTGTATTAGTGATTTTCAAACTTTAACTAGACACGTGTCTTATCCATGAACATTTTTAAGACCTTTTTTTTCGTCATTATTTAATACTTTTTAAAACTTGCCCCTCCCTAGGAAAATTTCTGCGGGCACCTATGGTCGTGGCACAGATTACGTATAATTTTGTTGTTGTAGTTTTTGGCGTAAATTACATGCACACATTTAATCTATACCAACTCATATCATCAGGACGTTACAGCACATATTATGGCTGAACCGTAAATTATTAAGTCAAATATAATACTATCGGTAAACGTTCTGAACCGCCGCAGCATGGATATTTAGGAAGCCATATATCAGTGTCGAGTACGTGGTTATAATTAACACTCTGATAAAATATCTTCGAAGAACATTTTCGTTATTCAAAATGTTAATGTTTTTTGTTCTGCAAAAGATGTTAACATCAGTATAAATATATACTATAATGATTTGATGTCATGATAAGACTTTTTTTTCTTCTAATTAGTCGTCTTTTGTATATTATACATATTAATTAACCTTATCCTCAATGACGGAAGGGAAGGATTTCCCTGAGTGCTGTTGGTACCTTCTTGTGTGCGAGACGGTATTACTCGACTTTTGGGAAGAACCCCGAGGATTTCCTCTCGAGTGTGCACCTCGAGCAGCACGCACCATTTTTTCTGCCCATTATTTCTTAAGTTTGTCAACAATAACTGGAGGACATAATAACTACAGTTGAAATTAAAAATGATTTTTGTTTCTCCTCTTTCCTACCTTTCTCGCTCTATCACTTGCCTTTTCGAGTTATACCAACTTTTAAATGCATAAAACATGTGAAACATGTTAATTTTTTTAGAAAATAACGATTTTTTTTTTCGAAAAAATATAAAAATCCCTCGTTCAACAGAAAAAACAATATAATATTGAAATTATTCTTTCGATAAAAATACATATTTCATGCTAAGTATAAAATTGTATGTTCATAAAATATAAAAAACGGAAATTTATCTTTATCACTTTCTTCATCGAATAACATCCTTATTTTCAGTAATTTCGGAAAGTTTTTTTATATCTAAACTCTAAAACATCATGATATTAATTATTTTTCTCATCATTATCTTCACTGTTTATATGTTGTTTAATAATTAACAAGAGAAGTTAAAAAAAAATTGCGCGCTCTTTGATAATATATTTTTGTTGATAATATTTAAAATCCCTAAATCAAGTATGTTAAGACTATTTTTATTTTAAATCTAGAAAGTCGTAAGCACTGTAAACTAAGGCTATTTTATACTTTTTCAATACTGTTAATTATTAAATTAAAGCTAATTTTTATAATAAGTTTATGTTTTTATAAATACATATAAATTGTAAATAAACTGTTTGGATTACTTTTATTACATGAACCAGAAACCGATGAATTATTATTTAATGTTTTGAACTTAAGTTCCAAGTACTTAGTATATACTGATACAATATTCGTAATAAATGATAATTTTTTTATTATATTCAGTAACGTTTTACTTTTTACTATAACGCATAATAACTTATAAATGTATGATAAATTTTGAGCAGATGGATTTAAGTTATAAAATGAAGTAAAAAGTGAGTACTGATAAGTATAGTATGGTTACTACATTTAAGGTGTTAAGTGCTCATGGTTTTGGTTATAATGTATACTATTATTTATAATATATGGTAATGTTGTTTTGTGAAAGTTTCTGTTTTAAAATTATTAATTTAATTTTAGGTTCATATGGCACAATAAGCATTATATCAATATAAATATGTTAGACAGTAGCAACCATATGTAGGATAAACATTTATTTCAGAAACTAAATTTAGTTTTCTGAAAATATAGCTGGATGAGAAATACATATATATTTATAAAATTTGAACCACTTTTAACATTTATGGCTTACACAGATTAGTTAATAATAATTTGTATTATTCCTGCGAAAATCAAGTGCTATCACTGGTATGCAAAACGAACATGCGTTTAACAAATAATAATAATAATAATAATACAACTAGTACAATTATTTCTATGTCCTCACCATAGGATAAAATGTGTACAAATTTTTTTATACGCTCGGATTCAGTACAAAGTTCAATCCAGGATTGTGTTAACGAAGGGGGTCAAAAGGGGCAAATGCCCCCGGTTGCCGTAGTTTTGTAAAAGTAAAAGGACGCTCTTATCTGCACTTAATATGCTACCTGTGTGCAGTGGCCCCGAAGAAAAAATTTTGTTCCGGGGCGCTGAAATATTTAACACAAACATTTACGTAGGCCAATTTAATTACATCAGTAGGATGTCAAACAAACGTAAACTGCATACGTAATGTCTGCAAACATTAAGCGGTGAGTCTTCATCTTATCGGGTCCGGTTAGGATTAGTCAATACTAATACGAGTATGTAGTGCTCTATTCACAGAATAAACATATAATAAATGCTATAGATATTAAGTAAATAATGTTTGTGATACAATATCGATGTATATTCGTGTATATAGTATTAATACAAATAAATAACAAAACGGTCCACTTTCGTTAGTTGTCGCCGCATAGCTAGAGAACAGAATAACTATCACCACGAACCGTACCAACCGTACTAACCAGCGAGAAATACGGAACACGGTAACTTGTCTGATAAGTTTTTCGGACTCAGGGTAATTATTTGATCTAATATATTTGTCAGTCAACTCAATTAACTGACCTTTACCATTTTTCGTGAATGCTGAAGTATAACGAAAATATATTGCTTAGTATTAAAATGCATATATCAGCGGTTCTCAATCTTTTTAGTAGTGCAGGTTATATTCTTCAATGCGAAGTCTTGAACTGACAAAATAACTTCGTTACTCTGATGAATAATAAGTTTAAAATAAAAATATTTATTTTATGGACTCAAAATAATGATGTTATAGTAATAACCAAAAATCAGATAAATTTTAAATTATTTTAAACACAAATTATTTAATTTTATAATATTAATTTTTTTTTTATATTTAAATTATTTAAGAATAAAATATTTAACCCTAATTTTGTAATTATTTTATCCTTTTTATTAGTTAACTATGTAAAACCGAGTTAATTAATCAAAAATGTAAATTAACAACAAATAAATGCCACCATCATTTATTTCACAGAATGTACATGCAAATTAGTATGACACACCACATTTTTAATTCTGATGACTCGGGTGTTAAAAATGCGCGATAAATCCAAAATCGATTCACATGAGAAATTTACAAGAAATCTCTAACAAGTATTAATTTTTAGATTTAAGATAATGTTCTAAATAGAATTAGATAAAACTTAGGTTTTGAAAATAAGGAAAAAATTTCAAAAAAATCTACATTTGCCTACTTCAAAAAGTATACGAATACTAGTTTCCTCGATCATTTTAGAATCACCTTGTATAAAGAACTAAACATAGTAGAAGAATTATAATATAGAAAAATCGTATAAAAAACTTACTAAAATACCAAAGACTTTCGCTAATATTTACTCGTTTCTATAAACATCAATGAAAATATTATTAACAACATTCAACATGTATTCATTTATATAACTTGTTGTCATACCTTTGTAATGAGGTTTTCTGTATTTCACTTTAAATATTACATATAAAATATTATAATTAGGTACCATACTGCATTCCAAAATATGATTTTTAACTAAAGCATAAAATTGTTGGCACCATCATAATATAAAATTTATATTCATTCATCATTCATATTTTGCTCTTTGTTCATAATACCATAATATTATTCTGATTGCAGTGGATAAAATCAATTTTAAATTCCCTAAGTGGGTCAGGAACATATAATTTAGAAATACTATGATCCATATTTGATAAAAATATCAGTGATTCAATTTGTTTCAATATTTAATAACTCAAATAATGAATTAAATATAATATGTAAACATGAATTTGTGTAAGATAAAAATTACTATTACGAATTCAATGATAGCACTTAAACTGCATATTTAATACTAATTGATATGAATAGATTTAATTGTGATTATACTATTATTTTGTAAAATAATAAAACACTTAAAAATTAATTACTTTAATAATACGCCTCACAACTGATAACAATAAAAAATTTTCATTTTAGTTCGATTCAATCCATTAGTATATTACTCTTTCCCGAACAATTTCGAAAATGTAATTTCTACTGTTTCAAAAGAATCCTACAAAAAAAAAACGTTACAATTTCTTTTGTAAGTGCATTTTTAAGTGAAATGTTTAACAGTTTAAATCAATTATTTTTCCACGTAATTCTTGTTGAACATATACATAAAATTAAAACTAATATCTTTGATTGCTGTTGTTTTCTTGTGAATTTACAATTAGTAAAGAGTATAATATGCACAAGTCAATACAATAATCTTATCCTCATAGAACCGGTGAAATAACGAGGACCCTGATTGTCACCAGTGTTTGTTGCTTCTTTATTTGACATTTCAATATTGACATATTTAATTTGAATAGGTACGCACAATCACTAGATACGAGAAACATTTTATTACCTTTGCATACACACATTTTTATGACAACGGCCAGCAGTGAATCCATATTATTGTTTTCATAAAACATGTAAACAAATTAAAACTTGTTTTAATGCGAATATTCTGGTAGAATGGTAAGTTCCATCGATTTATAGGCAATATATTTTATAGCTGGATTTAGAACGTGTAAACTCAACCGGCAACAAAAAAGTACATTCGTTAAATTCCCCATTTATATATATACATTGTGGTAGAATTAAGAGCTTAATTTTAGTTGAAAACTCATAAGAGGGGCCCCGACCTTATACACATAAAGATATATATATATACACACGAGTTTGTGTGTGTAATTTTGTTCAATTTCTGCAGGTGCAAAACGATTCTGTATAACGCACTTAACTACCCTTTATAAAGTTGCTCACCGTTCACTTTTACTTCTTTATAGAAAATAATTCTCCGTACCCAATCAACTATATAACCTATCCCTTCCCGTTACAGGCTCCCGACGGTGTTTACACAAATGTAACTTTTACGATTACTAGAAAGTTTTTAGTCGATATATTCAAAATTCAGCGTTATGAGTCATTGAAACACAATTTATTATCATTAAATAAATATTTTTCGTTTCTTTAAAAATTAAAACATCTCGGTTTTTGATATTTGAGTTAAAATAAAAAAGTATTTACGCACATACAATAAAAAATAAAAAAAAAAAAACCAAAAACTATTTTCTACCCATTTGGAGGTAATCGATCTCGATCTACTGATGTACGGCTTATAAATTTATCATTCAACGGTGCGGTTTCCGTAGCAGAAAGATTATTCACTGCGATCTTAACAGACAGATTATGTTTACGCGGCTGATATACAGACATGAAGCTTGAAGTGAAATGGTCCCGAATGATCTCGTACGTAAAGAAAACACGTGAGATTGAACGGTAATTATTTCTGAACACCATAACGAAAAACATTCGAAACCCGACAAACACGTTTGATTCACTGGACTTGTATACGATGTAAACGGTAGCGTAAAGTGTACTGGAAAAAGCCATAACTCGATTTGGGCCTGTTGCGTAAGCACTGACGATGGAAATGTGGAAAACGTCGTCGATAGCGCATTGTACGAGCCGAGGAGTGGACTGTTGTTCGTGTGTGGAGACCGAGGAGGCGGAATGGGTTTGAGTCTGATATATAGGGGCTCGAAAGAAAAAAAAAATAGGGTGGATTCGCGTTCGGTGTTTTACCGTGGTCGACGGGGCAATGCGAACGTAATTACAAACGCATTAAAAAAAAAAAAAAATCTTTGGGTCTCATTAGACGCGCAGGAAATGGTGGTAACGGTTTTAGACGCGGGCTGGCGGTGGCGAACGGAAATCCGGACGGAATCGCGTGATTTATGATCTTGAAGCCGGCCGCCACCCGTATGATTCCTACACTCAGCGTTTTCGTGTTCCCCTGGTCGCCCGCAGTGCATTCTTCGACGTTTCCGGACGGGCGTGCGCGCCTGCCTTAGGCCCTCCGCACATTACGCGATTTCCTAGTGAAGTGAACGATGGACGACTCGTGCGACCAGCAGTGCTAGTCGTCTGATGATCGTTTTGCGCAAATCGCGTGCGATTTCAAACGGAAGCAGTAAACTTAAAATTCGTTGGTCCGGTTAGACAACCCACCTTTATGTAATTATTCCGTTCCCGATTGTTGTAGGAAGTATTTGGCGCTACAAAAGTTCGATTATTGAAATTTTTGGTGATTTAAAAACGGACACAAACACTTCTTTTTATTATTTTTTACAAATAACACATAACTAGTGTTCTAACTAGTCGAAATTGACATTTTTGAAATTGAAATCGAAACAAGTCATGCGATAGAAACTGTACGATCGACTAACCATCGTTTTGTGTTGATGAACCTCAAAATGCACAAATCGCTCAAATTGCGCATGTCGCATACGTCACATTTCAATAGCATTGCGTTTGAATCGTATAGTTTGCGAAGAGCCTTATCCCAGGGTCTCACTGGATACAGATACGGTTTGACCGTGCTACCGCCGACCGAGGTGCTCATCCAGTGTTACAGGTGTAGCCGTTGCGCGCGCGCGTTTGAAATTAGCGCGACAAATGCTCCCCGTCCTGTGCAGAGACTTCAAGACCAAGACCAAGACAAGACCCACACTGCAAGAGTTTTGCAATATTACCATTTTTTTTTTTTAAATAGTAAGTTCTCAAAATAACACATTTAATGTAGGTTGAATAAAAATGTTAAAATTGTTAAAAAATGTATTAAATTTTATGTATGACTCGACGATCGGGGAACTATTGAATTATTTAAATCAAGATAAAAAATAATTGGATATAATGTGGTTTTGTAACAAATAACAATCATAGAAACGTAATAGAATTATTTTAAACAGACGAATTTGGCACAAATGTTGATGTGTGAACACAAATACAAATTGTAATAATAACATCAGTTTTCGTTAAGGGCAATACATTTATAAACGACAATATTTATTTAGGTCCGTTCTCTCCATTAAATTTAATACTAATACCAGGATTTGATTGTAGTTGGTACGTGGCGTATTATTATATTACACTATTATATGTATTTATTCTGTGTAATACTGTACAAATGGCATATTGAACAATTATCAAATTCCACAAATTCCAAGCATAAATAGGGAAATAAAAGTTTTCTTTTAATTTTGAATAGTAAAAAGTCTTACTGCAAGACCGAGACTATAATATCTCTGAAAAACCATAACCAAAACTATGGCAGTCTTGGTTTTCTCATCACTAGTACACCTCGAAAATTGTTATATTTATAATATTTTTTTTTTTTTGTTCGGATTTAATGCATAATAGGTTAAAAATTCGTTTCATGTGCCAGTACGAATTAAAATCTAAAACTTTTTAGTGCAACTTTATAAAATTTTTTTAATTTTTTTCGATTTGATTGCAATTTTATTGATTCTCTCCTCGTTTATAATACAATTTTCGATCATTTTAAATATTATTCACGTGATTTTATTTTCTATTTTTATTTTAAGAAATAAAATAACAATTGGGGCTGTGTCAGATATTAATATATGGCAAAATAATGTAATAATAATAAATAAATTAATGATAAATAAAATAATAAAAATTAATAGATGGTTTATACTCATAAATTAATATATAAATAAACAAAATATTTATATATACAAATAAATAAAAGCTTTTTTTTTTAATTATTTATTAGAAATAAATATTTCAGCATGTTTTTATGCTATTATAAGTCTTAAGATCTATTTCCAAGAATATGATATTTACATATTAAATTAAGTTTATAAAAGTTTCGCGTGGAAAATTATTATATTTTTAAAGTACGACGCATTTATATTATTAGTATTTTATCAATTTAGTAAATACCTAATGTTGAATTTTTAATTCGAAACCGGTCGTACTTTATATATATATTAATTGTCTAAACTAAGCTTTTATTTATTTATTTATTTCTATGTATAAACTATTTGTTTATTTATTTATGCATAATAATTTATGATTATTTCGGGCTCTTTCGTTTGTAATAGAAGTGATGGAAATATTATTTAATAATACGATATACGAGTTTCACAACTTGCTGATCTCAAATCGAAGATCTTCTGAGTTTGGGAACATAAAAAAATCTTTTATTGAGCAGCACAATTATTTTAAAAATAAACCACAATTTTGTTTGTAAGGCTTCTGAGATTAAAATCACTATATATTTATTAGTGTAATAAAAGTAATAAGTTTAATAAGTGTAATTAGTATTAATATTAATTTTTATTTTGAAATATTTTGTAAATGAACTCATATGTATTACATGGTAGTCTAAATAAAATATTCTTGTACATTTTTTTTAAAATAGTGATTTTGGTAAATAAAAAAAAAGTATTGCAATTTGTATGTGCAACATAAAGTATTTTTACACCAATAATGTTAATTTTTAAATGCAATTTTGGATATTTTTTACTGCCATAATGCAATAAATATTAATGTTTTTTAGTGCAATAACTTTTGAACTGTGCTCATCAACAACTCGCTACATTATGCCGTCAAATACGCTAACAATAAACCCCAAAGAAAAATTTTCTGAAATGCAGCAAATAAGCATCAGAATTTTTTCTTCTCATAGTGAGTTAATCTCTTGTTAAAAATTGTCGGAAATATTTTAAATATAAACAGTATATAAAATATAACTAATATTTTTACAGTAATTTTTTTCTTCAATATTTCCGTGAATGAGACAGAATTTAATTTTTTTTCTCCTCTCTTTTATGTGCTTTTCTGTTTATTACTCAACCATAGCACGTACAACAGTCACTATCTCACAGACATAATCGTGTTATCAAAAACTAACCCTTCTGACACAGATTAGACAAGGTCATATAAATCACGTATTTTATGCTATTATATCGTATAATTTTTATGACAAAATGACAATTTGACAATCAGCGTGATCAGATTTTTTGTTTCAGAATCTAACATTATTGCAAAATTAACTGTCTCAAAAATAATATTATTTAATGGATAAATTCATTCGGGCATTAGCGGACCCGCAATATACGAGCTCTCAGGACTGAATTAAGGCCCAATGCTGCCATTAAGCAAACTATTTTTGTCGTAAATATAATAAAGTATTTATTTATTATTTAAGTATCTATATCAAAATATTTTACAATTCATATTTATGGATAGTAGTTAAAATAAAATAATTCTGAATTTAAATATCTTTATTTCATTGTGACAAATTGATGGATCAGTTCTTCCTACTTCATGTTTTTCATCACATCAGATTCAATGCACAATATGGACAAATTTGACATTTTTTCATGTAATAAAGATGATCGCAAATAATTTTTTACAAGTTTCAACACAGAAAATGATCTTTCACCACTTTTATTTGAAGTAGGAAGGGTACAAATAATTCTTAAAATAATCTCTATATTTGGAAACGATGTTTCTAAAGACAATGTAATTAATGTTTTATATAATGCAGTAAATGACAATTTACATTTTGTAAGAAAATCTTTAACGATGCTTTTAAATTGTATTAATTCTTCTACAAAATATGTTTCTAAATCTAAATTATATAGTTCAACAAGATTTTTACCTTGTATTCGAGTACTTTCTAAATGTTATATTTTCTAATTTTAATAAAAATCCAAATCTATTATTGATTTCAATATAAATGTCCATTCTTTTATTTTACTGAAAAACAATTGTATCAATTATCACCAAAAAAGTCTTAACAAAGTCTTAAAAGTTTTTTAAAATTTGGAATTCATGTCTTTCGTTATAAGGAAATGTAGTAAAAAAAAAAAGACAGAGACAGATATATAAAATGAAGTTTATTTTCTATAATACCTGTTAGACTTCTTTTTATGTTAGGAGTGGTATAATATAAAATATTAATATCCAATAACTTATAAGTTTCAGTAATATATAATAAACATATTAAAATACTGTTTTCTTATATATTAATATTTCATTTTTGGTTTCGTTTTTTTATTGCGACCTTTCTCAACACAAGCATTAGTAAACCATTATTGTTATCAATGTTTGAAGAAGAATCTTACGTCAACAAATAGACTGTCAAAAACATCTAACATTGAGACAATAATATTGTTGACTTTTGTTCTGATTCGAATGTTTTGTTGAAATACAGTGTCTCAATAATTATTACAGAGACGACTATCTTAAAATCTTCTATGCCCATGATTATACTTTTTCGAAACGTTCAACTGATACAATATTACACATGGATTATTATGGACAACAATAATGTAGTAACATTGTATTTAACACGTTATATACGATGAATTATACATTTTTTTTTGTTTTTTGTTTCAGTTATTTACGGTCATAATATCTTCCTATCATACTCTCTATCTTTCAAAGTCTGTTTTATTTAATCTCCAATAGAATACAAATACAACATTAATTGTAAACCATCGTATAGAATTTATTTATCGTGAAATAGTAGTGATTACAAAAAAATTTTTGAAGTACTTCCTTCATGTGCGACAACTGCTAATTCACCAATACGTTTAAAATGTAACACCTATATAATAAACACCCTCAGTCTTACACCGTAATCAATTTAGATTCAAAGTTTCACAACCAAGTAGTTGAGTTTACTCATAACTTAAGCATATAAGCAATAAACCCGTTTAATATGAAGATTGGTAAACCAATTTAAGTCATGGATAATATTAATATGGTTTTAATATATAATATAAACATCAACACATAACTGAAATATTATATGCTAAACTTATGTTATATGTAAAATTTAAATTCATCTAGTCAATTCTTATTTTTAAAGTAGATATTTCAGTTCATTTATATATAAAAAAAATAACATACTATGATTAATATACAACGAAAAACCCATTCTTAATACATTCTCATGTAATATCACCTAAAGATTTATCATTATATAACAAATTATTATATACCTTTTACTATTCTAAAACAATGAATAAGATTAATTGGTAATTTATATGAAATTGAGTAACTATATGAACATGAAAGAATTTGATACACGAGTAAAGACTGTAAATAACATTGCTTTATCGTTAATTTTTTCGGATAAAATTATTGATAGACAGCTTGCTCCACAAAAAATAATAAAAAAGTAAAATATGCAATAAAATATTCACTGATGATTAAGATAAATTTATGTTCAATCATTTATATGAAAATGTTGATATGTAAATAAAATGTAAGTGCATGTTATTTCATAAACTGAGTTAATATATTTTAATTTAATATTTCTGTTAAAACGAAAATACGAAATGAAATGATTTCATTTTATTTTCAACACTATTTACATTTGTGTACCACATACAAATCCTTATTGTACATGTTTTTAATACATTTACATAATTGTTATTCGATTTCAAAATGGTACCTACAACTTTATTAAATAAACTAAAATATACTTAAATTGCATTTGTGATTTAAACATAACCAGAATAATGAATCCAAAATAATCACATACTTCTTATGTATATTTAAGTCTTTTTTAGAGATGTCAAAAACTGTATATTTATTGGTAGTTAATAGAATTTTGCAAGCAAATTTTACAAAATATCAAAACATTTATTTAACAATTTTAAATTAAATAATATATTATATGTCAATTTAATTACAGATAATTATTATTTTAGAAAAAATAATGAATTTATAACTAAAAACATAATAGATATATGAAATTATCATGATGATTCGCACTGCATAATGAATTAAATAATTACTTGATATAGAATCAAACTCAAATAGAATCTATAGAAAATGTTATCTCAAATTTTTATACAAATATCAATGGGACTCCTTGAGTCAATCAAGAAAATATTTAAATATATACTATAATATATTTGTTTTTAGAAAAATATCAGAAATCTAAATAAAAAAACCAAATTATCTATAAGTTATTTTTGTTTTTAAAATCGGACATATGTTGTAGAACACATTTCTATCGAGATAATTTCATTGACCACAAAAAGAAAATCAAAATTACAATAGAATATGTGAATAAGTTATTATTTTTTAATATAATTTTTACCGTATATTTTGCTATAGGACGGGAGCAAGTTATGTCTTCAAGCGATATCGAAAATCTCTATTTAACACTCATTTATCGATTAAGTTTAAGTTCTTAACATATAAAATATTTAAAACTTTTTTACTTAGTCCGGGAGAATGGGCTCTTATGGGAACAAGTATCTAAATCAATAGTCCAAAGTATATAATACGACTCGTACTACTTGGAATAGTTAAGGAGCATTTCCGAATAATATAATTACTCTAAAAATATCATTATATTACAACAATAGCAATGGTATATATGGAAAATACACTGCCGGATCGATCTGTAGTTGTACGATATAAATAATATTAATAATTATACACATGCAACGAAAAAAGTAACTAAAAAATCTTTCCAATCAACTTAAATACAAACTTAATGTTACGTGAAGAAAGCCATAGAAAGCCTACTATTAATCTGTTTTTGTTTATTTATTTATTTATTTATTTATTTATTTATTAATTTTTATTTATTTAAAATTGTATACAATCTGTGCATAATAAGGTAGTACAATAAACATAGTTGAGGGATTTATTTATACAATACCTTAAATTGACTTATGGAATCATCCAGTGAAGGTACTTCAGCGTGAATTTAAAAGTTATGTATAGTATTCTGTACTTAATGTATTAGATCTCGAGACCATTACCGATTGAGTCTTCTAGGAGGGTATCCAGGAATGAAATCGAATAAAAGATTTTAATCATGAGGATGATTAATAAATAAAGTAAAATAATTTCAACTTTAAGACTTTAAAAAATCCGAATTGAGCTAGATGTATTTATTATTAATGTCTAAGATCATAAATCCTTAGGACGTATTTAAAATATTTAATGACAGCGCCGTTATCGTGTAATATATCAACTCCGTGTAATTGGAAATGATTATTTACTCCGTCAGTTGTATAACTCTATTCTCAGTTATAGCTAATGAATTAGGAATTATTTCTGAATAAAATATTGTTTTGCATGCAAATTTAATAACATTTAATCGTGTTGTATACTCAGTTCCATTCGTAAGAAAGAAGACTTGCCATAAGAGATGATTAAAACAATACCGGTTCCATACAGTTGAGACTGAAGTCAAACTTGAAGAAGAATAAAATCGTAATAAGCTCTGTTCAACACGAAATCAACAAATGTTAGTTTTAACTAAGCGTTTTATAATAATGAAAATGTGTTGTAGTCAAATTACGTATAATATATATTATTGGGTTTAACAACCATTGCATTAAATAACATAATAAAACCAATTTAACTGTTATTTAAATGTAAGTATACAATTTTTTTTATGAATTAAACATAATTCTCATGAGTAATAAGTACTTATTACGATTCTAAAATATATATTTTCTAATCCGAGACAATTTATTTTCAGTATTTTGTCATGAGGTCAAACTTTAGTAGTATAGAAACGTGAATTTACATAAATATACAACCATAACAGTATTATGTTTTCATCGGGCGGCAAACATTTTTCCTAATAAAAGTTTCTCTAACGTTTAATATTATTTTTATACTACTTATTATTTTTTTTTTTTTTTTTTTTATTCAAAATTGTGTCGAAAATATTCCACTAATGCAAATGAAACTATGTATAACAATATTATATTTATTTATTTATTCAACAAAATATATAACTTTAATTACAATACGACTAATATAATAATTAATATTCAACATAATCAATGAATAAGTGTTTTACTATACATATACTTAATAAAAAAGATAAATTTAATTTAAACTATTAATTTAGTATGATATTATTTCTTAGTGTTACTTGAATATGGAAAATTAAATATATATATATATACATATATGAAAAATTATGGTGATTTAATAACTCATAGTATTATTTCAACATTAAAAATGTTTGAAAATATTGTGTACACTAAAGAGCTTTATTGCATAAAATCTTTAAGCTTTCACAAGGTTTCTTGTCGTAATTATTATTTCTATGAATTTTTTGGTTCTTATAAAGAACATTATGTAAATTGAAAAATAAATATTTATGAATTAGTTATGTGTATACGAATGAAAAAACCAATTTTACCGCAACAAGGAGAAAAAATCAAATAAACAGTATAAAAGAATGCTCATTCGTAAGTTTAAAATACATTTCAATCGAAATTCGGAGTATAGCTCATCGAAAATATAGGATAGTCAATGATATTTAAATATATTGCCTTGAAGCGGTGATAGTATAAAACCTCACAAGAGACCAAGAGGACGTCCAATAAGTAATGGATAGATGGATTTCGACTAACTAGGAATACTAAATTGGAAAGGAAAAGTGCAAAATCGGAAAGAGTGGAAAAAGGTAGCAGTGGCGGAAAAAACTCACGAAGACTTGTGATGCCAATGGAAGAGAAAGATAGATAGAGAGAGAGAGAGAGAGAGAGAGAGAGAAAGGTATTTAAATAGTTATAAATGAATCCTAAAAATGTAAAATTATTTTTTTTTCAACTTTAAATTATTATAATTTTATTTATTGTAACAAAAATTAGTAAATGGTCAATACTTGTAACAAATAAATAAATAAATAGTTTATAAACAAAAATATGTTAATGGATGTGTAACCTGGAGTATTATTATATTATATGATTATTTGTTATGTTCAAATTACAACCAATTTTGTTTTTAAAAGTAAGTGGAAAATAATATTATGAGATCGCAAAAATGTCGGATAATGAATGTTACTCACTTATTAAAAATAAAACGAAATATATACTGCCATGAAAAACATTATATCCCCTCCCAAATGAAATATATTACAATCAGGATTTAGGTCTAATGATACGTAATACGTATATGTGTTTGTATGTATGTGTGTGTATGTGTGTTTATTTTAGCCATGATTTCCGTTTGTGTTTGGTGAAATAAATTACAAAATACCTAAGTTCAGTTACGACGTCACAGACTACCTTCTTCCAAATGCCTCACAACGCGAATCGGATCACTTCTGCTACAAAACCTTCTCCATTCCTAATCACAGTCAATTCTCGTTTGCAACAAAAAGTGGATAATTTGATTAATTTAAATCATATTTAAGTACTATAACATTGATGTCCTCATGTGAAACCAGCCTAGAAAATTGCCAGATGATGTCAGTTTTTGACCATAAATTAACTATTTATTTCACAACCGTATTATAATTATTTCGAAGCAGACGTCTCACGGTCAGGCTTAAAACCCAAACCCCTCATTTACACTTTAACGATTTCTAAATTAAACTTATCATGAGGTTACAGAAATGCTCAGTTTCCTTTTCATAAATTCGTAGAAGAAAAAATTAATTAAAAAAAATTAGGTTTTTACCGTGCATAGACAAATTTTACGGTTTATTCTAATGTTCAATAATTTAACATAAAATATATTATTATTTATATTATACTGTGTGTAGTTAAGAGTTAAAATATTATATATTATATAATTTCATTGAAAGAACATAGAAATTAAATTGAAAAATATTGTTTATAATTTAGTGTCTACATTTTTCAAACCCATTGTTCTAACGAAGAAATTTTACCGTTGGAAAAAGAACAATAACAGTTTACTTTGTTTTTTTTAGTGATTTTAATGATTTTTCGTCAACCGATACGGTCCAAATCATTCGTACACAAACCTGAGATATAATTTTAAGAACAAAATAAACAAACAAAGCAATAAACGTTTAGTGAAACGTTTTCATTAAACATCGTATACAAACATAAAGTGTATTTGTTTTTTAGTTATGACAGTTTTCAATTTCTCGACTGTACTCCGGTGAATTTAATTAATTGCTAACAATTATAAACACCGATGTTCGAATTATTTGCACGGCTAAGATCCACATAAATATCGAATGGACGATGGGTATAACACTGGAGTCCGAGACGGTAATCTTTAAAAATACTCATCATGGTACATTGTCGCTTCAAGTATTTTGCTCTATACGGGCGAATAATTTATTCAAGCGTTCGGGGAGTGTCTTGTACACACATTTCCGCTTCCTTTTTTGTTTATTATTTATACCACTGATGAAATACAATGATACTTACGAGTGCAACGTCTCCTGGAAATAATATCATAACTGTAATAAACGATTGCGTTGGACCGTAACGCGTACGAATTACGTTTGAAATTTGACAAAAATAGAACTATTCGTGGTTTTGAAGCGCATTAAACGTACATTGTAATACCTGAAGGAGAAGGTGTAACCACCAGAAATCGCATAAATTCAAACGCAACGCTATTACAACCATAGCTGGTACACGATTTCATCTAGTGCTTCTGTTTTCAAATGGTGCGTTGTGGTATTTTAAACACTTGACGAGAATCGTTTTCGTTTTAAAAGTCCCGCTGTACTTGTTTTCAACAATTTGATAATTTTCATACAACGTGACTTACACTTACTTGTAATGTCGAGCCTAGGGTGGTCCATAAATTTGAAGTTCAAAAATGTTTACATCTCACCCCCTAAAACAGTGTATATACGTACAATAATTAACCATACAAAATATGGGATCAGTCGGATAAAGTTAACCCGTGTCTATTTGAACTTAAAGTTTGAACTTTTAAATTTTTTCAAAATTTTAAAAATATTTGTTCTTGTGTCCTAAATCGTAAGTCAAATTTAAATTTATTATTGAAACTAAATTAAATTAAACTACTTTTGTGAAAATTTTGTTCTGTAATTATTTTAATATCTTCAACTGTTGGTGAGATTTATTAACTTTAGTGTTTAAGAAACCGTATTTTCGATATTTTTCAATATTATAACGTATATGTATATTACAATTTGTATTTTTTACTTATTTATAACATTGTCTTTAATTTTTTCATATCTCCAAAAGTTATTTTTATAAATCAAAACAAGTTATATGGGTATTATTTGTATGACCTCTTATCATATTGCTGATAGTTGTCGTAAATAATAACATAAATTCTTTAGTATAGAGATTAGTTTGTCATCAGTCGTCAGACATCATCCGTTTTTAATAGTGTTTAAATTTAATTTTATTAAATTGTTTTCCCTGAAATATTGCCGTGAATTTATAAAATGATGTGTTAGAAATAATGTGATAATAATAAGAAATAATGTGTATTTATTGGGTAACGAATGCAATCAGATTACTGGTGGTAAATTACCGTCCATTAAACAGGCATTATTAGTTTTTTTCTATAATTTACGAGTTGTTAAATTAAACATACGTGAAAGTGCTCGTCTCGCTATAAGTGAAATAATAATATTTTGGGAAAAAGCAAGAATTACTGTACAAGAAATTCAGCATTGTATATCTAAGCTTGAAAAATTATACCATGAATGGAGAACAGTTCAAAAAAATTCAACAAAAAGAACTGAATGTCAGATTAAAAAAAAAGTCGTGTTCACCTCAAAATCGAACGATTATTTGACATTGCTCATGCGAACGCATTAAATATGATAAGTAGGGCCCAGATTTTTATGCAAAAATTATTGTTAAATTTACAAAAATTATTTGTTATTATATATCTTATAGGTATCCAGGAAGATCGAGATTTTTACTTCTTCAAAGAGAAAAAGGCCGAAAAGGTTATATGATGGGCGTTGATACTAAATTGTTCCAAGCTGAAAAACGAAAAACTAATCGATTAAATTCCTTTCTTGAAGCATCTAAACGTTCAAAAATAGAAACAGAAAAATTAGATATAGTGCATAATGAATATTCAAAAAACAAAATAAATAAATAATATATTTTTAATATAAATATATTCTTGTAGAACAAATTTTCAAAATAACTACATAATTCATATTATTATTTTTGGCAGATAACAAAATAGAACTAGTTTCATTTTCTTCTGAAGTAGAATACGGCGTTGACTATACTTCAGAATCTGATGGTGAAATATCTGTACCGTCAACAAATACGATGATTTCAGTTAAGCGAGGTAAGATGCCCATCTGATGAAATCACTATAAAAACACCTGGTGCTATTCATCACGCTAGGTGGATGGCAAAAGCATTGTATTCATTAAAAATATATTTATTTAGAGATCAGTTTCATTTAAATATAAAAGAGGAAAACGGGATAAGGGACATATGTATATTTTTGATTCGTATTTACGTGAAAGTATGGTTTGGGGCTCCACATGCTGCTACAGCACCATACCAAGATTTTAATTATATTAAAAATATATACAACTACTATGACATTGATGTTTCTAAAATAGTTTTGAAAAAATTCTGTGGACATTTATGGTATTTGTCTGATGAAGCAATAGGTTTTTCATTTTTTGATAATAATGTATCTGCCGATCTAAAAAAAAAATATGGTTATAGCTTTAACTTCAAATAATGGCTCAGATGAAATAATGAAAAAACTATCAATTACACTTCATGAAGTGTCGTCTTTAGTTACAAAGGATTTGAGTAATTTTGTAATGAACAATACAAAAATATTTTTTGAACGTTTCGGAATTGATACACATTTTTTACACGATGAACCAGAAGAATGGATTAACCACCCTGTATATAATGAAGGAGCAAATATTGTAGCCCATATTAATGTTGTTAGTGATACGGCAGAAAGAGGAGTAAAGACCATTGAAGAATACAACAGTATTTTAACAAAAGACGAAGAACAGAAACAATATCTACTTCAAATTGTCAAAGATTATAAAATTTAGTATCCTGACAGTAACAAATCAACAATGCAGTAATATTATGTTATTAAAAATTATAATTATAAAAATATATTTTGTCACTTTAAGCTTCACTATACAATTTTTATATACTACATTTTATTTTAGGTATAATATGAAGTTAACATTTTTAATTTATAAAATATTTACGGAAATGTCAAAAAAAGACATTTTTTATATTAAGATACAATATATCTGACCAACGATTGAAGATATTAAAAAAATGTTCGTTAATGAAGTTTTATTTAATTTAGTATCCATAATAAATTTTAATTTGACCAATGTTTTATGACATAAGTACAAAAATTTCAAACATTTTGAAAAATTGTAAAAGTTTAAACTTTAAGTTCAAATAAGCACGGGTTAACTTTTTTCGATTGATTCAATATTACGTATAGTTAATTTTTGTATGTATATACACTGTTTGGGGGGGGGGGGGGGGGGGGATAAAAAAAATTTTGATTTTTTTTTTTTCATCTATAGTTAAGGACCCTAATCGAGCCGCGGTGGAAAAAAAACTGCTCCGGCACGTCGTTTCATCGGCCGGATACAAAATTTGAATTCAGTGTCTGAAATATCTAATCCAAATAGTACCTCTTAATGCGAAACACACACACCGCGTATTTGGACGCGTAAATGACGCTCCCTCCCCCTCCCCCCACAGTAATAATACGTACAGCTGGAATCCTCCACTTGAGGTTGTTAAGTCCGACGTTGCCTCTCGCACGTGTTTCGCTTTCAGCGCGACAACATATGTTGCCTACCCGCCGAACCTTCTCATCCCCCTCCAAACCGCCCCTGGTCTAATCCTCCGTTAAATATGCTGCAGTGCGTCCGGAATGTTAGCACATGCGTAATACGTTTTTCAATTAAGTACGACAGAACGTCGGGCACGAGTGTTGATGCTGTCCATAAATATTAATGAATAGATATAACGCGTACCATCGCACGTGCGTTGTACGCAACGCGGAAGAGAACTGATAAACACTTATGATTGTTTACAAACCGCGACCCGATTGCACACAGAAATGCGAGATATTTTTTTTGTTTTTTTTTCCGTTTTATATTTCGTCATAATTTCCTGCATTAATACAATACAATAGCCACGTTTGTCCAGTGCAAGACGAGATAGATCGTGGTATAACGTAATGGTTTCTTATCACTCGCGTCTAATTTTTCTCGTACTAATTATTCAACACACCTGATGCCTTTTAAACCTATTACGCTTATATTTGTTATCAGACTAAAGGAGTCAATATAGGCAACCCAATGTGAGCCACCCGTATATGAAGGTGAAGGCAATGCACGACACTACGACGTTGATAGGAAGGAAAGACTTAAAAATTACGGGACTGAGGAACATGAGTTTAATTATTGGGGGGGGGGGGGTATCTGTGGTCAAATCGGTTTGGTGCAATGACCACAGAGCTCACACACAAATCGGACGAATACCTTATAAATTAAATATTCAATCACACCTTACAAACTAACTTAAAATTACGTGATGACTAGAAGACGATGGTAACTGTTCAGAAGGTCTAGGCGACCTGGACGGCCTCGCACACACCACGCCGGGTGCTGGCGGTCTTACGTTTTGACGGACCAAATAGACACAATGACGATCACGGATAGACATGCACTCTCAATGGCGAGAAAAATAATAAATAATTGTAAATTGTTCGCTACAGTGGCAAATACAAAAAAAAGAAGTATGGTATACAAAATAATAATAAGAAAAAAAACGAAACGAGTAGAAAAGCTTCAATAGCGACCGAACGACAAGTGAACAACGACAACGAATAATAAATAACAAAGTTGCCTCACTGGCTATAAAAAACAATACAATTAATATAATAATAAAATTAATTCAGATCTGTAATAATAATTTTACAAGAAAAGTAAGAAAAACGTGAACTGCCCGTCATCGTAATAATAATAATAATAATAATAATAAGGACGTTGGTCGCATAATCACATCAAAAATAATTAAAACCATATGATATTAAAATAATCCGATAACACAAAACGATAACATTAATAATAATTCAATTTACCTACACTTAATATTATAATACACGAACCTAACGACGAAAAAAGAAGAAATGGGAAACAGATAACGACGAGTCACCGCCGCCGTGTTGTTCTTCAACCACATGTTATCGATATCACTTTACGGCGGCAACAACGCCTATCGTTGGATTTCCAAAAACTGTCTTCGTTAGTCATCACTTAACATGGTTCGATATTTTGTCTGGAAATAAAAATAAAAATTGAACTAATCGGGGTACAAACGTATATTATGATTCGATTACTAGTGGCGCAATTTCAATGAAAAATCTGAGAGTGCTGAAGCCGTTCTATCTTTTTCATAATCCTTAATGGTTATAGACACCCACAACCCGTACAATTCAACAGTTAATAAAATATTTGTTAAATATTTGAATATTTCTAAATTTATATTTTTGCTTTGATTTTATATTTTTTATTGTGCATATAACGTCTGCAAATACATATGTTTCTTTCACAAAACTTTTAGATTCTAAGTAAAGCGAAGATATTATGGTTTTATAATGATGTTTGTATTTTATTTTTTTAACACTTTTTCGCATAGAAATACTGGTCCAAAAGTTTAAGTTTTTTCTATCAACTTTTTAGATTTTAAATTGGCATGTGATGGTAATTTAGATAAGTAATTTTTTTTAAATTCCAATAGTTTTTCTATTCGTGAGGAAAAAACTGTCCTGAAACAGTAAAAATACGCTGTGAATAAGACTTTCACTTTTTAGATTTTAATTATTTAGTCATAATTCCAAAATTAATGTGGCTAGAAACTTGAAACTTTTACCTCATATTTAAAATATTTTTTTTTCGTTATTTTAGAACATTTTCAAATAGCGATTTTGATTTAAATATAGAACTTTAAAAATACCTAATTTTTTAAAAGTTTTTATAAGTAATAAAATTTTTATTTTTGGATATTAAGTGAAAATTTAATATCATCTAACTTATGTACGAGTAGTTATTTACCAATACTGAACATTTTTTAAAAATCATAAGTCTGAAATTTATTTCATAAGCTTTTAAGTAAATATTTATACTGTTTATTAAAAAAATTTGGTCCATCTAATGGTAATGAAACTTTGAATACAGATAAATATTTGGTGAAAAAAAAAATTAATAAAATTGTAAAAAATAAAATTTTAACATAAAACAGGTTGATAAAAAAAAAGAACCTACCAATATTTAAACTAAAAATGGTAAAATATACTCATGAATGGTTAATTTTTATACTGAACCTTTACTCAGAGTTATTCAATATGATAGTTTAAGTTTAGAGATTTCAAAATCTGGTAACCCTACCTATTACTATTATCTAGTTCAAGGACCGAAAAAAGGAAGGACGAACTTCCACCACCATTATTTAAATAATAAATTTATATATTTATACAATAAAAACTCTGTTTTTCTATACATAATGAGTAATAAGTATTTAAGTGTAAATTAACATGAACACATTTGGGGGTGCTAATTTCAATATTTATATTGATATTTTGTTTAGCAAAATATTAAAATTAAGTGATAATTGTATAAATATAAGATAAATTATAAATAGCTATTTATTTTCACAATTTATTGTACCACGAAATTTTAAATTACATAAAGTATAATTTATTTTACAAGCACATCTATTAGTGTTACATCCTATTTTACAAATACATGTAGTATATCATTGTGATCCCATGATTTCATAGCCAGCAGCTTCAAGTACGGTAACTTTTTTTAACTTAATACATTGATTTTATAATGTAAGACCGTTTCTAATTCAACAAACAAATATTTGATTTAATATTTTTATCAATTATATCTAACGCCACCCGAAATTACTGAATAAGTATGACTAAATGCATCATTTCCTGGAAATAATTTACATTTATGTTACTTTCTAGTCAAGATCAATACTTTCAAATTTGATCAGAAATTTCGTAATTGTCTAGACATTTACATTAATTCCATAATTCACGTATTTTCTGATTATATAAATATGATGCACGTTAATATATCATTCTTCTATAGAAATAAATCAAAGAGAATATGTAATGAAAAAAAAAAAACAAATTCGATAATTTCGTTTATATTACCATGTATTATCGGTATTAATATAGTATGGTTTATTTTAATGATAAAATGCACTATTATACTATTATTATTATTATTATTGCTGCAGTTGTCGGTTGTTATAATAATTACTACTATTAATATAATATAAGAACTGTCGTCGTATAAAATTATGCATGTATTCAACGTACATTTCTTTGCTCAAATCAGCCCATAATATTAGGGTTTGGTTTTTTTTCCTGTTTTTTAATTTCTTTCTTGCTTCGCATCCATTCACATTTCAAATGCAGAACGACCCCTTGAGCCTTTGTGTATGCGCACAATAACTAAGTATTTGTACTTGCCTACACCGAGTATATCTGTACACATATCATACATTTACATTAATGTTCTGGTGAAATGTACCTACATGTATCGTTACAAAATAACCTAACCCTTATGACCCTACTTGAGTTATATTTTACGTGGAAAAAAGTCCTAAAAATATCCGATATTGTAATTTTCATCCTATCGTTAAAGTCTAAAATGATTAATGGCAAAACGTTTACGCGCTGAAAATTATTAAATTATTTTACTGGAAAGATCAATTGGTTTTTTGTAGAACCTGTATTTGTTTTGAATTTATATTAATTTAAAATACTAAAGTTCAAAAGCAAGGGCAGACTGGCCAGGGAAGCAAAAGAGCAATCGCTCCCGACTCTTTGATAATGTGACAATTATTCGTATACAAAATGTAATATTAAAGTGTTAGAGTAAAACTCCATACATTTACTATAAGAATATCTACATTAAAATTAATTGAGCACTATAAACTAAAAATATTTATTAGTTGAAATGTGATAATAATAGTTGATTATTCTCTCGGGCCTCTCGATGCCCAGTACTGCCTGTTCAAAAGTATTAAGATTATGTATGGAAATTAAGCTTTTCGCGTGATTACAAGTTTTAACCTTTAGAGCAAATATATATATATATATATATAGTCAAATGCCTTTGAATTCATAGTAAATGAAATGAAAAAAAAAATAATTAATTAAAGCCGTTACAAATGAATCATCAGTGATGATAAACAATTCTACATTTTTCTTCCATACAATCGAAAACCAATGATACTTATGATAATATATATTATAATATATATAATGATACTTAATAAATAATACTTTATTATAATAATACTTATGATAATAATTACTATAAAAAAGAATCGTTTCAAGAATGTCGTTTTTTCCTCTAAATAATTCGTATTAATATTTTATTCATAAGTTATTGAATGCAACCTTATACACTTATAACGATGTACATCAATGAATACAACGCAAATATTTTCATACTGGTTGGTGGATTATAATGTTGTGATCATAATTTATTAACATAAAATACATAATACACTGAAGAGAGTACAGTAGCAACAATTTGATTGGTATTGATTTTTAGAAAAATCTATAAAATGTCTCAATTTGTAATTATCGCTTGTAAGTAAATTTTCAACCTGTGGAAATTGATTGTATATCATATTATTTCGTATTATTAATTAATTACCTATACACTAATGTTCTTCACCATGTGTCATAATTTACACGAGTCGCAAATGTCAACGTTACACGAGGTTGTTTATAATAATTGCATTGTATTCCATATGTTTATTTAAAATTTTCAAAAACGATAAACTAAATTTAAGACTATAAATAGGATATGATTCGTTTTTATGACAAATATGATACATTTATAACAATAAACAAACATAACAAGGTAACTTTCTTTTTAACTCTTATTGATAAAACTTATAATTTGTAATTTGTTATCAATAAGTATGCATGCAAAATATAATTAATAACTTTGATGCACGTGAATAAAAGCAGCCACTCCAAGGCTTTATGCGTTTATTGGGTTGCATTTTATATATTTTAATTTTTAATTTTTTCTTTTCATATAAGACGATGAAATAAATTTTTTTTTCGTTTAATAAAACTATTTTAATTAAATCGTTTTAATTTTCGTACTGAAATATGTGTAAACGCTTCTTTTGAACTTTGTAAGATAATTAATTAAAAAGTTTATAATTGCTATTAGTTTCGTAGAGCCGTAATTAGATTTCAAACAAACATATTCAATTGTTGTTCAATATTCATATAATACAATCAAACGCACAAATATAATATTATAATATTTAAACATAATATAATATATTTTATAGCCACTTTTTATTAGATCGTAATTAAAAGGCGTGAAATAATATATCAAATGTACAAACTCATTGTTGAAAACCAAGAATAACTTAATTCGTCGTATATGTAATAGATACCAGCAGCGGGTGTTAACAGAGTCCGTACAGTAATAGTATAGATCGTGAATGCGTGAATCAGTAACCACAAGGCTTTTTTTTTCTTTTAGGATAATTTGTGTGACCAGTCAAATGAATGTTTACGACGTTCATTGTTACGACTCCGAGTTTGTACTAGGAAAAACCTTTTTCTTGTTAAAAACGCACTTGTAAGAAATACCGCGCGCAGAAACAGATGATGCTTTACGGGTTCAGTTTTACGGCCGGATGAGAAAATACACACATTCAATACAACAACAGCGTAACTTTACACGGGCTACTGACAATGTCCTAAACTCCTAAATCAACTGCACATCAACGTCCAATCAAGAATATCGTATGCACGATTATTATGCACAATTATTATACACCGCCAATGAACACCGCGCATTATAATATAGCGTGCGTATCGTGAGTGTTGCACACTCGAAACGTAGAATCGCGACCGACGTGTACGAGTACACGTGCATAAAAAACCTTCACAAAACGATATCCCGCGGCTGCGTTTTACCGACCAGGCCGAGCGAACAAACAAACAACCCCATATTACACCAACTTCGCCCGCTCGCGACACGTATATAACGGCATAAATCACACACACCTTCCCGTTTAATTATTATTGTTATTATTATGATTATTATTTGTTTGGTTTCTATGTCGATTCCGTTGTACACGTAGTAAACGCTGTTAGACCAGAAAATTATTATAACAATTTTTGAATGGAGTACAGTGACGCGGCTATCATAGAGCAAAGTGGGGCATTACTCCGGCACTCAAGGTGCCTTAGACATTTTCGAGGCTGTACTTCCTTAAAAGAATTAACAATGTTCGTGTATTTAACAGTAAATTTCCAAACCATACGTGGCTGTTCCAGTTATATTCAGTATTAAAGTAAAACAATAATTCACAATATTGTTTTATGGTTATAACCTGGATTGTTTTTTTACTTTGCCCGTATCATTTGATTATCTGTTGATTATTTTAACCTATGGTTTAATCAAGAACTCATATTTAAAAATAAATAAATATGATATGTATACTTTGAATTTTCATAGAAACATAATATTAGTTGGAGGGCCAATTTTACTTACTGCACCAGACAGTGGCGTGTATGGGGGGGTGCCTAGTTGGCTACAGACCCCCCCCCCCCCGAAATGTTTTAAAAAACTTAAAAATTATTTTAAACGTTTGTTATATTTTAAAGGTGCTTTATGCTTATATAGAATTTGCGTCAAACGTCAAATCATTTTGGGAAATCATGTAAATGAAATGTAGATAAGTACCTACTGTGTCTTATTAGTAATTCTTAGATAGCAGTGGTAATTTAACTCTGTCCACAGTAGCCCCTCCCGAAAATATTTTTTGTATACACCACTAGCACCAGAGTCCTTTCCTATGTAGCTACATCACCTGTAGAGTATATAGCAACATGGACGATACGCAAAACAGAAAGAAAATATATTGAACATTTTGAAACATGGAGAAGAACACTACGTATTTCTTGGACGGACAAAGTTCAAAATTAAGAAATATACTTAAGAATAAACGAACGTAAAAATTATTGAAAACAATCAGGGATAGGAGGAAAATATACAACGAATGGATAACAAAAATAATAAAAGGAAATATAGAGAGAAAAGTAAGAAGTGGTGAATCTAAAACTTTGTCTATGAAACAGATCATAAAAAATACACAGGAAAACCCACTAATAAAGAACTTAAAGTAATTGTGGTGGATAGGGACAAATATATTTTTATTTAAATCATTAAATTTAAAGATTCAGAAAAAAAAAATCTTTGTATATTTATTTTAATATTGTGTTTTAAAATAACATGAAATTATTTTTTTCTTCTAATATTTATATATCATAAAACAAGACGTTTACTTTGATTTATACAGCATTCATTGGCAATACGGTTGTAGATAAAATAATTCGATATCCGTTCATAAACATGAGCTCAACTACCCATTAAATTTAATTTGGCTTAATTGAAAATTCACCCTTATAATGACGTTAAAATCAGTACGTATACACGTGTATGTGCCGCAATGTCGTCGACGGTGGTATAACCGTTGTCGTTTCCCTATGCACGCACATAATTATAATACTGCAGCAATTGTCATGGCAAAAACAAAAAACTACTAGTGCGTTTTGCAACCGCCACTGCTAATTATAAAACGTAATACGATAAATTAATATATAAGGTGAATTGAATTAACTCTAGAAGTGATCCAGCGAGGGACCTCCGGACGTTAACAAAGCATATATTTTAAGTGGGTAACAAAAATAAAAAGTTAAAATATCAATATTTTCAAGAGAATAAATTGTATAGAAAAGCCTTAAAAATAAAGTTTTTTTTCCAAAGCACAAATATTTAATCTAACTATGAATAAAATCTCAAAAAAAAAAAAATGTTTGATATATCTTGGGATACTCAGTTTATCAACGCTGGAGTCACGGTTTTTGTCTTCTACATTAGCTATACGACATACATGAACAGGTGAGTGAAAATTATTAATGATTCAAACAGAATGTACCTATTCAAATAGTACAAGTCTGGAAAGAAACTAAAACTTTTTATTCCCTAAAATCTACGTACGTACACCGTATGATACATGAATGCGTAAAAATAAATTTTAGTACATGCCAAGACAACAAGTGTGAGGCTAAGAAAGTGTGTGATAGAGAGAGAGAGAGAAAGTGAGAAAGAGAGAACTTGAAAATAAACGTAGAGAGTCGATGCCAAACGATAAATCAAAAACAAAGGAATAACCGTAGACGGCGCGATTTTGAATGCAATAAACTACCGGTCGTTGAATATGTAGTAAGATTTCCGCTTTGCCCGATCATTGTGATTCGTCTGGATCAACATTTCCCCTTCGCGATTTAATAATATTCGTAGGTACTTTACCCTGATTCAGTAGGTTTTATCGTTTTTATACCGCTAAAACGAGTACACGTTTTATGTAAATGATATTAGACTGACATATTATTCCTTTTATTATAATATTTACTGATTGATTATAGCAGATGTGATGTATTCGGTGCGTACGAATCGTTAAACGATTCGATTTATTCGCTCCATTTAAATGTATTTGACTGTGCCACAGTTTATTTTAGATAAAAAATGACTAATAGTTTTTCGAGAAATGCTCAATAACTTTCACGATCCATATTTTGACGCAATCAAATATCAACAAGTAAACAATAAACGACGTCTATTAATTTTACAATTTTATCGTTTTATCAATACATTTATTGTTTGTACATAATTTATTAATTTATATTAACGTTTTCCCGTTCAACGAACGTTCTGTAACCATTCTATTACACGCAGCAGTACTTAAATAATCGAACTATAAATAAACGTACGCTCTCTCTTTCTTTTCGTATGTATTACGAATGCGTGACTAATAATTAAAATACTATTAATAATCAATAGCTAATAATTGAAATCTTGTTATAGTTACACAATAAAATCTGGTTGTTGTGCCCCGGAAACACGCAACGTTGTCTACCAATAAAGAAAAAGCATCGGCCTACATATATCGTTGCAACATTGTCCGAAAGCACATCTAAAATTCGGGACACAATTCGTACAACCCGCCTCCAGATTTCAGCCGTTGTACGCCTACGGTGTGATTATAACTCGATCCATTGTCCCTGCCCGTATATAAATGTCCGAACAAGGGTTGTCACCAAACCTATAAGACTTGTAAAATATAAAAATAAATTCCTAAAAATAAATCAAAACCTACTACGTATAAATGAACAATCAAGAATAGTTTTATAAAAAAAAAAAAATACTTTAAATTAAATGTTAATACTAAACGATTAAAAAGATTTTTTTTCGTTCCAAAAATAATTATATAATCGTTAACTGAAAGTCTACAGACTTAACAAGCTCAATTTCAACAGTGGAAAGTTATGCGAGGCCATCCAATTCCCGTGTTGATCCCGATTCCGAGCGTTGTAATAACTTGTAACGATAAATAACGGTAATAATTACATGGCTAGGGATTGTCATTAAGACGATCATCACTTCTGCCCATAATGCCACCGAGGTCACACCGATGCGCAGGATGGTCGGCTTAAACTTTCAGCCAAATTCTATGTACATATTTTTCCGTCCGCTCGTCGTACATTTTTGAATTCCGAAAGCGTTCAAATAATTGTATTTGTGTTATCAATTTTTCATCGACCTGCGAGAACGGTTTTGCGTTTGGAATTTGAAACAACGTTGTTACAGTCTGCACAACGCTGCGCAGGGCCGTAGCAAGGGAGTGGCGAGAGATGCCTACGCCCCGGACGCAATTCCTGGGAGAGCACAAAAATTAAAATCATGCACTTAATGTTAAAAATCACAACGGTCAATGTTGTATATTTTGTTTACAAAATGTTTAGCATCCTTCATATTAATTAAAGTAATTGTTTAATATGATATCTAATAAGCGTAATATTTTTAAATTAAAAACACATAAGGGCGCATTTTGAAGTTTCAACAAGGGCGCAATGTTTGGTCGGCATTTCCACAGATGAGACGGTTCCGTGCGACGGAACAAGCAACACGGACATTGCCGGCAGGAATGTCCCCAGCGTTGTTGACGCGTCTACAAATTCGATTTGCAAACGTGATTTCATTTGTCACCACTTACGGCACATCAACTGTGTTTGTTCGATTGCGGTCACGACGTCAATCGTACACCGTTCGTGATCATCTGGAGAACATCCGGTTGCCGCGTTAACTCTTCCGTCCGGTACGGGATGGGCTCCGCACGTGCATTGAAACGTAATAATCGGTAATAAATAAATTAAATAATAATAAAAAAAACAAACGGAAAAAGTTCGCCCGGTTCGAAGAGATAACACCACGAACACCTTTGACGGCCGGCACAATTTTCGTTTCACTTGCGAATTTAAACGCGTGCATCGCGAATTCGATTTCGGTCCCGTCTCGCGTTATTGTAACATGGTCCGTAAAATTTTCACCCCGCGTCCGTACAATCCTTTGTCGTCGTCAATCGTTAACTTGTCAAGTGTCTTCCGACCCGTTTCGCCACGTTAAACCACGCGGACCAATACGCGACGAGACGACCGAGGTTTCGAAAATCCCGTGGATACATTTTTTTCGAGATTTTTTTCTTCTTCTTACCTCCGACGTGCCGCAATACTTATTCTGAACAGGGGCATATTTTAGGGAGGGCCAAGGGGTTATAGCCTCCCTGAATCCGTATTTAAGGAATTTATTGTATGTGAGATACACATTTCAAATTTTTTTAATGTGTATCATTTTATAACGAAATCAAATTACGTTAATATAATAATGTAATGTTGTGAATACTGAATTGGGCTTTTTGTCGGGTCCATATTTAAAGAAAAATCAAAATACAAACGTAACTTACAAAACACAGGTATTAAAAAAGAACTATACAAAAGTCAATTCTAAGTGGATCCGGCATTAGATTAAAAATATAAAAACCACAAATATTAAGGATTCGCCTGATTTAAATATTACCAAAAAATAAATGTAAATTTTGAGCCTGAATTAAAGAAAAAAATTGAGTCCCCTCCCCCTCTAGAAGTCAAAATACGCCCCTGATTCTGAGCTGCGTCTCGTTCGTATTGTTTGCAAAAGAACCTCGCGCAGACGAACTAAATTGATTGTTGTGTATACCAGCGCGCGTTCCCTTTGAAAGTAATGAGAATCGTTTTGCGGGCGACGTTTTCGGCTTAGACAATAGTTTCCAGGGAAATAATACGTAGATAGTATGTTATTCCCAGTAACATTTTGATTATTTATTTAATTTTATCTTTTTTTTTTTTTTTTTGCCATAAGAAATACAAATTTCGTTGCATAATGTATGTGAGCATTTTTATTGCGTTCGCAAAAATTTGCATCTCAGCATGAATTTTGTACTCCAACATGTTAAGTATGATTGGAGACCGCTGGAAACAGATACGTTCAGGCTTTTGAATGCAAATGTTTCTTCGGCCAAATGAGTTAGAACAATTTAATGATCCGATTTGAATACGTTAAGTGTACCGATAACTTTTCTCCGTAAATGACAATACGATTAAAAGCGTTGACTTTTGAAGTCTTAAATACAACGTGGAATTATATGTGTGTGTATGCGTGAAAAAGAAAGAAAGAAAAAGATAGAATTTTAAAACAAAAGACTTGTTACATACTGGTTTGTTGCTATCAATGAATATAAATGTAAGTAATTTTAATAAATATTCAAAAACAAAATTGCGAAATAACAGCGGGAAAAACAACTATCCACCTAAAAGCTTCTTATAATTAGATCGTTTTTTAGAGTAAAGTTGTAAATCTATTTAAGTGCTGCATAAGATTTAGTATCCAAAGAAATTAAAAAAAATCTCATTATTTTTCACAAAACCAATAGTTTCCCTACTTCGCTCAAATCATGAAATAAATTATGTTAATTATAATCCTCGTTTTTTGGTAAATTTCACCGAATTTTCATGTACTAAATATATTGTTTCAGTTGATTTTTTATCTTACTTTTTATAAGCATTTTGAATTTTTATAAATATTATACTGTAATCGTGACCGATTGATTGAATAATAAATAATTGTTAAAACTATTTTCTAAGTAAATTATTTGGTTTTTTTTTCAGGTTCGCTATGATAAATAATTATACCAATATTGTTTAATTCAACGATATTGTATAAAACATTTCTAGAGAAAATACCCGTGGCTCACAAATGACAACGGTATAAGTGACATTGAAAAATGATTGCCTTCCGAAATTCAATTTACAATCACAATAATAATGGAAAGAATACATAAAGCAACTATAACTCCGTTTTGTGTGTGTCCCAGAGGGCAACCTTTTAGTGAAAGGTGGAAGTATGGTACTGGGCGGAACTTTGGAGGGGATAACATTTCGACAAAATGCGAATCGGTCAAAAACAGGAAGTCAACTTCCGGTTTCGAAGGCGTCCACACCGGACACCCGTTTTTGGAGTGTGAAATAATAAATCTTCTTGGGATAAAACAAACTCATCCTCGTGCCAGGAAGTACGCGGTGACGCTGCTGGGATGATATGAGTATAGAGCATAAAATGTTTAATGCAACGCAACTACGCGACTTTTGTACGTTTCTAAAATGTTTATAATAATATACGTACCCCGTTTTTATAATCTTAAATTCTCGTGATAATTAATGACCCCACCCACAAACCCACGAATACTCGACTTTGGCACAAGTTAAGTCAAAGTTATAAATTATCACGTGTATAACTTTTTTACACTATCGCTGATCTTATAATAATTTACATTCTCATGTTAAAAACACTAACCAAAACTTATTAGCTCTAGTTACTATTCAGTTCAGTTCAACCCGCTGAAGTGTTTAGTCGTGTATTCACATATCCCGTTATCCATATGGTTGCCAATTTATTACATATCCTTTTTGGTAAGCATTATTTAACATTGCCGTGCGTATGGAAGTTTTAAAAAAAACATTACACCATTGAAAAAATTAGTTTGCTTCAAATGTAATTATGAATATAGTCTTAACTGTACCTCTGTATCATCTATATCCAATTTTAATGAATTACAACTAGATTCGAGTAAAAGCAGTTGTAATAATTATTATAAAAAATTCAAAAAAATCTTACATCTCGTTAAAAAAAGTATTATTTAGCGTTAATAGTGATATTTATTTTTGATTTTAAATATTTTAAATCGTAGGTACATAATTTCGCTCAGAACATTAACAATTTAATAAAAACAGTCAGTCCCTCAAAGGATTCTATTTGGCTATGCTCTTCCTAAATTAATAATGTTTTTAACAAATTAAATAAATAGACTAAAAAGAAATCTGAACAAAATAAAAAGGTAAATAATTTTAAGAATAGAATTTTAAATTTGAAAACTGAATTTTATACCTCTAAAAATCATCCAAATTCCATTGAACAACCAGAATGTCAAACTACTTTAACTGATAGAATCCTGAACACAAAAAATGAAAATAGATTTGAAATAAATTAAACATTTAATTTCTAAAATGTGAGCATTAACTAGTTAAAAATTTAAATTTTTTTAAACGTTTTGACTGAACTAGTCAGTTCATTTTATAACCAACTTTTTAACTTAACTAGTTTAATTGTTAGTTGAAATAACTTAGCTTTTCATAATTGATTTAAAAATTATTTATCAAGTTAAAACATTTTGAAATTTTTCATATATACGTATATTTACATAATATTAATATAAAAATTTAATTATCATGTAAAGTAAAATGGTCGCATACACTGTACATCAGATGTCATATTAGATTTTGTAGGTTAGGGGTCCAACAATAAGTATTTGGTTCTGGCTTTAGAATTTTAACTATAAAGATAAATAAATATAAAAGTGATTGGCCTCTTGATGTACAATATCATATTATTTTTGAAACACTTCGGTGCCACTGCTTTATATTATGATAAAAAATGCAATAAAATTGTTTATTATAACTTAGGAAATTGGATATTTCTAAAGAACCCAGCCACTTTTTATGTGATCTATCTATATATTAATTAAAAAAAAGTAGATTAACTTTTTTTAAACTGAGTTAAGTTAATATTTTTTTCCTTATTAACTTTTAACTTATTCATCTTGTATTCTCTTAACTTGAATTAACTCAAGTTCATTAATTTCATTAACTTGTCCACCTTTGCGATATCTAAATAAAGATAATATTTAGTTAAGATAGAAATACAAATGAGAATGATAATCCTTGAAAAATTGTAATCAATTTTAATATTCTCGCATTAAAAATAGATTTTCTAAACTCTATTAGAAAATATGACAAATCAAGCAATCCATTAAAAACTATTGATATTTGTGAACGTTTCAAAGCAAATATATATATATATGAACCACTATCTTACATCATTTGATAAAAAGTTACTCTGGCTGTCAAAATTGTTACTCAAAGTTTATAAATGCAGTTTCGCTTTGACAAATAATTATGATATTTTTAAACCAAGAAATAACACCGTAATCAAAACCAACTCCATATAAACTAGTCAACTAGTTAGTTTCCCAGTAATGGATTACGGTGTAATATTGTTTAAAGGTATATATTATTTCATTTTTTTTTTCTCTGCTTTCCTCAACTATATCTAACACTCAATTTTATTTCCTATCTATATAGTGAACCAAAACTTATGTATCTGAATTTCAAAAAATTTAAAAAAAATATATCTAGTGATATTATTACAGCAATAAGAAGTACAAGTATATACTGTTCTAAAATACTAATGTTTACAGTATGCTAAAATAGAAGCTAAAATATTTATTATAAAAAATAACTTCATAATCATAATAATTAAATTAAAGTGTGGTCTCTAATCAAGGAGGTTAATTATAATTCTGTTATCATAAATCTATTAATATTATTTAAAGCAATGTTATTTAAATAAGCAATATGGCAACCAATAAATATTAGTTTCTCGTAGTAATTAATAGTTTTTTTTTTACTTCACTTATCCTACTTAATTTTAAATAACATAAACATGAAACGCTTATCATTATTTCAATAAAATACAGCTAAAGATAAAAAAAATAAAACTATAACATTAATTAACCGAAATTTGAAAATATATATATATATATATATATAATAAACCAATAAGTAATCGACTGTGATCGAACGGATTTACCAAAGCCCAAAAATGTATATGACAATATCAACGGCTATTTTCTGTTGTCCAAGACAGGCGCTGTCAAACTTTTCCGAAAAGTTATTCCAAATACTCTTTAAGCACTCAAAAAAGTTGCCCTGATAATATTATTTTGAAAGCTGTTCAAAACATATATCAGTGTTTTAAAAATATAAGACAGAAGGTAAAACATCTCGAACGCACACAGAATACTATTCACACGATAACTTGAGATATATAATATATGAATACTGTAACTTTACGGCATGGCATAATATAATACATTGTGAACGGTAGCGTTAACTGTGGTGAAAAAATGTAAACTTTAAATTTTATCATGATGCGTAAAGAAAACATTCTATTAATAAACCGATTCGCAGACAGCGCGTGTCGACAAACGGCAACGTATACCATTTTATACTTTACGGGAACACTATTATTCACAATCCAGCACATATCTCATCTACAAACAACTAACTTTTTTTCTCAGCTCATCATTAAATTTATTTTTTTATTTTTTAAATATGATACCCAGTTTGGTTGGAAAACCACTGCTGTAGTCAGCAGAAGTCACTAGTCAGCAAAAATGGGTTCTATCAATCGCTAAATTTACAGCGATAGTTGAATTATGTTGAAAGTAAAAATCCAGAGGACATTTATATCATTTACATATTAATTGCAAATGGCAGAACAATTTTTTTACTCACAACAACGATGACATAATATCGAAATAATTAACCGTTTTACGGTACGATATTAGCGTTTTTTTTTTTTTTTTGTAACGAACGCATCGATAAAACACACTAACGCGATGATTCACCCTTCATCTATCGCGTTGTAGAGTCTGCATTTTTTAACATAACTTATGCTGATGAAAAATCTATTTGTTCTTGTGGTCCATAACTATAAGCAGATTTTTAACGATCGAGCGAATTCAATAATATTGATAATGCGTTCAACATTTTTTGAAAAACAAATCTTCGCGCTCAAAAAACTTTCTGGGCAAAACTTGGTTTACCCATAACTATCTCTATAGTTAAATATTGATCCTGGAATACTGATGGAAAATCTAATAGTTGAATAAATATTTGAAATTCTACCGTTTTATAATTTTTGAATAAAACATTTAAAACCATTGACTAACGCTTCCTCCTTGAAAACGTATACACGAACATAAAAAAAAAAAAGAATAAAATGCTAGCGTTTAGCATTTATAAATATGTAAAAAAATAAATATTATCATTCTGAACTTGTAAAGAAAAAAAACTAATTAATTATTAATTTTCATACAACTATTTTAATTTTGTATTTTATATAATTTAAATAAAATTTTTATTATTAGTGTTTCAACAGTCTCAATTTCAAAGTTCCTTAGAACTCAAAAGTTAATAATTTCGTTCATTTATTTATTAGAAATAGTCCGAGGAAATTGGTGATTGTAACAACTTATATAATAGCACAAAATAAACATGTGGTAAACTTATTTCATTCACCGAATTCCAAGTGTAATTGTCTTTTTCTACTATAATTATATAATTATTATTATTAAGTACGTTTAAACGTATCTGAGAATTAATTACAGATGGACAGATGGAAGCAAAAAAAATTTAACCATTTTAAATGTTCAATAAATTGGTGAAAATTCTTTGAGCCATTTTTTACAATTTTTTGTAAAATGACCCACTGCTGCTATATTTTAGTCATTTTATCAAATGATACGTGGTATTAAATTTTATTTAAAACTGATTATATTTCATTTCTAAAACAACTGAAATCAATTTTACTTTTGAAGAACTGTTTTTTTTTATTTCAAATATATCAGTTTAGTTTAAATTACACTTAAATGGTTTCTTTGCAATAGAAACTAAAATACATAGATAATAACGTGTTTATAACATATATTTAATTGATTAATTTCATTAGCCTTTTTTTTAAAAATTGATATAATTAATTTAACGATTATTATTTGAACGAATATTAAACATAAATGATTTAATGTTCATACAGAATTTTCGAAAATTTCAAAATGTAGATAAATAATTAACATGAAAAAGAAATAAAAAACTTAAATAAAACCATATTTCATATTAAATTACTTTATAATTAACTTACTAACTTAGTATTCGATAAAAATATATATTTTTTTTGTAATTTAGTCCAATTCTAACAACTGAAATTCACTGATTTTCATAATTAATTGCTGTTTTATTTTCTTAGTTAATTTCATGAGTAAAATTTAAATTTTTAAATATTTACAAGATTAGTACACAATACTGTTGTTTGAAATTATACTTTATTAATTATAAGCTAATTAATATTATTAGAAATAAATTGAGTGTAATATATTCTTGAAAATATTATCCCATGTTAAATTAATACAAAGAAAGTATCATATTAGTATGTTTTGTTTTTATATTGGTTCAGAAAAAATACTGGATATATATTTAATTTAATTAACTAACACACTACTCAACATATTCGTATTATAAAATACAATAAACGTAACAAGATTCGAATTATTCTGTACACACCATCAATTAATACTAATCATAAACATTACAAAGTGATGAATGTGACTTGGTAACCACAACCTTCTGACGGCTAATATAAATGTATATGGTAGAAGGAAGAATGGAAGAGTAGCTATTTCCATCTTTCATCAATTTAATATTGATGTTTCTAAACTTAATATGAATATTTAATCACAAACATTTTTAATCAATAATTTTATTTGAACACAACGTTTACATTATTTATATTATTTCTTTAATTCAAGAACGTGAAACTTAATCGAATACACATGTATAGCCTGATTTCTTTGGACAGAGAAAAAAACGCTTGCCCAAAGCACTTTAAAACTCAGTTACGTATAAATAGTTCTACAAATGAAATCAGAATTTTAATGACTCGATTTATTTTAGATTTAGTGTAGAAAAAAAAGATTATATTAGTATAACAGAGGTATTCATTCATTCTTTTAAAAAAAACTTTTTTGGTATGGTGAAAAATAAAAATATTCTGTAATTTAGCATTTGTATGAATAGAAAAAATTAATAAAAACTAAAAATTTTATTTAAAACTTGCAAATACTTTTTATTGAAGTGAAAAAGTCAAAATCGTTATTTGATTAAAATAATCTGTATGAACAATTGAATTTCAAAGAGTTTTAATAAGCTTTCAAGTAATTTAAAAAATGTATTTTTAAAAACTCTAAATATATAATAATCCATTAATATTTTTTTTTTACAAACATTTTAAATTTTAAATCCAGTGAAATGTTTGTAAAATTATACTCCACATTATAACTATACATCAAATACATTAACAGTTCCTGATTTTTTTTTATCTCTGAATTTGAAACTTAACATGAATGTTTTTGTTCAATATTTATTAATTATAACATAACAATATCACAAAATGCACTGAACCGAAAGAGGTACCATACGTTTATTCTCTGTGTTTAATCTTTTTGCATTGGTTTTTTGTTTTTTAATTGTATTTTAAACAATTTAAAGTTGTAGCGGTTAACGCTGATTTCTTAAATACATATCAAAATACTTCAAAATTAAATTATTGAAACACGAAAACGTTTAAAAAGTATTATGTAAACATATGTACTAACATATTGATAGTCAAATGTACTACTGGAGTATCAGTGATTATAATCGTTAGATAGTTATAAAATAAATTGTTAACGAATTAATAAATTATAAGTATTTTCATTATGCATTTTAGTGTCTAACAAAAATCAATTCGTAAATACGAATATTATATGATAGTACCAAATTGAATCTTTTGAACTCTAATGTATTAATTTGCTTGACGATAACTGAATGAAATACGATGTTAATAATATTAATATTATAGTTTAATCATATAAAAAATACATTATTTAAATTAAAATTTTCATAAAAAATATAATTTAATAACTGTGAATGTTATTTGTTTAGTGTAATATATATTTAAAATTTTCAAATTTAAGTTTCTAGATTATATATAGCCAAACGTGTAGCTGGGTATATTAAAGGGGGGGGGGGGGTGTTTTATAAAATTAATCGACAAAATTATATACAACAAAATAATAAATTTACGTTTACTTTATTCTACAAAATTTAAAATGTAACATTTTGTATCTTATGTATATATATATATATAATTTAAATTGTGTATAAAATGATACAAAATCATGGCTTAATAGATAAAACAGTGTAATAAGCCAGGCCCCGGCATTACATTACTGCTAAGGTAATATATATATATAATTCGTTATAATAAATATGTGTTCATCACGATTCATGTTGAATTTTTACATTTATAAGACTTAAGTATAACATAGTCAAGGGGGTGTTACTACACCTGGAACACCCCCCCTGGCTATACGCCTGTATATAGCTTTAAAAATACTTTTATGGATAAAGTAATATAATACAAAATGTAAAAATTATATTATTGTAGATTGAAATACATATTTTTCTCAAATCTTTTAAATCTTAAATCCACGGCGCATTATGAAATTTGATCTTGCACTTGATGTACTTTAAGGATTATTATTATTCAACTTATAGTTTGGAAAATGTGCTCATTTTAAACTTATCATCGCAATAGAGATCATATAATTGTGTAAAAATGGCAACTATAAATAAATAATTGTAAATTAGCTATCCATATATATTTTCATATAAATATGAAAATTATTGTTTTTAACATACCTAAGTAAAATAAAATATTAAATAAAAATGTAATTTAAATAATATGTCTAATATATTTTAATTACTCAGATCATTCCATAGAAAATATAAATCATATAGAAATTATAAAGCAAACATATTATTAAATTGCTATACTTTATAGAACAGAAATAAAAATGTGATACATACAAATAGTCAAAGTGTGTGTATATGTGAAAAATAAGGATCCTCCAAATATGTATTGAAATATTTCACCAGCTTCTTTAATTTTTCATAAAAATTCTATCCCTCTATGATTGTTTTCTCAAATATATAACTTATAATATATACTCAAATATATTTTATAATTTTACAAAATATCTGATATGTATGGAAATAAACTGAAGTATATGGAGTGATCTGTATCTATTTTGGGGTTAAGTTTTAAAAGTGGTTTATTTCAAAACTACATTCAATGTGTCTTACGTATCCCATAATTTTTCCATCACCACACCTTCAACTATATAAGTATCAAAACCCCACTCTACATATTCGTACGAATATCACAATAACATTTGCTAATGATTTTATAATCTTTATTACTTCTCTATGCTTAATCTTTGTGTCAACGTACACAACTTTCATTCTTACGTTATCTCCAACAAAACTTGCTTCATTTGACATTTTATTCCAAATACTTTATTATAATGTATCACAATATTATATATTAAATTACTAATTTTATTGCTTAGGTACTGAATAGAAAAGTGAAAATTTAACTCAAAACTAAAGTGTGATGTATCATGCGCTTCAAATAATATCTCTTATGGAATATAGAAGGTATTGTTAAGTATATCTAACAATTAATTTATATCATTAACCGTTCAAAGTATTAAATAATATAATTATTTTTATTTGTGTTACAGTAAAAACGCATAAAGTCATTAAAATAACAACTATAGATTAGTTATCTTAAAGTTAAAGTATAAGTTTTATATAAAAAATAACAGTAACGTGAACAAAATTACATTTAAAATGCTAATTAATTATTAAATTAATTAACATTTAAAAATAAAGATAAACCACTTTTTTTTCAACCAAAAAATGTTTTTAGTATTCCAATAACAAGCCTGGCTGAGCTTAAATGTAAAGTGGTTTTGTTAAAACTTTTTTACGAGTCAAATTGTACATAGTAAAACAATTTAACAAGTCTATAGTTAAAAGTTTATTCGAAGAATCTAAATATAATTTTGTACATTTTAATTTTCAAGGATAAATATTAAAATATATCTTTCTTATATTCTTAATTTCGAGACCAGCATTCAAAATATATAAAATTCTTAATATTTTGCTTGTGTTTTTAAAACTTTTGTAATAACGTCATATTTAAGTTCTTTTTATAAAGTGCATATCTATTTAAATATTCAAATTGTTTAAATATAATTAAAATGTTTAAATATTTTAAGTAAAATAATATATCATAATATTACTTTCGTAACAAATGTTGTACCATTCATTTTACGGAAAAACAACACATAATTAAACTAGGTTTCTAATTTTTATGTTATTTGATTAATTTTTAACATCAACCTGTATTATTTATGTTACCTTATAATAAAATATTTTACCGTATATCAGAATATTTTACCATTCACTTAAACATTTTTCTACCTATAACTTAATAGTAATTTATCTTAATTAAATATTAGAAGTACAACATTTATAAGACAGTAGTTATTTATTTGACTCTTACTGAAAAACAAAAATAAAGAATTAAGATAAACAAAAAAAAAAAATCATTGAACGTAATATTTTTGTTTCTATTACGAGTAATAAATAAATTATTTTAATAAAATTATATATGGCTTACAATTTAAATTTTCATAATAATACAGCCGACCAATAAGTTGAAACAAAATTTGCAAATCACATAGTACCTAAATTTGCTATTGAATAATACTGTTGATGTAATAGAAAACATTATGATTAAGACACAACTAAATTAAATATATACGAACGTAGTAATCATTTGTAATTTTGTTTTTCATTGGCAATTACATTTTATTTCAATCGATAAATCTACTAACATCATTAATTGCTCCAAAATTATGCGAGGAGCTCAAACTTAAATTCTAATAAATCTTAACAAAAAATAAATAAAATGTTCCTCGTTACTTAATTTAAAAATATTTTTTAAAATGTAACGCATTTTTTCACTTGATTATTCATATTAACAGTATGGATGTTAAATAATTTAACGGAATAACGAAACGTAATATATTTTCGAAAATTCGCTTTTAACCTCGATTATTTAGACGTAAAAATAAATTAAAATGTCGTAATGCAACACAGCGCTGTAGAACGCCGTTTGTACGGATAAAACGGCGCAGTAAACAAATTTCACAGCCTATGTTCAAACGTTCTATAAGAACAACGCGTGAACTGCATTTATACAGCGCATCCGAACAGTGAACCGTTCAAGACTCAACCGAACGGTTTGAAAACAACCAGGTTTCGCGCCGACCGTTAGTGTAACGAAAAACTGCCGAATGGTCGGTTTACAATATTCCTGCACGTCGTCGTGTACAACGCACAAACATCGAAAAAGAAAATTCAAAATTTGAGGGGAGGGGGTTATTTGGTGATCGAACGAAACCGTCGTGCAAAATAATGTTTCGCGTCGTAGGTCCACTACGAACGAACCGACAGCAACATGTAATATCGGATAATCATCTATACGTCCTATTGACGTTCGGCGTATTAAGTAGACTCGTGAACCATATTCCACTTAAGACCCGAGTAGCTAAGAACCGTCCGCGGGCAGGGATGGGTGATGGGGAGACGACAGAATCGCGAGCCGTGCAAGGGTAAAAATAAGGTAGAAGACAAAGTGTAAATGTAAAAGTAAAGCTGTATCCGTGCAGTACCTGTAACCACGGCGGCGGCGGCGGCGGCGACGAGACAGACGACGATCCACACCTTTGACCACATGGTGAAACGCAGTGCTCACGACCAGCCGGCTGACGGTGACTGACGATATCGTGCTTGCGCGGGACGGTGAGTGCCGGTCGGCGGCGCAAACGATACTACCGGCAGAGCACGCGTGCTGTTGGGACTGCCGCCGCTGCCGCCGCTGCCGCCGCCGCCGCCGCCGCCACACGGATAGTGTACGTACAACGCGATACGCAGGTACTGTTATCATCATTATCTACGGCGCCGAAAACGAAATTATTATTATCCAGAAAATTCCGTTCGTCGTGTTCAACGCCTTCACGTTCGCGTACACTGGTACCAGCGAATAAATTTGATTTCAATCCGTCAGTCGGAGTTGAACACGATCAAAACACGCGGTGGTTCTTAGCAAAAACGATCATTCAAATTCTAAATTCTAAAGAATTCTAAATGGCCGAACAAAATAATTATTACTCGCGGTCAGGGCGTCAATTTTCGTTTTCAATGAATATTTTTACTTAAAATATAACCTCAATTGTACTACAGTTACTATTTATTAGATACCGGTTGATACAACTGGCAATCGAAATTTTCGTTTTACAAATTTCTATAAAAAAAAAAATAATAACAATAACAATTTTGTAAGGAACAATTAGTCCGTGTGGACGGTTCGTTTTTGCTTCCTTAAATTTGCCATTGAAAATATGATCAGTCCGAAGAAATATTAGAAGAAGGGGGGTGAAAACTAACGGTGATAAACACCACTTGAATCGTCTTCATTCACGCCGATTTCGCGACCATGGGAGAACATTAACGTTTTCGTACGGTTACGTGGTACAAGGATCGGAATGGACCAAGAATATTCCAAAGATCGAACGTACGCTCATTACGTCTGGTAATGATAAAACGAAAAAATCTGTAGACGGCGGACATTTTGAAACGGACGCCAACACCCTAGATCAGTGATTCTCAACCGGGATTACATGTCACCCAAGGGTAACTGGACGCAGTGTAGGAGTGACCATAGGCGTGTCCAGACCTCCATGACTGGGGAGGCCAGTTATAAAATTTAAATTTTTTACTTACTACAGCGATCTATAATCTACATCTATATTTGTGACTTATTTTTGTTGTTAACCTGGAATTTTTTCACCCCGTCAAATTAAAGATTTTCTTGATCTTAAAATTGGTTTCCTATGCTATTACAACTATGAACTAATAAATAAGGCCTATTAACTAATGTGCTACTTATTTATTTTTTATAAATATTTTATCAACTAATTTTATATTAATTTGCCCATCTTTGGAGAGCGGACGGACAAATAATAAAATAAGTCTTAGTTAACAAAATAAATAAAAAACGTCCACTAGGAAGACCAAGGACCCGATGGGTGGACGTTATAGCGCAATATACCAAAAATATAGAAGAAGAGTCATCTTTTGACGACGCTTATAGAGAGAAATAGAGAGAAATGGAGAGGTTTTGTAATGGCAGCGATGGCACTTAATGGGCCGATAAGCTGAGGAAGAAGAAGAAGAATTTTATCAACTATACATCAACCTTCTATACACATCTTATTACAGTTATTACAAAATCAACAGTTATTTATCAGTTTGGTTAAACTATTACATTATATTATACTATTACATATTAAAATATTATAAATAATAAAATTCAATAAATTTAAAATTTAAATTCACATTCTACCTAAAATTACCTACTGTTACTGTTTCAGCCATGGATATAGATACTATATATTCGTGGTTTCATCATTATAAGCCAAGAGGCCAAAAGCATCGCTGGGGAGGCCGGTACCCACCCTGCCTCCCTCGTAGACACGCCTATGAGGGTGACACGAAATCTCCAAAAGAAAATGAAAAAAATAAAATTTATCTATTTTAATAAAATCATATTTCCATAACTGTCATGTAAATAGCATAACTTTAAGTTTGTGTCTTTATATTATTTAGGTCCGATAAATACGTGCATTTTGATTTGAGATATCGAATTATGCATTATCGATTATCTTATTCATTTAATCGGGGTCGTTAGTCAGTTATTTTAAAGTCGCTAGAAGACAATATGAGCCTTTCCACCAACAGCCCACGACTTCCTCAACTTTGTAAAAACCACCAGGACCCAATTTTTCATCAGTTTTCATAGAAATCTTTATTATTTTTTCCCTTCTTTTTAATTTGCAAATTTAAACTTTTAACTGACAATGTTTATTGAACCCATATAACTCAAATAAATTGTAGGTGAACTTATTATTTTTCTGTGTACTGTATTTTTTTCTTTTTTTTGTTATTTCAAGAATTATTCTAAAATACACAGTTAATATTATTTATTATTTTGATGTTAGAGTGACACGGTGTTTTATTCTAGTGGCTAAAGGTGACATGAACAAGAAAAAGATGAGAATCACTGCTCTAGATGATGATAATATCGCGCGAGATCGGTACGGAAAATAAGTAAATCGAAAAGTAGCTGCACCGTATAATGGCTTTAACAACTGATACCGATAATTTATTAAAAAATGTCTAAACTATCTAATCCCATTATTGTTATTGTCGTTTATTTCATCGGAAAAAAAACGGGCTTCACTGAACACTATAAATTATAATATGATAATATCGAATAACGTTTTAAAATGAATGTATACTTTTACGTATTAGACACATTGGTAAAAAAACAGTTTTTAGAAACCATACTTTCTATAACCGTATCAATAGATATTCAAGACACCTCTGTGTTTAAAAGTAATGGGCAACTACAATAACTAAGAATTCGACAGCATCTATGAAAACACAAATGAAGTAAAACAAATATAAAAATAAAATCTTTTTTTTATATAAACATTATTATATTATAATTTAAATAATATTTGCATTATATATAGTAATAAACAAAAAAATAATGAGCAAGCCAAATACAGCTATAACAATTATCACTGATTTACCAAATACTGTCTAAACCCATGGATGTTATACAAACAATAAACGTAAAGAATAATAATGTTTGACACATCGTGATGAATTATTATTATTCTCATGTTGAGTATTTATATTATTTCTATCTACATGATAAAAAATATATTATCTAAATCTAACTATTGTTTGTATAAATCAAAAATTTCTAACGTTTATTGAAAACGTATAACATTATCCTTCTTAGATGACAAAAATTGATCCATAATCCATTCTGTGTCAAACCCATTAAAAACTATTTATCGAAAAACGTTGAATTAATCATTTAAATGATTTTTAACACATAAGCCATGTTCTTGTTCTGCTCTAAGACTGCATATGCATATAGTTGAATAACGACCAATTATAAAACACCTATAAAATATAATTAATAAAAAATCAAAATCAATAACAATATTTCACAATTCATACTATTCTTAGACGTGACTATAGATATTAATGCATAAAAGTAGAATTTAGTTAATAAATCATCATTATTTACATTAAAATTTCACTCAAATACACTTTAACATGTTTTATTTTATCAATAAAAAAAACACCTTTCAATTATCATATAAATAAAACTATTGTAAGAATTAAGTTTTAAAAAAACAATGATTACTATACTAATAATCATAAAATGAAATAGATAAAAATTAAAAAAACCTGATAACTATGATATTTCAAAGATTAGGTTTTATTTATGTCACAATATTTATTTAGTAATACATTTACTTAAAATAAAAATGTTACGATCACTCGTAGTTAAAAAAAAAAAAAATATGGGTATGCTTAGGAAAATGGTTGATTTTTTTTTTTATTAGTAACTTCTAGTATAACTAATCGTATTATAGCTCAACAGTTATTCAATATATGTATAGGTACATACCTAGAATATAAAACCTACAATAGAATGCATTACAAAATATTTTAAATAATAGAAAATAGTGTTAGATATAAATATGGATCGAAGACCAAATGAAACGAACAAGTTACAGATAACATAACGTACGGTGATTAAAAATATTGTAATAATTTAGTTAATTAGATATGAATAATGTTTGAACTATAGAATAAGCTGTTTGTTAAGAACAGCTGTAAGAAACATAATGAGGGGATTTATTAACGCGGATAGTTCTGAGATAAATTTAGTAATTAACTAGTTAGTGTGGCTATTAGGTAAAAGGATAATATTAGAATCGGTGATGGAGCGTAAGAAACTTTGAGAATATGAGAAGGAGTTTAAAGAATGCTTTAAATATTGGATATCCTTCGTAGCTGGAGATATGATTGCAAAGGTCATACATTTAATATGTAAGCAATTTAAAATTACTCAAATTGTGAAAATAATCGTAATTTGAAATCCATTGGAATTATTCAATTTTTCAATACGATCTCTATACATATAGGCTATTATTACTATATACCATATCTATATTATCATCTAGGTAAAAATAAAAATAAAATAATGACGCAATTTCATTTTATTTTAAAAATATTTCCTTTTTTTTCTTTTTTCTATAGGACTGAGGTATTTTAGTGAGAGACAAATTCAAGAAATAATGAACAAGGCCCCTTCCTAAGGTTATTTTTTTACATGCTCATACTTATACCATAGTGTATTTTTTAATATTCGTATGTACAAATTTACATAATAATAAAAGAAACGTGAATTATAATATAAATTAGGTCATATCGATTAGTGAACTAAATCTAAGGAGGGATCATTTTGAACGTGATGCCTTCAGACATCATTGTATAAATATAACTACTCGCGCATGTTCCTCGTAATATTGATGTTCAATAATATAATTATTATGAACTTTTGCTATACATTACATTTTGAAATGCAAATATAATATTTGCATGTTAATCAAATCTGTTTAAGACGATGTATGATGAATACGAAAGCCTATCTTAAATGAAAATTTAATTTAGTGCTGTCACAAATTATAATGTGTTAATAGTTATTACATCAGGTAAGACAAAAACTTATTTATATTACACATATATTTGTATAACACAATATTATTTTGGTTTTATTCAATTCCATCCTGGGCAGTATAACTGCTTATTTAAATCAAATCGTCGACATCTACATATATAATTAAATACTCGCTTTAAATACTACACTTGAAATTAATGAACTAACTGATATCCGTTTCATTAGTCAATGACACTTTTAACGCTTACTACAAATCTCTATCATCTACATCGCATTTTTATACGATTTTTTTTTTTTTTTTATATAGCTTAAACGATATATTCGAAGTCAATTTAAAATATTTTACTTTGGTGAAAATTTTTAATTTTGCAAATTTATAACTGCAAATGATTTTTTATTGTTCTGTATTTTTGTTTTTCTTTTGCTTTATACGTTCATATTACTCAACTTTTGGAATGAATAAAATTACATTTCTACAGCTATATGCATAAAATATCATGCAAATACGGAAAACAATAGCGTACTTACGGATGGCAAAAAGGATCAGATTAAACCACCACCAAAGACAAAAAAGCTTCAAGCTCTTGAAAACAGAACAATAAGCCGAAATAAAGGACAATCCTGTATAAAACAAGACGTATGGTCATCTATAGTCACCTTAGTTTACTATCAAAGTTTTTAAAGAACATACAATTTCATGTGATTTACGAAACGATTAGTCGTCAGGTTATTAGTCAGATGAGTCATTATACAAGTTTGATCAAAAAATGAATATTATAGATGTTTTATAATATTCTAAAGGTGACATTTATGATACGTTACTCCTATTATTTTTATTTTGTTGCGTGGTATTTTAATTTATCATCCTAACTCATCAAGTATTGTACGATTACCTCAAATATTATTTAAAATTGATAATTCGAATTTGTGCGAATTTATTTTAAAACATGTTTAATGTAATATATATTTGGTTACATAGAAGAACCTTGAAAGACAATATTTTTTCTAATATGGTTACAGAAATGAACAATTTAATATAACTCGTAAAAGCTGATAAGCTGTAATTGATGTTTCTTTATTCGAAATTTTCTAATTTTCTTTTCTACATTTTCTAAAGCATTAACAATTGGAATAAACATTTTTTCCAACCGTTATTAACCGTAATCTTATTTCGCACATAACAACAAATGTCACTTTAATATGGATGAAAGAGTATTTTATGTTTGTATAGATTTTTTTTTAAATTCCAGTTCACTGTATTGAGCCCTAAAAAAGTGAAAATACTTAAAATATATTCAATGCAATTTCTTATGATGGTCATTTTACATTCATCACTAATTACTAAGTAAGTTTAATGAGAGTGACCTACAATACACTATAGAGCTCTTGGGGATGTGATTCTTATTATTCCTTGATCACCATTTAAATATCCAATCATTGGTGCAGTGCCGTCATATCCTTGTCCGACAATTTTTTCCAAATTAATTTTACGATTTTTAAATTTTCTAAAAATGCTGATACTAAACTAGAGCAACTTAAACCTAAGACACCTATAAAATTAAAAAATCTTCCTGAATTGCAGAAACTTTGGTGTTAGGATCGATATATCAACTGAAAAACAATATTTATTCTTATCTCGCAATATCAGCTGTTTCATTAGTCATTGAAGAAAAGAATCACACAATTAAATGAAAATTTTCTACTTTATGTTTGCATAATTTTTGAAAATTTTTTCTCTGATAGGCTTAACTTTTGTTTTAGTATTTTTCCACCGATTAAAAACCTTTGAAACCAAAAAACCTACATATTTATAATTGGAGTGAAAACTTAATTATATTTCATTGTCACTATATAATATAATATAATATACCGATGTTTCTATAATATAAAAAAAAATTAAGAAAGTCATTTTGGGGGTTATTTGAACCTCCAAAAGTACCTCTTGGACACATCCCTACTATTTCATAACAGTATAGAACACACTATTTAACTCATCATACAAACATAAAATGCTGTTTAGACATTCTGTCCAAATATGACAAACAACAGATACTCCTACTAAACTCACAGAATAAGGAAAATACGAATACATCCAAAATTACAACATCGTACCAAGTATATCTATATTTACACATATGTTCATGTTACTTTATTTTAATTTAACTTCCTTCTTTCTCTGAATAACGCGTATTATTATAATTTAAATACGATTATTTTATATTATTTAATACTTACTCATTGAATTTCAATTAAGCTCCTAAAAAAATAATAATAATACTTAAATGAATAACTTACTATCTAACGATTTTCTTTATAAATTAACACAAATTTATTTATATTTTTTTTAAATAACACAATATAGAACATAATAATTTTTTCAAAGCGATATTTTACCACAATCAATTTAATTATAATGTTATAAATATACCTATTCTTATACTTCCAACCGTACATAGTTCGTTCGGTCTTCCCGAAAGTAAATAAAAAAATTTTACCTTTGACATTTCGTAAATTATGTTCTCGTAAAAACATTTTTTTATTATTTAAACAAATTATTTTAAATAAATAAAAAAATGTCATTGATATAAATATTTCATTAATAATGTACCCATCACAGGCAAAAATAGGGGTAGATAGGGGCTTAACTCCCCTTAGCATAGCTAGAGCCCTCCCTCACAAAAAAACTAATGATTTTATTACATGTTTTATTATAACGTAATAGCATCCAGTATACAGTATACCTGAGCTTCAGCCTCCTCAAATTTCAAGCACTATTATATGGTACCCATACAATTTTATAATTAGACGCATAAGAAAAAAAAACCATCAGTCGTATTATTTCTTCGAGGCATATGATCTAAATAATGTTTTTCCTCCGAGCTAATATTTTATTATGTAATATAGATTCCCGACAACTAGCAGATACAAAGAATGAAATATTTAAATTCAAATTGGTCGAACAATAATAAGGTACTTGAATAATGCTAATATCAACTACTGAGTCGATTAAATGTAATGTTATAAAATGTCTAATCTTGCATAGAAATCTACGAGAATATTACCCTTTTTTTTAATGTTATCGTAAAGTTTTTATTTCAAACAACTATTCTGATAAATATCTCTACTTTAGTATAATATTTCTCGTATTTTTATAATTCTAAAAGTGATCGACTACCTACCTACTATACGATTTTTAAATCAATGTTCCATATCTTTGTTTATAAGTACAAGTAGTCCATTTAATTATATGCGTTTCTCATACTTTTGTGGTTCATAGTCTGAAATTTTAAGAGCAACTCACCGCTAAACCCTGTCTCATGTCATTTTCATAAATAAAAATTTTAAAATTAAAATATTTTATTTTGATGTTGAATATTAGCTCATGTATTGAACAGGTGCGTACTGGCCCACCGAGATACCGGGAAAAACCAGATAGGCCCTCTCAAAAATGTTAAGACCTGGGCCCCTTACCAAATAGGTACCTGTAGTTTCAGTTAAATTCAGTAATTTTATTATTTTTAACAATTATAATGCAATACTGATGGACAGTCGACTTATTCATTTATTACCCAATGGGAAATGAGTAAAAAACGCAATTTTTCGAATAATTAAATTGATTTGTTTTTGTTAAATATGTCTATTACCATTATTTCGATTATTAAAATCATTCGATTATTCCATTTGATTATTCCCATCACTAGTTGTAACATCACCAGTAGAATCGGTAAGTAATGTTGCTGAAGTTCGGTGGAAAAAATGGCCTATACCAGTTCGGGAATACAGTAAATTTAAATACATTGCAATTTCTTTAAGCATATTTCCAATAACCTATTTGATGCATTAACGATTTTTATAACTAAAAAAAATCTATCTGACGTTACATTTGTGGGTCATAATTCCATGCATTTCTTAAAATATCATATAACCCTTTAATAGTAAATAATCGTAAACAATTTGTTTTTAAGTAGAGAAGTTTAATGAGTAATATATATTTTACTAATGAATATTACGTATATCGTAATAAATTAACGGAGAATGAATAGCCAATATAAACAAAATAATTTTATCTCACCTACCTTTTTACTAAGTATTGAATATTAGGAGTTTCGTCAATGAATTATTTATATCGGTTGAAGTCAAAACTTTAGATTTTTTAATTATAATTTACTCGATTTTCTATTTACATAAACTTGTAATTTCAAATAAGTACCAACGTTAATATTATGTTTCATATTTTTCATGCTTTTAAAGCATTGAATAAATAGACCATAGAGTTTACGGTTTAATTTCTGTAGATATTTTGTTAAAATTTGTAAGAAGCACATTTTCCGACAACGATTTGGTTTTATTTATTTTTCTCAATTTTAAAAGTTTTTTTATAAACCATTATATATCTTTCTTTTGTTTTTTCAGGCAATAGATTTAGTGAAACAGCATTTGCCGTTTTAACCATGTATGGTAGAGTTAATAGTTCACTACAACTACTGTACTGATTGTCATCTTTCGTATTAATGATTGTTTGCGCGCTTCGAAGTCAAACCATCACTGGTTCGATTGTGTGACGTACTCGTGTCATTTGCAATAAAAAAGAACACTTAACAAGGATAATTAATGAAATTATAACAAATGCCGGGATAAACGGGCCAAAAGTGCCACAGTAATATTAACAAAAAGAGTAATAATAAATATGATAAATCTAAAAATAACAATAAAATCTATGCTCCAAACTCATTGTAATAATATAACAAAACAAATCGTATAAAAATAAATATAATATTTTAGCCCAGGGCCCCGGGCTCCCACAAAATGAGGGCCTCTTCTCAGTGGAATTTTTTTAAATATAAAACATGATAATATAATATTTTCAAAATAGATTTAAATCACAACTTCAATAAAAATGTTTAATCGTTAATAATGTCATAAATATATAAATAAATCTTATTATTAATATACTTGTATATTATAAATTCATAATAATATGTTGTGAATTTTCAAATATAAATTTAAAATCGATTATTATGGACATTTAGAGCATAGGATAATCCCGATTGAATAATATTCGTAATTTTGTATGCTTTTAAATACTAATAAAAAAAAAAAACAAGTTATAAATAAACACATACAACTTGTGAAGAAAGCCGCCTAGCCAATGTTCTAGATAAACACAACAATACGTACCGATTAAGTTGTAAATAAAAATATGCTATAGCTGATAACGTAAATAAAGATGACAAGGTGAGACATGAAAGACTGAGGTTTTACGAAAAATTGATATAGATGGAAAAGACCTACAATTCATAACGAATTTGTATTGGCATCAACAAGTTAATATTAGAATAAATAACACATTTTCTAATGACTTTAAAATTCGAAGAGGAGTTCGACAAGGATGTATCCTTTCGCCATTGCTTTTCAATCTATATTCAGAATAAATAATGTCAACGGCCTTAGAAGAAGCAGAGGAAGACATTGTTATAAATGGGAAAATTATAAACAACTTAAGATATGTATTATAGATAATGATTAGCAACATCGAAGACTTACAAAAGATATTAGACAAAGTAGTAACAGCTAGTGAAAACTTAGGTTTACATTTAAATGCCCAAAAAACCAAATATATGATAATTGATAAAGAACCGGTAAATCTGCATAGACTTAACAATGTCCCCTTAGATAGAGTACATAAAATTAATTATCTTGGACAACCATTGATAGATAACTGGAACCATTCGCACGAAATAAAATGTCATATAGAGAAAGCAAGAGTAGCTTTTATGAAAATGAAAAATATATTCTGTAGCCATCAACTAAGTATAAATCTCCGAATAAGAATGGTTCGTTGTTATGTATTTACCGTACTTTTTTATGGAGTAGAGACTTGGACTTTATCCAAAGTTTCGATCAACCGAATCCAAGCGTTCGAAATGTGGATATACCGCAGAATATTAAAAATTAGTTGGTGCGATCACATAACGAATGTTACAGTATTGGAACGAATGAACAAAAATCTGGAAATAGTAACAACAATAAAAACGCGTAAACTTCAATACCTGGGACATTTTATGCGACATACAGAAAAATATAGTCTACTACAATTAATAATACAAGGCAAAATAGTTGGAAGAAGGAGCAGTGGAAGACCACAAATTTCCTGGATGGACAAACTCCGAATATGGTTCAATACATCAATATCTCTATTCAGAACAGTCGTTATTAGAGATCAAATAGCTAATATGATTGCCAATGTTCGATAACGAATACGGCACTCGAAGAAGAAGAAGAAATATTATTATTATGTAATCGAAAAAAATATCTACTTCTAAGGTTGGGTCCAGGGCTATCACATTCCTAAATCCGGCCCTGCATATAATAATATGATTTCAAAGAAACATCGATGATGACGATAACGCAATGCACCATCAGTGGCGCTGGAACAATTTTTGAACCGTGGGGATTTTCACAGCTACAAATATAGGGGAAGGTATTATATTATACCTATATTATTATAACGGCTGTGTCCGATCACATCCGTTGTTTGTAATCAAATGATTCTTGAAATAAATTAGATTACAAATCTATTGTACAGTTGCGATAATAATTTCCTATTCTAAAAGCTATTCTATTTTGGTGTTGGGGTTAAATATTAAATCATTTCTATAAGGGGTAATTGTCTCCATGTTATCTTATTCTTATATATATATACCTCATATACTACATAAAATATTAACTGCTACTAATATAGTACATGCAAGTTATTTCTAAATAAAACTATTAGTATACTATATATATATATACTATATATTAGTACATGTATGTTATTACTCAAAACAGATAGTTTTTTAAATATATTTGAGTTTTGTTTCTATATTCAATATAAAAACTAATGTAGAAGATAGCCTATGTATTTTAGTCACGAGAATGTACATTCTAGGAAAATGTCCGTGGGGGCTATGCCCTCACGGAATTTTTCCCGTGTGAGCAGTTGCCCCCATTGTTCCGGCGCCTATGTGCACCATCATTGTATTAAACTTTTCAACATACCCAATTGGCAATGGATAATTTGATTCATTATTTTTGTACTTAATTTCTGTATTAGTCTGTATTAGCATTCAACTGTGATTATTTCATAAAACCTTTAATATCTTTTCTAATTTCTACGGTCTGAAGACTAAACTACGAACTACTTATATAAATAAGTATCCAAATATAGTTTATTATGTTCATTAAAATGTTGCAAAAATGTAGTCATTACTATAGACGTTCGGCCCCCCTCTGATCGCCGGCCCCCTTTAAAAAATGAGATCAGTCCGTGGCCTGACCTAAACATATACTCGGCGCCAGTGGTAGCGGGTACAACAATAAATTGTCCACTAATTATAATAAATAATTACTATTGAAAAGAAGTTGACAATGAAAACATATACGGTTGGTGAGGGGTATGCCGTGCGACCCAAAAGATCTTAATTGCCTGTTAAACCGTGATAAGAAGTACCTATTCCAAGAATATAAATTAATATTGATTATTATTATTATTATTATTTACTGAATATGGCTATTTATTAATTCTTTATATTATTTTATATTATGAGGGAAAAGAACAGTCTGCTTGGAATATTTTAAGAGGACGTCGCACACGTACGACATAATACATTTTCTTTTGCCGGTTTCAATAGTGTGCTTTTAGTTTTGAAATTAAACTGAATTGACCTATTATCAAACATTTAGGTAAGAACATTATCTGTGTTCTCTCGTTGTTGTTTTTAAGATATTTTAATTTTTAAGATAGCTATAATTGTTATGAGTATGAAAAATGTTAAATGCTCATAATTCATTTAAAAATTAAAATATCGTAAAAAACCAACGAGAAAACATAGATAAAGTTCTTACCATCAAGTTTCATTATAGGTCGATTCATTCTAATTTTTTAACTAACGAAGCTAAGCCTAATCTGCTGAACGTAAATTTGCCCATGTTCTGCACTTGTAAGATGGAGACAATTGTCTGTATAGCGTCGACCTAATACAACAGTTATAATAATAATAATAATAATACCATAATAATAATTATATTTATATTGTATTATTATTTATTTATTGTAGTTAACTATTATGATTTATAACTTATATGTCAAGTAGTTAAGTCAAAAAACTAATTCAATATTTTCCAAAACCGTTGTTGCAAATTCAAATATTCGATTCTGCATTGATAGTGATAACATTAATAATAAAATAGGTGATTGCTAATGGGTAAAACTTTTTTATGGCAGAACAAATTACTAACAGCGCAACCTATTGACATGGCTCCCACACTACTACAATTCTGGCTCCATTTCACTTTATAAAGCATTAATGATTTTTCCTATCGTTTGGACTATCTATGTATATTTAATCAATGGTATTAGTGTATATCACGATTAAAGATATAAGTATATAGATCTTAAATCGTGTTAGTGAATACTGAGAATAGCAACAAGGCAACATTAATAACTTATTAGTTATTGGTAAATACGTACGGTTAAATAAAATAAATATACTGATTTATATGGAATAGTTCTAGAAATCTTAAGAATGTTGAAAGTTTGGTTTTCAAACATTTTACTGAACTATTTATATTTTATTTTACTTGTATTGAACTATTTTTAAGAACATACTATTCATATATAATAAATACGACGGTTTAAATTTTTTTTTTAATATTTAATTTAAAATTTATTCAATATCACTCAAATAAAAATAATTATTTTAATATTGTTGTGTATATATTTATTTTTATAGAACTTAAATCAAAATGTAGATTTGGTTTATTATTTAGGCTTATGGTTATTTTATAATTTTGTGTAAAAAATGGATAGACAACCTGGCTATTGTCAATAGATATACATACATGAGACTCATTTCTATTGGTATTTATATTAAGTGGGCTCTAATTATATCCAGTTTCCCGATAGGGCAAATGGACCCAGTACACGCCTGGTGTTGAATCATCAAATTATGTATTGTAAAAGTACATTACACATGACATGCATTTATAGAGGGGAAAACTCAAAACGAGATAGTGTACATTTAAAATATAATATTTATAAATAATCTATCTAGCTGAGAATTAACTGGATTGGGAACGCGTATTATCTAAAATTAAAACAATTATAATTTTCCCATCGGGATTTTAGACCAATTCTTGTAAAAATATATATGCGTTCGTCGTTTTAAACGGCGATCAATAACAATAATTGTTCGACGTCGTTACATTTTCTGCGGTATGACGAACCCTTGAGAAACAATCGCCGAGCCCAAAGGGCGGAGCACAGTTTGGGAACCGCTGAACCGGATAATGCAAAGTTTTTTGCACCAGACCGTATCAATTCTGAACAAACGTGAGCGACAAAATAATGAAAAATTCGGCACGAGACCCGTCCGTATACAGTTTAATCTTGACTTGCGTTTCCCGCCCGTCCGCCATATCAAACGTTACCGCCGCGATATCAGCTGCTCGTCAGCCGACCGACTCTGTGACTTTTGTTCGTCCCGCGGCGTCGGATCGACAACGGAACGGACGACCGGCAGACCTGGAAAATCGTTCACAGGACGGAACGTCGTCGCCGCGGAACACAGGCGGACCGGAAAATTCGATTGTTCGGTTTCTATTGCCGTTATTCTCGACGACGCGTGATGATAACGCTTATCGATACCGCAGTTCGGAAGATAGTCCGGTCGTGATTAATTTTTTTTTTCTTCTATCATTTCGGTTCTCACTCGTGATCGGTCGCCCGCTCGGCAGCGATGGATTCTTAATGAAATACGTGACAAACTCGATATGTAAGATCCGTGTACGATTTTCGTCTGCGAGCGTGTACGATTGTCGTGGGCACGTTGATATTTTCCTTTTCGACTTTTCAACGGCCCCCGTGCACCCGTTCGACCGTGAATCGCCACCTCGCGATGTACCGCCGTCTCATCAGTTCTTATCCTTGTAATACCACCAGGTAAGTGATTTATATTATTATTATTATAATAATTCGCTATTCTCATCGTGTACAATCTTTGCAATGCGTTCACTCCGTTTTTCTCTCTTCCTCTCTCTCTGTCTTTCACTTTTATTATCTTGGGTGTGTCTCAGTTTTTTCCCATATCTAGAGCCAGGTTTAAAATGTATTCAAACCCACTCATGTTTCAGCCCTTGAGATTTTTCAAACAAAAGACTTTGTGCATAGATTCAATATTGCCTACCAATGGGGAAAATCATCACCGATTTCTATAATGGAATTGAAACGTTTAAGGTTTGTGTAAATTTAAATATATACAGATATGAATTTTTAGGTGTATAAATATGTTTCATTTAATTTTTTTTTTTTTGTGTAAACAGGAGCTGCTGGTGACAGCATTAGACAATGGAACCGTTGTGTTTGATCGATGGTCAGATCAAACAACTCAGTTTGTACTAGAAGCATGGAACTCCAGATCTATACAAAGCACCCAAGAAGGGCTGCATCTGGCATGGGAACAATTTATGCTAGCTTGGTTACAGACCAAATACACATTTCAGCAAGACTTGAATTTGTTTGTTGATGCACTACAATCAAAAATAATTTACTTAACTGGCAATAGTCGTAAGTTTGGAATCATTGCATTTCTCATTTTTGTGCCATATAGAAAAATGTGTAATTTATTATTGATTTTATAAATTATTTTATTTTAATATTTAAGACTAATAACTAACATTTTTCCAATTAAATAATTAAAATATTATTAATTTTAATTTTCACAATAGATGGTATTATTAGATAACTTTTAAATTATATTATTTTCTATGTTTATAGTAAATTTAATAAATATTTTTAAATTAATTTTTCATTTTTTACTATTTAAATAATTATATTTTTATACGTATAAAAAATAAATAAACTTTATTTTATTTATTTTATTTAATAAACTTAAATTATTTATTTATTACTTATACTAATTTTAATATTTATTTAATTAATTTTATATTCCTATTACTTACATTTTATAATTTTTTTTTTTTTTAGTCAACCGAAGTCATGTTTATATTGGTTTTGCTGGTCTTTTTGTTGGTAGTGGTGTTGGGTTCTTGATTGGTATTAGTGTAAAGCCATCTGCTATAACCGTTACCCATATGAAAGCTGCATCTGCAACCAGTTATAATGGAATTGAAGTATTATTTTATTTCCTGACTTATTGTATTCAAACATAACTAAACATTAACTTAATTTTAGAGTATATCATTACTAGAAGATGTTGTGACTCCCAAAATCACCGAATCTAATCAAGTTATGATAATGGTCAGAGCTGCTGCATTAGATCCAATGGATATTTTAGTTGCATCTGGTTATGGATCATATATAAGGAAATTTTTAATGAGGCATACATTGAGTGTAAGTAAAGAATTATGTGAATAATTAAAATATTTAATATGAAAACCTCTTGGTACAATACATTTTATTGAAGTTTGGTAAAACTTTTCTTAAATTAATACGTTTTTAATTTTATGTATTCATATTTCATATAATAAATCAAATACTGCTAAAAATGTTCGTAGTCTAAACATAAATACTGCCAGTACTTCAAACAAATATTATTCTAGAACAACACATTGCATAACAATATCATAAATATATTTAAATAGTACACCTAAATGTTATTCAAACCATGTATAAACTATTTTAAATTTTCTCCCTCTCTTTTTCAATATAACAACGTAAGCATTCTGGCTACAGTTCCATAAATGTACAAATTGTCTCCAATAAAATGTCTGCTGCTGTCTTCACAATACTTCGTGGTCCAAATTTGTGTGTCGTTTTTTTACATGCTCTCTTCTCTTAACTGTTCTATAACCCATCATTGAGTAATCGAACAGGTTCAAATCTGGGCTTATGAAGGTTCAACAGATGCCTTAATGAAATTCAGAACATCATTTTCAAGTCACTCTTGTGTTATTTTTGCTTTATAACTAGCTGCCGAATCTTGTTGGAATACCCAATTGATTCCTTTGAACAATTAATAATTAAGAGGCTTTACTATAGGGTCTAAGACCAGTTGTCTATTAAACACAAGCCTGGGTTTTAACCTGTTTCTCACAGAAATAGATTTGTATTAAGCCATGACATGACACAACCTACCAAACCATTACTTGAATTTGGCGGTGATCTCATTGAATGCGTGAAACTTTCTCTTTGGCCTCTAATGACAATCTAGCATATACCCTATAATTTTGTTTGTTATATTTTTCCTTTAAGATAAATATTTTTTCATATGTAAATAAAATTTGTGTACATTTTACTGGCCATACGAGCATAGCAGTTTTTTTGATTTTTCATGTCTTTAATCCATCCATCAATAGATGGCTCATACATCTTTTATATGCACGCAAATCTAAGTCAACTTGTAATATTCAAGGGAACAACATACGTTGATTTTCATCTCTTCGAGCAATGATTTTCTGATTTTGTAGTGGGTAAAAAATTTCCCTCAACTATATAACATTGACAGTATTTGTATCTAGATTATGTATATTTATACCTCACAAATATAATTATTCTACAACTCAAACAAATAAATGGTTTAGTAATATATTTTTGTTTATTAATTAATTTTCAATCAATTCAATTTTTGTTTACAGAAATCAATTCATCGAGAATTCCCACTAATATTAGGTCGAGATTGCTCGGGTGTTGTTATTGATTTAGGGTCAGATGTAAGACGTGACATAAACATTAATGATGAAGTTTGGGTATCGCTGCCACCATGGTCTCCTAGTGGTACACTATGTGAAACTATAGTAGTACCTGATAAGTATGTGGGACATAAGCCTCGTACATTACCACATGAACAAGCAGCAACCCTTCCGTACTCTGGTTCATTAGCATGGTTAGCTGTATTTCAGACAGCTAATTTGAACCCCTTAAGTGCTATAGATAAAAAGTAAGGCTATAATAGGGTCAGTTTTACAATTCATTGGTTAGTTAATCGATGATCAAATTTTAATTATAGATTAAATAGACAAGTGAATTGTATAGTTGATGGTTCGGCTGTGATTAGTTAATCAATGAATTATATAATATTTTCATTAATTTTGATTTAAGTTGATATTCAATTTTGATATTTGTTTATTACTAATTTTATGAAATATTAAATGAAATTTAAATAATATCCATTATTGCATTTGGTTTTTTTGTTGTTGTTATTAAAATATTTTAAATTTAAATTTACTTTGATTATTATGAAGCAATCCTCATAGTTGATGAAGCGTGTAATAATAATGATCAATTCGAGATTGGAATATTCTTTGACACCTCGAAAAAGCAATTATAACTGCAAAATTTTCAAATTCCTCAGTACCCCAAAATATAAAGAATAAATTTATTTTACTTTTAGTAGAAAAAATTAAAAATATATTATAATTTATAAGTATTTAAATTTGTTAGTTGTTATTTTTGTATTTTTTAATATTATATTCAAATTTCAATATAAGAATTACACTGTGGTACAATGATTTATTTTAATTTAATCAAATTTGAATCTAAAAATCTAAAAAGAATTATACAGGTTTTATAATTTATCTTTTATCTAACTGTTAATTTAAATTATTTTTAAAAAAATTAAAAAATTTACTGAAATATTTATTTAATTATTAAAATCTCAAAAATAAGCATTTAAAATATAAAACTATAAAATATCCAAAAATATGCAAAATAAAAATAGTAATATTTGATTCAGTAGAAAATGAATCAAATTTGTATCTAGACCCACATTAAATTGAATCAATAGAAATAAAATGTGCAATTTAATAAATATTGGAGCCCTATTCATAAGACATTTAATAAAAAAAAAACAAGGAATATGAGTTTTGAAAGAATAAATTATTAACAATGACTTTTATAATTTAGATAAATACCAAAATTAATCAGTGTTTACCAACGTTGGATGTTTGACTAACTTAACAATCTTATAATTAATGATTAAAAGGTGACCAAAATCGTTAATTATAGATTATCACTTAATCACTGTTTAACCAACTACTGTACAACTGGCCCATAAAGTAATTTTTTTTTAAATTAAAATAATAATAATAATTTACATATAATTCATTTTTATTAGAAAATATGATACAAGTATAAATGTAATATTATTTTATTTTTGTATCAAATTTATTTAATACAAATTTTAAAATGTTTGAAATATCTGTATTGATATGCTATTTATGGTACATAATATGTATATATGTCAATATTAATATATTAGTATAATATAGGTAATAATATTAATGTTAATTTTTAAATATATTCTGTATTCGTAATAAATTCTTTTAAAATTATTTAAAATTATTTTTAAATTTATTTCAATAACTTAAATCTAATCGTTTATTGTAATTTATTGAACTATTAAACATTGTTTTATTAATATTTTCTGTTTAAAATTAACAATTATTATTTAAATATAATAATTTATGTTAATGATTTTCAGAATTTTTGTTTATTGTGAAGATACTGGTACAGCATCAATAATCGTACAGCTTTGTTGTTATTTGAAAGCTAACGTTACTGTTGCTTGCCCTAATCGTGTGTGTCATTTCATGAAGTACCTTGGTGCTACCACCACTTATGAAACTGAATCCTCCAGTATAGATCAATTACTTAGTACCGCGCCAAGCGGGTAAATTAAATAATTAATTATCTTTTGATTTTACTTTGATTATATATAAATTATTTACTTATAGGTACGATTATGTATTTAACACTGCAGGCGAACTTAAAAGTAATTTATGCAAACAATTGTGTAGCATTACTGGTTTAGTAGTAACTATTGGACCACACCGTTTACCATCAGATACATATGGACCTGTACAAGGATTTTTCTATATGTTATGGCTTAAATTTGTTTATGTGAGTTTGCCTTGACTATAGTTAAAATAAAAACTTTTATAAATAATAAATATGATTAAATCTTATTTTAGATATTCAAAGGTAACAAATGTTGGGACCATTATGAATTTGATTCTAGAATACTAAACGAACTTTCTAGCATGGCTGATGATTACGTTCTCAAACCTGTATTGGATAAAACATTTATGGAGCATGAATTGGAACGCGCATTTAAACATGTTGAGAGCAGACAACCCATTGGTAAAGTAGTTATGAAATTCAGGTATGTCAATAGATTTTCTTTACTATAGCAAAACTTAATAAAATAACATTATCCGATTTCACTTTTCAGTAATTTAAATGGACCTACCGTTATGACGCCCAGACCTTCTGGACTTTTATTTTAGTAATTTAAATTATGTTGGAACTATAAGTTTGTCAAAATAATGTGTGTTGAGTTAATAATTATAATTTTTTTTTTGTTATATATATATTTTTTGTGTATGTAATAATGCGAATGTATAATTGTAATACAATTTTTTAATTGTTGAATCAATTTATTTATTTTACTTGTTTCAATCTAGTTTAAAAAATACAATATTATATTTTATAGTATAGATTCTAACTAAAGTTTGTATAAACATTTCAATAACTCCATTTTTTTTTTCTTATGAATATATTATTATTTATAATTGGAAATTATCAGCAGTAAGACATAATAGTAAGAAAAATGCTTTATTCATTTTTTAAAAAATATAAATAATGAAATATATTCATCTACAATTTTGTGGTGTTACAAACAATGTTAAAACAACACTTTTTAAACTTTAGTTTTTAATACTTGCGTAAAAGGACTGAGAAGTTCTTGGTCGATTAGATAATGAATATATTACCAGCAATGGGTTGAATTCATCATACTAAATTATCTAAAATCTTTTTCTATCAAATACTTAAAAGAAAATGGATAACACTTATATTGTTGACTTGATATTCTATAAAATTTTAAATCTTAGATTCAAGAGACAATGTTTAAAATTAATCTAGTATTATTTATATTTTAGTGCATCTTAAAAATTACATTTATTATTTTTACTAAAAATGATTGTGATTTTTTAAAATTGTATAACAATATGTTTTATAGATAAGTTATTTATCGTTCCAGTTTGTACAATTTTGTATGATTATACATTTAATGATATTTTAATAACTGATAAATATTTCATAAATACAATCAATTCCATATTTCAATTCAGTATTATTTGATTATTTATGACAAATGATATTAAAGGAATCTGGAGAAGGTTTTATCAAATATTCATGCAAATCAAAATATCAAACAAAAACTGTGTATGAAAAATATTTCATGTGACTACAAATGCTATTTGTAGTTGGTAAACTGTAATAAATAAGTATTAAAATATTTAATAATTTCCTTGTCATTTTATAGAAACTATAGGAATGGTAGTGATTAATTATATATATATATATATATATATATATTACTTATTAGTTGAAGTCATTAGTTTAAATTACATATACATTTATAATACACTGCCAAATAGAAAGAGGGCTTCCCAAAATGCCTATATTCAACAATTCGCCTATAGCACGAATCTTGAAATGTATTCCTATGAATATATGTGTGCCTGCAACCAGTAGAGTTATTCGAAGGTAGGCAATTATCTCCGTATAATTTTATGAATACCTTGATAGTGTTAGTTTCTTATGAGATTGGCCTACCTACTTGTAGTCATAAATATTAAAAAATCCATGTAACAGGAGAAAAATCTGAAACATTAAATCGCCAACAGGATACCGCGACGCACTTGTGGACGTTAACCTTATGGCAGGCGCGCTACTATGTATTACATGGGCAGGCGCGTATCGTACTTTATACGACAGAATGCTTTTCATATATATTTAATTAAAATAAAGGATAAATAAATAATTTTTAATAGAAATATTTTTTTGTAACATTTTATTCTTATTTATATAATACTTTATAATATTATATATATAATATAAATAAATAATCTAATTCTAGTCTGATAAATTTTCGTCATTACATGTCTGACAAATTATTTCATGTTTGCTAGAATGCTTCTTACATGTGTACAACTTGCATTTATAGCATATCATTGTAGCAGATGATCTCTTTCTTTCGATCGTACATAAACGATAAACTCTGCGCTTCTTAGGAGGCTCCTGTACATCTTCGACAACGTTTTCCATTTGGTATTTTTTTAAAAAAAACTGATACATCCATTGGTAATGTTTTAATTTTCGATCTTGAAATAAGGTGTTCTTTCATTAGACTCATAGACAAATTTTTTAGAAAAATTCTACACCGATTCGGTGCATCATTCGGCTTTGAAAATGCATATAAAACTTGTGCGTTTATTCCGGCAATGTTCATTAGACTATAAAAAATCACACAAGGCCAACGTTTCGTAATTCTAGACACAGTATAAGTAGCACAAATTTTATCGACAGTATCTACACCATCTTTTGTACTATTATAATCCATGATTATTTCTGGCTTTTTAGAAAAAAGCAATACACGAAAATAAAGAAAAATATTTGTATGAAAAAAAAAATAATATTATTACGACCAGGCGCGAGACGTATTTCGTGCGATCGGACGGAGTTGATTGAAATATACATCGATAATAATTTGAAAAATACGTAAGATTAGATAACAATTATTAAGTGTTTACAACATATACGTCATTGTGGAATAGGAAAAACCCCAGTATTAATCGGGATACGTAGATAAAAGTTATGTCAATTAATCTATAATTGTCGTACAAAATGCGCATACGCGCCTGCTGAAAGGTTAACGGATTAAATAGTGCGTGATCATTTTTTTCAACAATCCGAATTGCTAATGTCGTTCGATTGTTTCGTACCGAACCAAGAGCTGGTCTGTGCATACAGAGAAGGATAACTTTTTCACGACCACAGTGTTCTGGTTCGTGAACTATCTGCTCGATGCGTGCTGTTACGAACAACGGTGCAACATCAAAAATATTTCCTAGTATTTCTGCAAGAGCTTTTCCCGGGAACGTCGGTACCATTCACCTTGACTGTATTCGGACGCGGCGCGGGACAGCGAGTTGGATTTAGACGGAGGGGACGACGACGTCGATACCGGTTTCTTCAAACCGTACGCGTTCACCTCATCGCCGCGGCACACCGACGAGACGTCTAAAGGTACGGTTTCCAAGGCGCGGCGACTAGCCGTCGCGATCAGCCGCCGAAGTCTGACTGGTTTCCTAGACATACAAATCGCCGCGGCTCTAAACATAATATCATTATATGTTTAGTCGTTCTTCGCATTTTGTTGTGTTAAGACGTATATTTATATACGTATATAAGTGTTAAACCATGTCTGATTTAATGCGCGTTTTTAATAATAACAAAATGATCATTGATTTGCTTGAAGAAGAGGAGGAAGAAGATAATTTATTTTTACGTAATTATTTAAATCCAAATAAAAGGAAACCAACTAAGGTCTTTGTGCTTTAAATCAGCACTGTCGTATAAAACAGGATTTTTCCGGACTTCCTCTAAAAGTATTTCCTCATGTTCCGGCAAAAACACAATTTTTGACATTATTATATTATAATACTAAAATATTATTATATGTTCGATATTATAATTATTATTCAATACTACAATAATTATTATAATTCAATACTAGAATATTTGTTAAATTATGGTAGTATATAATATATAGTATATACTACTATCAGCGACTGCAAAAGTTTTAACACTATTTTCGACTGGAGTCGCCGGCGCCGATACACTGCTCTTATCGCGATAGAGCCGCCGGCCGCGGCGGCTCTAGTTCAGTCGCGAGCCGCAGCCGCGCCTTGGAAACCGTACCTTAACAGCGAGGACGCCGTGAACAGCGAACACTTCGACGGGGCCCGTCGTAAGATATTTTCCACCTTAAAGCGAAAATTGTACTCACTCTTTATTATATTGCAAATCGGAATTATAATACGCTGTAATAATTTACAGTCACGTGAAGCTACGGTAATAATAAAGATGCATAACAGTAATAATTGTCGATATTTATTAAATGTTGCAACATTAATTTCTTTAAAATTGTATGCCGCCCTAAAGCAATACATGACGAGTTGCTCTTGTACTCTAGCGACGGGCCTGACTGCAACGCCGAGTTTACGAGAACTACGAGATTTGTTGGCGGCATTGCAGACGGATTTCGAGGAAAATTCGGCGACGGACGAGGTTCGAAACCGTATACTTGCGATGTTGGCCGAGGACGAACAACGCGGTGACGGAAACAATCGTTAATAATGATGATGACATTGATAATATTGTTAACACGTTCCCCCCCCCCAAAAAAAAAAGAAAAAGTACTGCAAAAACTAACAACATTTCAATGATAATTGGGTAAAACTTTATTTTTCTCTGGGTCTGATATTTTTGATATTGTACCAAGAAATTAAAAATATAAAGTTAAGTATTATTAATCAGGATTGGTAATATTCGCGTATATAATAAATATGTATGTATAATATGTAATATGTAATATATATACATATTATGTTTTTAAAATTTGCACCTAAAAATAAATTAAAAATCTTTCCTATTACAGCCCCATACAGCATTTGTTAATCAAAATAATTGTATAACTATTTAATTTTGATTAAAATTAAAAGTTAATACTTTATTGAATAAATGTATAGTTATTTTATTTTAAAAATAAAATATTTTATAATATTTATTAAATATTTTAATATTTATATTTGATTTTCAATGGTAATAGTTATTAAAATAAAATAAATATATTAACTTTTATTCAATTTATGAGTTTAAATACTTATTTAATTCTTAACTCTCAATATTCACAAAATATTCATAATTTTAATTAAATTTATAGTTTATATAGATTTAAAAATAAATATTACATTTTCAGGTTTTTGACACACAATATTGTATATTTGTACTTTGTTATTCAACTTTTCTGAATAATATCTATATAAACGTAAAACATATGTTGTACCTACTTATTTTATAAATAAATGCATTTTCGATATGTAAAAAAATATAAATAGACTAAGGGCCATTAACATGAGTAGGGAAATTTACAGGATCAAACCCCCTGATTCTCTTTTCACAGTATGAAAATATTATATAGACGTGATGACTTGAGTTACAAAATTATTATTTGACATCGAAGTTTGAACCGTTGTTTGCAATCTTGTGCATTCCGTTTAAAATAAAATAATATTATCTTATTTATCTATATTTTCCTTAAATTCGTTGTTAATTTCAATTTTGTAGTTATTAATATTGTTTTTGTGTACTACATATCATAATCTACATAGCTGTGGTGTACTATGACGGAACGGTGCTCTACTAAGTATTAATATTATATTGTTCGATGGATTTAACACGGGAATTACCGCATAAAATCATTAATATCAGTCGACACACGCCAGTAGCGCAATCAGGAATTTTTCAGGGGGGGGGGGGGGGTCTGACAAAATAAATTAATATACAAATAATAAAAAATTATAATATATATATATCTAGAATATGATATTAATATACTATTATACGTACCGGGGGGGGGGGGGTCCAGACCCGGAGTCTACCCCCCTGGTTGCGCCACTGACACACGCCGGCACGGACCGGCAGCAGCCAGCATTATCTAATGAAAATTGGCAAGGAGCGCTCCGCGGAGGTTCGATTGAACCGGTCAACGGCGTCAAACTCGAAGCTGTTTACTGCTTAGTGTTTAGGATTTGTGTATAGTACCTGAATCAAGATTTGAATTATCTTCTTTCATTTAATTCCAATATAATAATTTCAAATTAAATAAAATCTATATTGAAATGGTATAAAAATTGGAAATATTTAAAAAATATGTAAATATTAATGAAATATTTAAAAATATGTATTTACATCAAAATATGTGAAAATATGTAAAATATAAAAGGTCTCATATTATTCAGGGTGTTATGAAACGTGCTTATTTTTAATCGGAATTAAGAAATTCACATTCAATAGAATTATGTAATTACATAAAAATTCGTGCCCTAATAATAATATATTATAATATACCTATAGAAATTAAAGTCTTTTTTTTTAATTTTTGCTATATGGGTATCCAAATGACGGAACAAGTTCCGTCGATGATGGTTTAGGTATCCATTTCATGAAATATTAGCCATATTGTGTAATTATGTGAAGTGGAGAAACTGCGGTTCCATTTCGCGAAATGGATGCAAACGTTGTCTATTTCACGAAACGCACAATAACGTGATATGGATGTGACATATATATATATATATATAAGTATATTTTATTTTTCTTACTAAATATTGGTATTTAAAAAAGTAAATTGGATTTCTTACGTTTTTGTTCAGGCATTGAATTTGAAAAATAAGTTCTTCACTTACTAACTTTTCTGAAATTTGAGTTGAAGTGAATAGTTAACAACCAAAGAGATATGGTTCAAAGATTGGAATTACTAGACACTCGTTTAGAAAATACATCATCTGAACATATGTCTACATGTAACAGTAAATCATCTTCTTTAAATGATATAGCAGATTGCAATTTACCTCTTGATAATAGTATTGATCTTGAAGTCTTTAATGAAAAAATTTCTGGAGATATCAATTTCCGTACAAATTTAGTAAGAATAATTATAATATTGAATATTAGCTTATTATTAGTACAAATATGTTTCTTTGTATTTATGTAATGAACCTTCTAATTTTTTAGGTAAATGAAGTTTTTTTACATAGGCGGTAAACATGTTAAAGCAATGACAAAGCTGGTTATGGAAAAGTTGTTCAAAGATGAAATATTAAATACACCGGCAAAAAAGGAAAAAAAAAGGTTTTAAATTTGGCTTGTTGTTCTGTAATTTTTGGTAAGATACGTTTTTTAAAACTTAACATATAATAAATTATCTTTATGAATATATTAAAAATAATTTACCATTTATACATTTTGCCAGTAAAGAATATGTTTAATTAAATGACTAACATAAATAATTTCTTTAATATTATTGTGTTATGTATTTTGTATGTTTGAAGATAAATCATGAGTAAAATGTTTTATTCTTTTACCTATCGTATTTGTAAAACGTGTCTTCTTTCGAATTTCGATGAAATGAAAAGTTAAAAAAAATGTCATAAATATTCAAGGTGTACTAATACCGTTATTGTAACCATTTAGTTGTGGTAATGGTTTAATGTACTGTTCGAATATAGCATAGGTATGTACGGAACGATATCTAACAGATAATACATATATGTATCCAAGTGGAATACGATATTGAAATGAGATTTTATTATTCATAAAGTTTACCACCGCATAATCGGTACAACAGTATTTATTTCCTCGATAAGAGCGTTTGGAATAAATAAGTTTAGAAAGTCCAATCGGGCAGCGCGTTAAATTCTCGGTTTCTAAACGTATATAAAAATTATAGACTATAATGCTATTCCCGTACGGAATTCAAAAAGAAAGAATTCGATAATTTGTACGATATTCATGTGCGTGCAAACCTAAAAAATAAATAAAATATCTTAATTTGTAATTAAAGAGCATTTATGTTTCGGTACTTGTTTCTTATCGATCAGTATGAATCTATATTAAACATTCATATTTCGACATTTTTTTTTTTTATAACCGTCCAGTTTCTTTTAATTGAACCGTTATAAAATTATTTATTTATTCGACCTCGGTATTCAAAATAAGTTCATATAATCGATTAAATTAGTTACACTAAAGTCGTTATAACACTAACAATCGTAACCAATATGGTGTGACTAACAAACGGACACAAAAAGAGAAATAAAGTATTATAACAATTATATTTAATTGTATTTATAAATGTAATGCGAATTTGTCCAATCAAACGTTTACCTGGTGAAACATATTTAGCTCGAATTCTAGCCGATTCATTTTTTTTGGCGAAAATTGAAAAAAAAAAAAATTTCTCACTGAATACTTTGTACGTTTAATACCAATGCTCGTCTGAACGTACACGGAACTAGCCGACAACGATAAATATGTGCAGGTTATGACCGAAGAGAACACGTCATGTTATTTATTTATAAATATTTTATAATAGTTTCGGTAATGTGTGTGATGCACACGTGTATGGTTTTTCTTTCCACCTCAACCCTTCATTCCTTATAAAAAAAAAAACCGAGTTTTTTTAGCTTATCTTATTTCTAAACACAGTCCTGGATACTATGATGCGTACTTTCTGAGTTCTATGCGTAAAAAAAAAACCCAACAATGTATCGTAATTGAATGATGAAACCCATTAATTATCTATTATTATTTAGAAATCATCAGGGTTAAATAATCATTAATATTTGGTTTCAATTCATAAATAAATACGGTTTTCAATCCTTAACATAATATTACACCAGTGACGTTGCGGCAATATTTAATCAAATCGTATTTTTAGTACATTGGTAAAGTAAAAGCTTACAAAACTAATGTTTAAAGCGGTAAATATTAGTTTTGAATGCTATACTTACGGATTGTTTAATAATAATAATAATAATAATACAAATTGGCACATATCGTTTAACGTTTGTAATTAACATTTCAAGGTTATTCCAATCCTTTTAGGTTAGTATGTGTGTGTGTATTGTTAAAAGCGTGTTTTAATGGTACATATTTCTTATTTGTTTTATTACAGTTTTTATTTTTTTAACAATTGAATTTTGTTCCAAAACGGAAATAATCGTGACGAAACATATGATTAATTCCGGCAGTAAAAATATTCTATCGATACGATTTAACGTTTCCACCGCGGTGTGCCCGTCCGTTAGACCAGCGATTCTCAATTGGTGGTCCGCGAACCCCCAGGGGTCCGCGTGTTGATTTTAGGGGGTCCGCGGTTGTGTTGTTCTGTAGTGATATTTTTATTTTATTTTAGTGAAATATTAACTTTGTAGTTCATGGTTGCCACAGACCTGTAAAATCGGAAAAAGTCAGGGAATTTATATCTAAGGCAGAAAAACCGGGAAAAAATTGTAAATTTAATAAATACCATAGTGCATTTCTTATTTTGCTCGATAGTTGAATTTTATGATAAAAATTCATGAAAAAATAAATAGAACATGATATTTTTATAGTCCTAAATGAAAAATAAAATGTTAATAACCACTTGGCACTTTTAGTTAGAAGTCGGTTAATATAATATATTACTATATTAACAGTGGTATAGTGTATGTATATATACGTAATATATCCAATACAAGGCTATCTATAAGTGACAAGTTTGTACTGCAATTAGATGAAAGTACATATAGCAAGTAAGTCATCTATGTTGGTTTTTGTCCGTTTTATTTGGGAAAAACAGTAATTTGAAGATTTTTTTGTTTTCATGCGAGCTCCTACATACTTCGGCAAAAGATATATTTGAAGCTATCGATAAGTTTTTTACAGAGCATGGCATTAGGTGGGAAAAATGCGTTGGAATAACCACTGATGGTGCAGTAGCAATGTCAGGTTACAAAACTGGATTGTTGGGTCATGTGAAAGAAGTTGCACCTCAAGTAAAGTGGACTCACTGATGTATTCATAGGTAAGCGTTGGTTGCTAAACATTTATTTTTACATTTATTAATTAACACATGAAAACAACTTTAGAGGAGTAGTGATAATTATAAACTTTATTAAATTACGACCTCTACAATCCAGGATTTTTGAAGTCCTTTGCAAAGGTATGGGAAGTGACCACGTAAAGTTTATTTTGTACACTGAAATTCGATGGCTATCACGCGGCAAAATTCTTTAGCTTTTTTTTGAGCTAAGAGACGAAGTTCGAGTATTGACTAACCAAGTTTGTGGGCTTGTTAACTGATTTTTCTTGGCCGTCTCGGATAGCTTACTTGGCTGATGTGTTTGAATACTTGAATACACTAAATTTAAATTTACAAGGAATTTATATTGATGTTTTTCACGTTGAGGATAAAATCGAAGCAACTATAAAAAAAGTTTGAAATTTGGGCAATACGTGTTGAAAAGAACTCTTTCAGTAATTTTCCGACATTACAAGTTCTTTTGAAATATTTGTGTGAATGTCTATCACAGGAGGTAAAGAATGAAATTTCTGAACACTTGATGAGCATGGCCAAAATATTAAGAAAATATTTTCATCAATCTGACCCAAACAATACGTGGATAAGAAATCCATTTTCCTGTGATATTGAAAAAATAGAAAATCTCTCTGAATAGGAACAAGATGAATTAATTGATTTAGTTACTAATTGAACGATGAAAAATATTTTCAACGATAAAAAAACTAATTGATTTTTGGTTAACTGTTCAAAATGATCAAAAGCAACTGGCTGAGAAAGCTTTAAGACATTTGATCCCCTTTTGCATAACTTATAGATGTGAAAAAGGTTTTTCTACCTACTGTTAAATAAAAAATAAATATCGTAATAGATTTAATATTAACGCTGATTTAAGAGTTAAAATATCAAGCATGCAGCCGGACTTAGACGAAATTATAAACAAAAAAAAAAAGATTCCACTTGTCTCATAAAGTTTGAAGGTGTTTAATCAAATAATTTTTTTTATAAATATATTTTTTATTTGAGAGAATTTGTTTCTATTATATTACGAAAATGTTTATAAAATTAAAAAATAAATCATATTTAAAATAAATTTTACAAATTTATTTTTCATTTTCATAATTAAATAAAATTGAAAAGTAAATATTTACAAAAAAGGGGTTTGCGGACCAATTTAAGTTATAGCTAGGGGTCCGTGGCTTCACACTAATTGGGAACCGCTGCGTTATACTATTCACATCGTCGCTGAGTTTCGGCATTAACGGATGTAGTCAGTTGTATAGTTAATACCAGTTATCGTGGTACGCAGAAAATAAAAAAAAAAAAATTTAAGAAATTACAACTAAATGTAGAACTGGAAAAACGTAAAAGAATTCTATTCCAAGTAGACTTCACCACAAATTCAAATATATTTTTAAGATCCTTATGGCATCATCGTTCTATAGATTGATCGGTATATTGGAAATGAAATATAGGTAGGTTTACTTTTAAAATATATGTTTATTATTTTGTACGTGTGACGAAAACGGAGACATAAAAATGACCCGTCCGATGCTTTAACGCATAAAACATTGACTGACGTGCCCAGTTAAATTATATGGCAACGTATCGATCAAATCGATCGATATTCATGAATATAAAACCACACGGATGCAAATAATTGCAATATATATTATATATTATATAAAACACGCATATTATATTCTATTTCGGTTTTGTTTTTGTCACGCATATAGGCGTGCGAAAAACACACGTATGAAAAAAGTACCGTAAATAACAGTACTTATTAGTGGTGTCGCAGGACCGACGCAACTGCACAAAGCCTTAACTGCTCACTTCAGAAAAACAAATCATCGCTGAACATCGAGTTATATCTACACGGTCTCGACACAGATTAAAGATACTGTAAGACTAATAATATTGTATATTTAATCTATGTTATTGATAACTGCAGTTATACATGTATACATGTATACACAATATCGATGTCGCTGAACAAATATTGAAAAAATAACATTATTATTTATATATTGTTCATTATTAATACAATTGAAATAATCTTTCCATGGCATCCGTGTTTGTAATACACACGTAAATACCCAGGCGCGGATCTATAAACGAAAAAAAAAGGGGGAGGGGCTAAAGTAAAGTGAGTTACTGCCATAATTCGTTGTGCAAGTCGATTTGCACGAAGTCTTTCTCACGTCTATTATTTTAAATATTTTAGATTCTACTTAATATCTAGGGGGGGACTTCAAGCACCATAGCCCCCCTTTGTATCCACATCTGCAAATACCCATTACATCCTTCAAATTTTTATTACCTACACTTGTTTTAAACTTTACTTATGGATTGTGTAAACATAAGATTAAAGGGAGAAGTATAAATATTTAAAAGTAAAAATTTGGACATTATTATATTCCTCTGAAAATAATTTGTTTATTGTTGTTATTATAATTAAGTTTGGTTCACACATTGATTTGAATTATTTTTTTTAATTTAATTAAAAATCAAAACTATTTTAGGTTATACTATGTAATAATTAATAGATTTATTTATAATGCATACGAGTATTTGTTGTATTGCGAAATTTCCTATATTAAATTAATTCTTATTAAAAATATATTGGCTAACATTAGAAACTAATTTAACCAATAGTTCATATGTACAAGGCCAGATTAAGCATCTATTGGGCCCCAGGACTGAAATTTTATAAGGGCTCTTTTGACAAAACGTGCTTTACAAATCCGCTTGCTACGCTCGCAAACCGATACATTTTTTTAACTATTTCACAAATTGTGAATTGCATTATAAAATTATTAAATTAATAGGTATATAAAATGTATATCTATAAAACTAGTAATTTTAGTGTAACAAAAAATGTGTATCGGCTTAAATTGTTTGGGTCCCTTCGAGAGAGGGCCCCGGGGCTACTGGCCCGGCTAAACCCTCTCCCCTTAATCCGGCCTTGCATATGTATGATTCGTAAAAACTTAAAAATTAAAATCATTCAAAACTAAGTTAAGTAAGCAATTAGCTATTAATTACAATATTAGTAGACCAAATAATATAACTTTACAAATATATATTACGTTAGTATTACAATTTTTTTTTTTTTGCTTATTTCGTTATTAATTTATTAGACGTCTGTCGAAAATAATCCACGTGTACGATAAAGGGTGGTCACGTGTGTAAGTGTGTGACTCAATCAATGTAGGACAATTTCGTTCCAATTAAGTCTCACCTTTATTTTCATTTATGTGAGTTACTTCTATACCTAAACATTGGGATGATCGACACATAAAACAACTTCTACTTAAAAGTTTTATATACCTATCACCCCGACGTAATAACTTCTACTAAACATATTTTTGAATTTATAATTATTATTGACATTAATTATCTTTTGAATATTCTTGAAAAAATATACATCATAGTCAGTTGTTTTTGAAGATAATAGTATAAAAGCTGTTCCTAGAAATTGGATAAAAGCAAATTATGTACAAAATATAAAGCGTAGAAACATTAGAAACCAAAAACATTATAAACAGTTATATGTAACATATGAGTAACGGTATGAATTTTTTTTCAACATTTTTACTGAAATATATTTTAAATATTATGTTAAAAGAAAGCTTTTTAAAAATTCGTATTTTAACAAGGAACCTCGAATCACATTGCCACACTAAAGTAACCCGACGGTGGTGAACAAGTTTATATAAATATTAATATATATAAATAGTATGTATGGTATGTATATGAATCAGAGGTGGTCTACTTCTTCCCAGGCTCAACGGTTTATAATCTAAGCTTAAGGATATTTTTTACAGAATTAATAGTAATTAATTGTATAATTTATGATTTTTGATATTTTTCAGTTATACATAAGTATATCGGGTTAGAATTAAAAATGTTTGGAAATACTGAATCGTACATAAATACTACTTATTATTTATGAAAATAATAAAAATGTTATTCACCACGTCGTGATACTAATACACTTTTCACACTTTTGCTACACTCTTACACATTACATATACTCAAAACTCAAATGACTAATATGTTTCACTTTACAATAATACCGTTTGTCAGCGAACCGGCAATTATTATATTTGGTATGTGTTCGATGTTTTCAAATCACATAACAATTTTTTTTTAAGTATACGTTATTGCGTATATCACCATTGCACGTTGTTTATTTAATGTTACAAGAGAAGAGCGGTGGATTATAGTTACCTACTCTTCTAGTACTTACTTCCGAATGAATCTCGGATAATTTTAAAGTTCATAAAAAGCAAAAGTTTTACTACGACCTATATAATCGCGATGATGTGGCAATTGACAATAAACCGTGAACACGAGTATGAATAAATATATAAAGGCTGGCATCGGTAGCTGCGATATGAGTTAGTCGTTAGAAAATTAAATTTGTGGAAAAAATATAAATATCCACCAACCGTTGTATCCATTATAATTTATATATTCGTCTGCCAAACGATGTAGATAAAAATGTTCATCCAATTCTAACATATAGAAAGTTTTTGTGTTCACTTACAGTGCCAAAAAGTTGACTAAGTCAAGTAGATTTATTTTTTCGAAACAAAATGATTTTTAATACGTGAATTTATACCATGCTCGCGACCAGAAACATACGTAAGCATGTTAATATATAACATTATCCATGTGAGGTACTGCAATTATTATTTTTACAATGACAGAATGATTTCTAAAAAGTCAACATTGGATATTATTTGTTTTATAAAGTTAGGTTATATGTATATATTTTGAGTGATCACCGTATGATTAATTTAAACCGTATCACCTATTATGTATCTCATATTTATCAGAGTAATTAATATCATGTGAACACACGATAGGCATTTTAATCCGTGCAATATGATTAATAAGAAATATATTTTGAAGCGCTATCGTGATGCAAATGAGTATGTCGAACACATTTTTTTAATAATTAATACACTGGAAGAATTCACAATTAGTTCATTATATTTTTTCTTCAATATGAATCGACCGATATTTTGTAGGCACTATCAGGGACGACGCGAGGAGGTGGACAATAGGGGCAGTTGCCCAGGGTCCCGTGCCTTAAATTATAATTAAAACCCCGCGGTTCTAATTTAACTGAACTTAAAATATTTTATTAATATAAATTATAAGACCCAACATTAATTTTGCCCAGAGCCTCGCAAACTTTAACGTCGTCACTGGGCACTATGCAGTTGTAATCGATCGTCATTCGACGGGAAGAAAAATACGATTCTATAAATGTTATGTAGTTTTTTGTGCTATTAAATTTTTAATTTTGTTACAGCATTGATAAATATAGTTTATTGGTATTTTAAATAATGATGTTTCTAACAATATTTGAACAGAAACCGATCGCTTAAATTACTCGTATGTGTGTAAAATCAAGTTAAACAAACTATAATACATTATATGTATAATATCATATAGCTATTAATTATTGTATTATTACTACATTATATTTTAGTATATTTTTTATTTTACTGTTTGTTCAGTTTCTCAAATGTTCTGTAAAGGTTTACCGCTAAATTAAATACTGACCAATCTAAAACGTAAAATCCGTACAACGTTGAATTACAATGAAAATAAAAAACCCTTTATATGTGTATAAAACTAAATAAAGAATATTCGAGAAAAAATAACAGACTACAAAACTAGTTCATTTCACTTGGTAATGAGTAAAACTAACGAAACCACGAGTTATTTATTTAATTACGGCATGAAGATCATTACTAAAAAGTATTTAAATAACTCCGGTTTATATGTTTTACATCTAATTACCGTGATTTGAAAATCGTGACGATAAAATAAAACGTTATGAATTAGTGTTCGTACACTTTTCAACACATTTTCTGCAATATTTTACGTAAACGGATCGCATCAATATATTATTATTATTTTTTCATTCGACCGCTGTACTGATAATACATTTTTGTCCATACGCGGTTTGCAAACGGTTACACTTGCACGGTATCGAATATTTTGTACCATCGTGGATTTGGTAAAATACCATACCCTACGTCATCTATGTAGGTCACTGCAGCGGTGTAGAGAATCGTACCATTTTTGTCATGACTGTTTTAAAAGGATTTTTTCCCCACCCAGCAATGACGTTTTAATAGGGTTTTTATTTTATTTTCGTATCATTATCCTTTACATTACTTATTAGCCATTATTTATTGCGTGACACTCGTGTCCCACGTCAGTTCGTGTATACATTCCACGCGGGCGCACCCGTACGCGTGTATATACCTATTGTATATATATATACGTATATAAATGCATGTGTGTACTATCTATATACACTACTGTATACATATACACCGACATAACGTATGTAATATATGTATATGCGACGTAGTACGTTCGCGCGACTGAATCGCCGATGGTCAACAATCGACTGCCCGCGTGCGATGCGCACCGACGTTATACTTATATACAGATTGAATAATTTATCGGCCGCGCGCGTATGATGTATACACGTGCACGCGCGCATAAGGGAGTCGACGGCGCACGCGAGAAACGCGTCTGGTGCGGCGGAAGGGTCGTGTCGCGTGGGCGGCGGCGGCGGTCGAGGGTCGTTTCGCGATACCGTGTCCTATACGCCGTACGTGCACACGCGGCCTTCGTCGCCGCGGTCGGTGCGTCATTTCGCCGCCACTGGTCGTCCGAGACCGTCGTCCGTCCGCGCGAGAGATGTCGCAACGGCCGTCACCGACGCCGCCGCGGCCGGACGACGAGTGCCGCCGCGATGGCCACGGGTCGCCGGCCGACCGGTCGTCCACCGGCGTGCAGCCCGCGAGACGGTCGAGTCGCGCATCGCCCGGACCCGACGAGCACGCCAGTGGCCGCGAAGACCTGCAGCAGCAGCAGCCGACAGTCGTCACTTGCCGAGCGGACGTCGACGTCGGACACTTGCCACGACCAGAGGTAATCACCGTACCACGGTTTCGGTTATCCGCGGACCGAAAAACGGGGTTGATAAATCGCTTCGGGCCCGTCTCGCGTTCCGCATAAGCATTCGTTTTGCGACGTACCGATTCGGCCGAATGCGTCTACCAATCACGTCTTCCTGCACAATTGGTACGTTTCCGAAACGAAAGCCAGTTACGTGCGGAGCGACGAGGAGGGTGAGAACAGCCCTACAAGACTCGAGGACTCGCAGAACCCTTTCGACGTGTGTGTGTGTGTCCTCCCACTCCCCTCAAATAATGTGCGTAAATGACTTGTACAGTATATCCGATTCACTAGTTGTGGATACGACATCCAAGAACTTTTTACCGAAGTTGGTTTCGTAGGAATCCTTGGATAATATTAACACACCTCCCGCGGAATACCATCCATCTTATCCACCCGATTTTCAAGGACCCCGTGTTCTACGCGCAAAATGTTATCTTTGAATTTTATAATATATTCATATATCATATATCATATACGATATACATATATATCCTATTATAAACTCTAGTGCGTCCATCCATTGGTTCTTAATATTTATCCTATATGGAAGTAACAAAAGTTATGATGATAAGAATAACAAATTCGTGTAATATGTTAATTCTCAGTTAGTTTTATTTTTAAAATTTCAACTGCATCAAACACTTTGTTAAAACTTTTTAATACAAAAAATAAAAAAAAAAGTTGCTTCATGAAAAAAATTTATTTTTAGTATAACTCAAGTTAGTTATTCGTTTCAAATGTCTAATAATTATTTGATAGAAAAATTAAAAAAAATTATTGTAATGAAGAAAATATTTCTAATGAACGGAAAAATAGCAAATCGAAACCAAAATAATCATAAATGTAAAAAATCATAAATATTTAAAACTGAAGTGTATTTTAATTTTAGGAGTTAAAGTGAAACCTATTTTTTTTCCATTTAAGATCGTATGAAATTGCCTACCATTTATCTTTTATATAACATATAGGTACTAAATATAGTATATATGTAAACTATAATATAATGAAATATTTTCACCTCTGCGGATAAATATCCGCAAGAAAAACATTTTAATTGAGGATCATTGTAACGTGTAATTTTTTTTTTTTGTCTTCTTCGACTTTGCATAATAACTTATAAATGTTTAATCATTTAAAGCACCGGAGCTCGTCAACCAAAATTAGACATGAGAAACTTAGACAAATCCACACTGCTGATTTTGTGTTGGCCTATAAAAGACGACGGAAATCTATGGTTAAAGAGGACGGCAGTAAACTAGACGATGAAACCGAAAGACAACGGTTTTACAATGAATTGCGAGCACAAGGGATACTGGTGAATGTCGACGATGATCCAACGGTCAGTATAATACATTGTATTTGCTGTAAGGTACTATTGAAGATACGTTTCGAAACCTACATGCAGTTTTGCAATATTTTCATATAGTTAATTTTACGTGTTTGTTATAAATGTTTTTATTCCGTCGATTTTTTTCACTGTATTTCATTTTATGCATTGATCCGTGGACATTTTATATTGAAAATTTACAGTAATCAGTAATTATAATATTATTTACAAATCAACACTGGATTTCTTTTTTTACGAAACTAGTATAAGTCTTCGTTTTTATTCCATATTGGCGGATATAGCTTGATTACAATTATTTTAATCCTTAACAGATATATTATCTTTTTCCTCCGGCACAAATGTATGACATTCAGGTAAACAAAAACGCTGATTTAGACCATATATTATTATAAGTCGGCAAGGCCGTAACTGGAAAAAAATTTCGGGGGGGGGGGGGGGGGGGGGGGGGGGGGGGGGGTCCGGACCCCTGGACCTGCTCCCAGTTACGGCCTTGTAAGTCGGTTGTGTCAAACGGATAAAGTATTCTAACTATTGCAATGGTATTGAAGTGTTCACTAGATGCGGGCCGAACGTCTTTTGCTTTGCTACAGATGTCCCAGCGACTCCTAAGATGCCGGTGCAAATGTCACACTACCAGTGAAAATAATGGCGATCTTAGTGAGGACGAACCAACCAATCCCAAAGACGTTAATCATCAACAGGTATCATTACCATATTCAGGGCCGGCGTGAGGGTAAGGCGTCTCGGGCGGTTGCCTAAGACGCCATTTTCAGGGGGGTGCCGAAATTGCTTTTTACAACTTTACACATATGTCAGTAATATTGTTTTTTTTTTTTTTTTTTTTTTTAATGTAAAATACCACCAATAATTTTGTATTGAAATATTGATAATAATTATAGTTATTTCGTTTAGCCTTATATTAAAATAATAAAAATATATTTTAAGTAAAATATTTACTATGGTATAGGGTAGAATATTTTTTCGTGTATGTTGTTATAATTCCCAAATATTTGTTATCGTTTAATCGAGATCGCGTCGAACTGTCATGACTCGCGACTAAAAAATTAGACGATAACAAATTGAGCACAATACTATGTATAATTTTTTCTTGTTTCTGTTCACGAACAACATTTTTTTCTGAGTATAATGATATTATGGGTTGTTGAATGAAAAAGGCACCAGTTGGCATTTTGGCCTCGGGCATCATTTAGCCTTACGCCGACCTTGACCATATTATATTATTTTTATAACATAACACGAAGATTACAAATGGAAAGGTTTTGAGTGGGCATTAAACCCTCGCGTGGTCTTCTAAATAAAACTGAACGTTTTTCATGTGGACGATTTAAATTAATAAAATACTTAAGACTACATTGAACATTAATATTAACACATAATCGTGCGGCTTACATTACATTAATACTTGGTAGTAAAATATCATTGATATATCTATACGGTTTAATATTTATATCAATCTATTATACTGTTTAATATTTGTGTATAAATTTTTTAGGACATAATATCTTATTATTTTATTATTAAACGTTGTCCTTAATGAAATTGCTAATATTTCTCTGGACTATAATTTGATAAACTGTATTTTTAATTAATAATTGAGGTTGAGTTTTTTTTTTTTTTAATCGTTTAATATTAATATAATATAATATAATATGGATTCAAATAGATCATTGTTAACTACATAGAGTTATTCAAACTTCGTTTTGGGTGTATTAAAAACTGAATCATACAATTTAAATGACCTGATGTATTACAATAAAACATTGTATAATAAAACGTTTATAATATTAAGATAAATATTTTTTTTTAATTTATAAATATTTAGTTATTCGAATAATAATATAAAAAAAAAAAAAACTAACAACAAGTTGAGAAATATAAAATTAACTAAATATTTTAAGTAAACGTGGGATTGTCCAATCCCGGTTTAATATTCGAAATGGAATAATACAATGCTTAATATTTGACAATAATTTCGGAAATATAAGTTCCAAAAATTTGTAAAAAATCTTCGTTTTAATAAAACCAAATGGTTTTAATAGCATTCAAATGAAAATTTAAATCTCGAAAAATTAACATCAGCCCAACGGACTCAGATCGTGTGGCAAATCATACTCCGAATAGGATTCGATAACACGCGAGACGCACGCGTAATAAGCCTTGAAAAGCTTCTTGAGGATGGTATATTTACTGCCGCGTATCCAGTGCACGATGGCAATATTAAGCTCGGCGAGGAGGAAGATCCGAACAACATGAACGATAGACGGGTGAGTGAATTTAGTCGTGAATAATTTAATTTGAATATTGTTTTTTCAAGAAGTATAGGTATCGTGGTTAGTGAAAGTATACGCACGTTGTAGATAAGTAAATATAGAAAAAAATGTTTTTTACATTTTTAATTTTTTACTCTGGAACTTCTCGGAAAAAAATTATGAAAGAGATACTGCTATAATAAATCCCGTTAGTAGGATTAATAACACACGTTGCTAACATAGCGATTAAAAATGATCTTATTTAGCTATATAAGTGCTAAAGAGTCAATCTTACAATAACTGCGAAAAATTCCTCATTGCATCTCACATCAAAATAATTATATAGTCTTACGAGGTTTTATTTTCTTATATAATTATAACAACTGAATTAATTTAAATTATTGTAATACAGTATGCTACACAACCAACGAAATAGATGATTCTGATTGTGACTACTATATCTATAATAGATAACAATAAACTATTAAATATTGTAAATTTATAAATCCCTGTCACAAAAAACTAGTTTTAATTGAATTGGTTCGCGAAGGTATGGATTTTAATTGACTTTTACTCAGTCTGCAACGTCCTTTGTATGTCAGGAATATGACACATATTTTTAACAAAATTTACATCAAAATATATTCAATTTTTCAATTATTGAAATGTTATTAATTAATCAAATTTCTGGTTGAGATTTTTATTTCTGATATTGAGTGTAAAATAATTTGTAACCTTAATAATACATAACCGTAAAAATATGTTATAACCCCGTTTATCAGAAATATATATATGTATAATATATATTATATGTTAAACATAAAAATAGTTATATACTGTATTATAGGCTACATCTCGTTTGCACACATTTACCTTTTTCACAATTGGTCTGTGCAAAAAAACACAACTTAGTTGCACTCACATATTTTTCGCTACCTTTGACGAAAATTTTAATACGAAAATTAATACTTAATAAAGAAAACTTGTTTGCACCACAGACATGTATATAATTTATATTATGTCTATTATTTGCACACACAGATATTCGGTAGGTACTTGGTATTTAAGTACCATAAGCTTGCGCTCAGGGTATTCAGGGTAGGACTACTCTGCGAAGATATATTAGTATAGTATATTACAGTATTTAATACGTATAATTTTTTATTAAATATGTTATGCGACAATCAAACTATATAAAGTAGATATAGTATAAAGATAATGATTTATAGATAAAGTAGATATTTAGAAAAAGTGAAATATTTTACTGTTTTGGATTTCATTTAAAACATGATTTTATTGTTAATTTTTTATAATCTGGTCATGGTTTTAATGATGACGGGTTACAAAGCTATCTGGTTTTTTTATTGGACAAAATAACCAAAATCCAATCTAATTTTTGCCATGTGCTTATTAGATTTAATTTGAATTGCATAATAATATCTATTGCATTCTCTGCGTAATATTTTCTGAAAATAATATAAATCCATACAATGTTTTTCGTCTATTAAATTTTTTTATTTTTTTATTTTATATACATATATATTTTTCATTGTTCATAATAATTTTGATCGTCCCGATTTATTCCTGACTGTTTTCAACACTCGTTTTTTAAATTACCGTTATGATACATCATCGTAACAACATATCGTTTAACAATTTTTTTTTCAATTCTTTGATTGTTTAATTAATACAAAAAAACATTACTCAAGTATCATAAGTAGAAATTTTAATTAAATCGCTTATTGGGATTGAATTTGGAAAATGGATATTAATAGAATTTAGTTTTTAAGCTTTACAGTTATTTAATATAATTATTAAATTAATAAATCTACCCCTAATCGACAGTAATGACAATTTATGGGTAGAGGACATCAAGAAAATGTTATGTCAGGCCGTAGAATATCTATATACGTCTCTGAATGTAGTTTCTTCACTTTAAATAATATTTTACAACTTTCACTTTACGACTTTGCTAGAAAAATCTATATGACAAATGAGTTAATAACTCAAGCAAGTACATTTTATTTATCCATATTATTTCCTAACTTAATAAGTTAGTTTTTATTTAAAAAAACATCCTCTAATGATTACATATACTTTTAAAGGGTTATTATGAAACTTATCTTTGAATAATTAACTCACAAAATTATTATGTTCAAGGTTTTAGTAAAATTCCAAAACTGGGCCAGCTATCATTATATTATTAGTTATAACTATATTAAGTTATTAATTATATAATAAATTGTTGATAAAATCAGATTCTGTACGAAGAATGGGCAAGACCTGGATTGATCATTCCCCGTCAATTGAAATCGGACGAAAGGATTACTGCTTTGATCCGGAAATACTACGGCATACCTGTAGCCGTTTACTTTTCTTGGCTTCGGTACTACACCGTGTGGCTAGTGGGTCCTGCCATAGTTGGTCTGGTGTGGTTCCTGTACGGGTTGATAACGACGCGCAGCGATGTACCAACGTAAGGAACATTTAAAGAACAATGTCATAGAAAAAACATTATAATATTGTTACCTATTCTTTTGACATGTATATCTAGCCAGGACATTTGTGATCCGAAATCACCAGTGGCCGAATGGATTTTATGCCCGACCAGACAGTGTGAAGCTGGTTTTTGTGGCTTCACTCGAGTACTTGACACTTGTGGCCTGTACAGGTGGACGTCTGCAGCGACTTTCGATCGACCTGGTGCCGTCGCATTCGCAGTTTTCATGTCATTTTGGGGTGAGTCGAACGTATGAAAAATTAAGTAAACAAAATACCCGAGACATACAGTCGCCACGAGAGCAACATTTTTATGAAATTCAACGCGACACTATAATATACATTAATTATATTTTATTAAATTTTTTAAGGCTAACATCTAATTATATTTTCTCTAAAAATGCTCTCTAACATACTTGAATTTATAAGATTCGTTGTCAATCGTCGGGCACCTTTGAATTAAAGTGTTAAAACAATCCTCTCCGCTCCGTTCCTTTAACATTACATCATTTTCATTCTGGAAACGATTTTCAAGCACTTTGGTGTTCTTCGTCCTCTACCCGTTCTCCTAAACGTTATAAAACTTGAACACGTTTTATCTGTTATTGTAGCCGCGGCGTTCCAGCAACTGTGGACCGCCCACGCTTGGCAGCTGGACGATCAGCGCGATGACAAAACAGGAAGCGACGACGGCGCCCCGGACGTGTGCTGCCGCGTCGGTTGCGCCGGCCGGACCGGAAGTCGAGTACCGGCCGCCGAGGGACAACAGCCGCCGCCACCGCCGCAAGCCGAGCAACAACGGTTCTTGGTCAGCCGAGCCGCAGTGGCCGCGGCCAACAACGCAGTCCGACGGTGGTATGCAGTCAAACTGGTGCCGGCCACGTTCCGGGTCATTGTGTTTATCGCCACGCTAACAGCCGTGGCCGCGGTGCCCGTACTGATCGTCGTGTACCGCGGCCGGGCCATCGGTTGGCTTATGATGGCCGTGTTCCACCAGGAGGAAGCGACCGCGCACCGCGAGAACGCCGCCGCGGCCGTGCACCACCGGCACCATAGTTTCTTTCTACTAAACTACGCCAACAGCGGAGAGCTGAGCAACTGGAAGACCGCGGTGGCCGCCACGTGCGCCGCGTTTGTGCAGCTTACCGCCATCGTGGCCGTGCACCGGGGCTACAGCGCGGTGGCCAAATGGCTGACCAAGTACTCGTACCGATCGGTGTACGACCCGGGATTCCAGAGCCGTTACACCGCATACATGTCTTGCTTCGATTCCGTCAACTACTATTCCAGTTTGGTTTACATCGCATTTTTCAAGGTGCGGATACGTTCATTTTGTAGTGTTGTAGTTCGTTATTGTTTTTAACTTAACCGTTTTTCGATCCGTTTTGCGGCTTGATATAATGCTCCGAGACATTATTTCATCCCATAGGAAGTCTTGGGAACTAATAATGTCCAGTATGTGTTAAAAATGTAGGAAATTATTTAGAATTGTCAGTGAGATTAAGTTGGTAAAATATTCTGACGGATATACTGATATTTACTTTACGTTTGTAAAATAATTAAAAATTAAGAAATTAATGCTCTTAACAGTAGTAGTTTACTTAATTACATTGATGTACCTTCACAATTCTACAGATACTAAATACTAATACATAATAAATGGTTCGATTGATTTTAAAATTACTTATTATTTCTGCCTTACTTAAATTATCGACCACTAAATCACAATCTAAGTCTAACCTAATTTACGTGAGCTGAGTTATTCACATGATTTTATTATTATTCATTCCTTAAAAATAATAGTTATAAAGTGTCACAAATGTTAATTTATTTATGACATTATCGTATTTTTAAGCATATCTAATTATCTATTTTAGGAATTTTAAATTGTAGATAGTCAATTACACTACATAAGAAAGAAAAAAATTGTAACCACGATTTTTTGGTACGTAGCAAACGCCTCCATCAAGTGTAACGTGATTATTCCCTATTCGTTAAACGATCTCGAATGTCCACCGATAGAGTTTTATAGTGAAACCCCTATAATATAATTGACTAAATTATTTCTACACTAAATACTCTCAAGTTTTCTGACTAAAATTGATATATGAATATCGGAAATGCGTTCGAAATAGACCTTTGCGTATAATTAATTACTCAACAGTAAGTCTTGTTAGGTCTTAGAATAATATTAAATTATAAGTCCGGAAAAATAACCGTCGAACTGCTAAATCGCTTAGTTGAATGCAACAGGTTAACTTTTAATAATATAACAGACATCATTTATTCGTTTATTTTTCTGAATTTACGACTGTTTTTGGTTAAATGTATGGAAAATTATTTCGTTTTACATTCAGATGTGTTAAAATCAAATTTTTTTGCTTATAGATTTGTATGCATACAACCACGTAAAAACATGACATATACAACTTTATTACTTAGATTTTTATTCTTACCAGTAAGGAATTTATATTGCACACCACTTTAAAGTGGTGCTAAATAGTAAATTGTTTCCACTACTCAAATTGAGTGAATAATTTTTTGAAAAATCCTTGGCATATATTTCGATGCGGGTATGGGTATTTAATACTTAAATATTATATTTCAGCTACGGTTAAATAAAAGCTTATAAAAAATGAATTTTGAAGTGCAAACAAAATTCGATGACATTGAATAAAATATTTATAATCAACATGAACAAAACAAAAACTCTGAACTATAAAATAGGTGGTTAACAAAGTATGGAATAAAAATGTACGTTTATTATAGACCATAGTGTAATTTAGTGAATTTAGCTTTAGTGAATTAGGGGAGACTCAAATATTTAAAACGAGTTAAACACTTTTCCTGTGACAGGAAGAAATATTATTTTGTATTTCTGTGTAACATATTTTCTTACCTCGTTTTGACGTAGTTGATTTGTACGAAAAATAGTAGAATTTTAAGGAAATAAATATTACTTGATGTTTTTCTTACGTTTTTGGTAAATACTTGATGGAGATACATAACACTGTTTATGAAGATTAGCCGAGAAATGGTGTGTAAAACGTTTCTCTTGCCTTTTAGGTCACTAATTGTTAATGTTATTGTGCGTTTCCATCATTATGTTTTTATTAATTAGATATAATACAATGATACCTTATGTTATATTTTTATATACTTATTATTCTTAAAATTATATAATATTGTAATGTACAAAGTAATTTAATTATTAATATGTGTTCGTTAACACATTTATTATTGATTAGTCTTTTTATTTTATTAGTTTTTATTAGTTTTAATGGTGACTAACATGCGTTATGTGTTTACGAACATCTATTATTACAATAGTGTGATGGCTTTTTTAGTTATAATTAATATTAGATTATAGCCCAATTAACATGGCTCTGTTGTAAATGTGATATAGGTATTATGTATATTAATTAATTATTGTGTACAAATACCCAATATCATTATATTTTTACATATAACCGTGAAAGTTCTAAGACGTAGATTAATAACAACAAAATAATTAATTAAAATTTATATTTACCGATTGAGACCTATACACTTTTTTTTTAACAATTAAATATTACGATGACGCAGTACCTCTTATTTCTTTTTTTTCTTTTTTTCTACCGCCATTTTAAAATATACTCGAAAAATAGATACATTAAAATATTATTGATTTTAAGGAGGTTCGAAATTTCTTGAATTATGTTAAACATCTGGCAGGGCTTTGCGTATTTTTGTAAGACTAGGAGAAAATATTGATAAGTATTAAATTCCTGTATACACACAACTTTATAATATGCCCCTCAAACTAATAGCATTATACGAAGATCGTTTATAATGAAATAGATATTACACATATTAGTATACAACCAGCTCGGTTTCACTAGGTAAGTAAGTATTTTTCTTGTCTGTAATTGTTCCCATGACTTCACATCGTTTGTTTTCCACGCTACGTCCTATCGATCGGTTCTCGTAATAAAAATAACAACAATATGTAGGTATGATGCAGAACTAGGTGTTAAGTTCCACAGTTGCATATTTTCATATTTTTTGATGTTTTTTAACACAACTTTTGAACTACCAACAACGATTCATACGGCGTCCATGCGTACAAATCTGCACTAACCCATCGACCCGTAAAGCGAGTACACATGGACACCAATAAGATTAACTGATGAGCTTAACGCCCTTAAAAGCCCTCCCCCTCCCCAAACAAAGATTATTTATTTTAAAGATAAGCGGTTAAGCTGTACGGTTTAATAAGTTCAGCTGTACACATCGTGCTTTCCCACCGCGTGCAAAATGTCAAAAACCATTTGCGAACGTGCACGAACGTATACGTACTTATGCGTTACATCGATAACGGTTTTACGTACGCGTCACGTGCGATGCAACGGGACGGTATGAATTAACCGCTGTCACACTTTCCTCATCAGGGCCGGTTCGTGACCGGAGGCCGAGGACCACGCACCACGGACACCCCGTCGAGGCTGTCAAACGTATGGCCGGTCACCATGTTCCGAACACTAGTGCTGCACGTCAGGGAGGACGTGTGCGACCCGGCGGCCGCGGGCACGGGGTGCGTGCCTGAGCTGTGCACGCAGCTGGCCATCATAATGGTGGGCAAACAGTTGGTGGACAACGCGATCGAGCTGACGATGCCGTTAGTCACGTGACTGTACCCGTTACGAGCCGACGGGCCAGGCGGACTAAGAAATGTCAGTTTTTCCCGACTCGTGTATGTTTGTGTGTGTGCAGGCTCGCGTTGAACGTGTGGCGCCGATGGCGGGCCAAGGAGAGCCGCCGCCGGAAGAAACTGCACGGCAAGCTGCCGGATACCATCGCCGAGACGCTCAAGCACCCGAAACAGTGGCAACTTGACTATCAGCTCGAAGACACCGGGCCGCTGGGCCTGTACCAGGAATACTCGGAGATGGGTACATACATCATACAAGTGCACGCGCTCTCTGCACTTTCCGTCGTCGTCGTCATTAAGTAATTTTTCAAGTGCACCAATCCCGTCCACCGACACCAATCGCCAATGTCCCTGCCGTATCGTCGATCATTCTATGAATAAGTCAACGTGAATTCTTTAGCTTCAATCGATCACGATAAATACAGATTTTAAAAATAACCCATTGTCTAGCGAAGCGAGGTTTTACGCTTCCTATGACAGCATTGCCGTAAATGGCATAAGGGTAATGCTCACCTAAACATTTTTGACCGTATACGTTGTCGATTGGCTCGATTCGGCCGCAGTGTTATTGAAGCTTATACTTTAATAGTTGAATAATCGCAAATATTCAAAGTAACGAAATATCGATAAAATATATATCAAATCTTATTTATACTGCATTTTGATGCTTGCCTAGAAATAAAACAAAGCATATATATATATACCGAGTAATATTTCTCCGCCTCTAGGCATAGAATAAGATCCGCCACTGATTAGTGATAAACCTATAGAAAATAAATTATTAATTTGCTCTTTATCGTTAAAGTTATGTGAAAATACGAATAGAAATTAGTGCAATATCGAAACGAAGAACGAGAGCCAGGTAGGCTCAGTAAATAATCTGTCACTAAATCATACTACACTTATCATAATACTTATCATTTTTTTTCTTTTATTCCTCAAAACATAATTATTATAAGCACTCAACAATGTTGGCACCTAAGATTACAAACGAATATCAAATGTTCGGTTCACGTATAAATGTAGTTATAGATATTTAGATTGCATGCCATCATCGTTTTGAAAAGTATCCGACTGTAATTCTTACACGATCAATATAATCACAGTAACAGAAATAATTTCGCTTTCACATCGCTAATAATAATGACTGCACACTGACGGTCGACACTTGTAGTGCAGTCCAGAGGTGTCAATTGGGGTAGTGAACAAAGTGTTCACTCGCACTCAGGGACGCCATTTCAGTTTTTTTTTAAGGGTGTGCAAGCAGTTAAAGAGGCCAATTTTTCTCCACCGCCAGGCCAACATTTATGATTAGCAGTGATTGATTGTGACGATGGATACATTGATAGTGACGCCTTAGCCAATAGCCAATAATTGAAGATAAAAAAAATTTAGAGTACACGAGTGCACACTCTGGTCCCCCCCCCCAAATATCGCCCCTATTCGCACTCCCTCTCAATCCGATTACTCGTCTGCCAAATTTTTGTTAAACCGACACTTTGAACTTTTCTAAATCGGGTTTCATTTGGATTGTTCACCGACGACCGTGGAAGAAAAGCTTCCGTATGATGTTCGCGCACCCTGAAAAAACCGTTTGAACGATGCCGTTAAGCTGCACCGCACGCTAGGCAGCACGTGTAGAAACGTTTAAATTATTTTTTTACGATTAACATGTTGCCGGGAATTATTATGTGTCGTGTGCTTCAGTCATCCAATACGGGTTCGTGGTCATGTTCACCACCGCGTTCCCGCTGGCCCCGCTGTGCGCCCTGCTCAACAACGTTTTGGAACAACGGTTGGACGCGTACAAAATGGTGGCGGCCACACGGCGTCCCGTGCCCGCGTACTACTGCACCGACACGGGCACGGACAATGCCCGGCCACGAGTCCCGGCATGCTGCGACAACTGTATCAAGCTGGGCACGTGGATACGAGTGCTGAAAGTGTTGTCCGTCGTCTCTGTTCTGTACAACGTGAGTACCGTGTTTTCGTTTATGTTAATTAACATCATCCGAGTTGTTTGACTCGATTTCGGTGTTCAATTACTCGAATGTTTGATAATCGTAAGAAAACTTTTCCGTGTAAACGAATCGATAACAATTATTATTGTACGAGCATCGTTCCTGTATTATATTGTAATATAAATTTAACTCCATCTTCAGAAAAGTTTATTCGATAACCATTCAAAGGTTATGCAGTTGAAATAAGTTAATCGATTATTCAGTCATACCATCACTGTAGGTCATAGAGGTATAAAATAAATTCAACAATTTAATAAATTGTTACTATCTTTTTTTGCTACTTTTTTTTTTTTTTTTTACTGAAATTTATTAAATATAATATTATTTTGTTGTTACAAAAAAGTAAAATAATTAATTTTACTAAAAATTAAAAATAATTATAACTTACCTATTAAAAACAAATTCTTAAATCCGGATAATCAGGATACTTCGGGAAATATGGATAAAAATTAGATTTAAATCGGTACCATTCATTTCCACCTGCAAACCGTAAGGCTTAGTTACGAGTAAAAATATTCATCTTTCAGTGCGTTCAATAGAAGTTCAATAAATTTTCGCACTTTTGGTCCATCGTGTATACACTGTTCTTAAAACAGATTTTCGTTACACTTATATTCGACCGAAAATTCTTTCTATATCTCGTTGTACTTACGCTGTGAAATACCAAAATTGCAATTTAAGTGATAAAATTATGTTTCCATCTTTATAGAATTAAGTTTAATCGAGTGTTTTATTTCTCCTTTCTATATCATCTTAGTTGTACGAATTCGTTTCACTTCGAGAACTATAATAATACCCAACGAAAAACTATACTATTCTACAAAAAAAATAAATAATCCTTTACTGTGACCTGCGGATTCGCTAATTATTTTTCCATTTTTTTCCCCCCGTAAGGCGTTTATGATCGCGTTCACCAGCGACCTGCTACCACGGTACGTTTACTCTCAAATCTCGGCGGAAAAAATGTCTCCGTTGGACGGCTACGTCGCTTGGTCATTATCTTCGAGTACGTTGACCGTTTTAAACATCATACTTGCTTTGAATAACACCATTGATTGTTAATGCATTCGTTTATGTCCAGAAAGAAACGTAAGCGAATATTATTACGGGCAACCAGAAGACATGGTCAATGCACCAGAAGTATGCCGATACAGAGGATACGGAGCTGATGCTGAATCAGAGCATAATGACTACAGAAAATGGCAAGTGTTAGCGGCTCGTCTAACTTTTGTCATCGTGTTCGAGGTATACCTACACCAAGCATTAAAAGTCCCAATACAACTATTAAGCCTGTATGGAAAAATGTATATCGTGTGTACTACACAATAATCAACAGTATCTATAATAACCCGACGCCCGTCAAAAGAAGTATACGATGGATTCGCATAATTCTTAATTAATTCTTAACATTCCTCGAACGATGTTTAACACAATTGAAACTTTAATCATATGAATTAAAATGAATAAAATAATGAATTAGAGATACGTTCTATCTATAAACTTTTTGTCGATTTCAATCGTCTATCTGGTAAATGTAATACGAAACGGTAGTGTATTCATCATTGAGGAGTATTGGAAATTGATTCACGTGCGCCAACCGCGTCCGTTAAAAAATTTTGGAATTTTTCTATTTTAAATATCAGCACGCGATTAGCATGAATTCGCACGGTATTACATTAACCGGAAGTGAGAAATCCTTTTGGCACGGATGTCGAGATGTTGCACCAGCTGTGGCCAACTAAAATTTTCAAGAATTTCGAAAAAACTTACACCAGCATTTACCTCTTGTGCCCACCACTGGTCCTGTCCCTGTGACCATGTAGGTACATAAGTATATTCTTTCGTATTTTTCCCACCTTAGCACTGCGTAATAGGAGCCATCACGGGCCTGGCATATTTTATTCGAAAAATGGTCGCCAAGTACAAAAAGTTGTCGACGACGCGGGACAACGAACCGTCCGTAGCCGCCCGTGCGAACGGTACAGCGACAGTGATCGACGGCGAACAAACCGTGGTCGACGGCACAGAACGAACGCAGTCAAACGAACGTGGCAACGATCTGACGTCGTCATCGTCATCTGTAGTGATAGTCGACATGGAAGACGACGACACGAATGACGCAGACGTTAGTGAAGACATTCTGGAGAAGTCAGAGAACGCGGCGGCGGCGATGCGTTGAGCTCGGTCGATCGGTTCCACTACGCGCTACTAATACAGTAAATACTATTAAGTTTTAGTCATATGTTTTTCCCCCTTTTTTTTCCTATTAAGATATTTCAGCGTCTATCACGTCCCGCCAGTTTCTCATTAAGACTCGCGATCACGTGCAGTGGTGACACAAATGAATACCTATTCCACGAAGCGATCACTTCGTGTAAAAATCGACATGGCTACTCTTTACATATTTATACATATGACCCCATATTATATATTTTGTAATCAATTATAAACGCCAAAATATGTATCCTACCAATGAAACCATTCCATTTTTACAGATATTACGGTTAAAAATCAAAACTTGTGGGCGGATGCGGGTTTTCATTTTTTTAAAAAAGGATGACTTCGTGGAGAAAAAATATTCATGTCGCTACTGGTATAAATAAAATGATAAATAATACGTTTTAGGTGTGATGGGCATGGCGCTCTCCGGATCGTTCTAAACTCCTGTGCTGGTGATTTCCCCGAGAAGTGCAGCTTGACCTGGGCAAACCTGTCGGCGAACGATCAACCCGCACAATACCACGCTGCCGTGGCTGTAGTCACATGTTTTTATTCGTTTTTTTCATTTTCAATCATTTTCCGTTCTGTAGATGACAAATTCGTAATATATGTACATTAGTACAGCGTTTCCCAACTGGTGTTCCGCGGAACCTAAGGGTTCCGTGAGCCGGTGCCAAGGGTTCCGTGAGAAATTTGGGAAAATATAAAAATTATTTTTAGTTTCCTTATGCTATGATAAAATATCTTATATTGTATATATTATTTGTTATAAACTTATAAAACCGGATTTACACGCAACAATAAATGCTAGCAATTTATCGTAACGATTGAATAGTTTCGATTTATCGTTGCGTATAAATAGGACCTACTATAGGTATTCATTTATCTTATCTGTAGTCATTAACGAGTTGTCGTTCAATGGGTTTCGCCACTACAAAATATTTATTTGTAGTTGTCAGTCTTCATTCTGCTTTGACGAAGTGAGAAACCGTTTTTTTTTTTCTAACAGTGAATTTTAGTGTTCAATTATTACTATCACGAATAACTCTTTAATTTTCTGGTATAATATAATATATAATATAATGGACAATTGGCTCAAAACGGGACGATTATTATCATTAGAGAAGACCGGTTTAACATCTACAAGTAATAGCAGTACTTCGTCTATTCCATCGGAAAACTCGACTTCCCACTGTAAAGCAGCTCCTCCCCAAAAACTAACTGTCGAAAATGAAGCATCTCCAAGTAAGGAATACACTCAAATTAATTTTTCAAAAGGTAAAAAAAGACGATATGATGAAGAATATTTATCGTTTAGATTTATTCCCATTGGAATAGACACATTTCCCGATGTGAGGTGCATAGTTTGTGAAAAAATTTTCAATAATAGTTCTTTGGTTCCTGCGAAGCTTAGGCGACATTTGGAATCTAATCATCCAAATCTAAAAGGGAAAGATCTGGAATTTTTTAGAATGAAGAAAGATATTTCAGATGAAAGTACGAGTTCTCTCGATTTCAACGATTTCTGATCGAGTTCATAAAATTTCTGACCACATTGAAGATGAATTTGTCTTCAGATTAATTAACTGTAACCAATTTTCTTTACAAATGGACGAAAGCACCGATGTTTCTGGGTTGTCCATACTACTTTTTTTTACTCATACTCATAAGAAAACCACTCAAGAAGAGTTGCTTATTTGTGAAAGTTTAAAAACGCGTACCACAGGAGAGGAAATTTTCGATGTTTTAAATAAGTACTTAGTGAAAAAAAAAATATCATGGCAAAAATGTGTGGACGTATGCACGGATGGTGCTGCTACAATTGTTGGGAAAATAAAAGGTGTAATAACCAGAATTAAAGAGGTAGCTCCAAAATGTAGTAACAGCCACTGTGTTTTATATCGCCATGCATTAGCAACCAAGAAATTTTCACCATATCTTAAATCAGCACTAGACGTAGGCTTTCAGTGTGTGAAATTTTTAAAATCACGCCCTTTAAAAACAAAGTTGTTCAAGAAGCTCTGTGAGGAAATGGGAAGTGACCATCAGAATCTTCTTTTACATACAGAAATCAGGTGGTTGTCCAGAGGCAAAGTTTTAACAAGACTTTTTGAATTGCGAAATGAGGTAAACATTTTTCTGAAGGAGCATACGAAAACAAATCTTTGAGTGGTTTTATGATGAGAATTGGCTCATAAAGTTAGCCTACCTCTCTGATATTTTCAACAAGTTAAACGAAACAAACTTGGGTTTACAAGGAATAGAAACTTCGATCTTTCAAGCCAATGACAAGATTAAAGCTCTCATTGGCAAGTTGGATTTTTGGGTCAAATATGTACAAGATAATGATTTTTCATGTTTCTCCAACTTGAATAAATTCTTATATGAAAATGAGAATGACAACGATAAATTCAGAAGAAATAAAAGACCATTTAATCAATTTAAAATCCGGATTACTTTCCTACTTTCCAAGAATAAACGAAGATTCTGATAATTTGTGGGTACAAAATCCATTTTTAATTCAGAAAAAGCCAAAAGAACTATCATCCATTGAATACGAAAGTTTACTTGAAGTAAAATCTTCATCTGAATTGAAAATCAAGTTCGAGTCACTTAAAATTGAGGAGTTCTGGATCGCCATGGAAAGTGATTACGAACAATTGTCCATAAAGGCTATCACCGTTTTATTGCCATTTGCAACTTCCTACTTGTGTGAAACTGGCTCTTCAGCGTATACAAAAACCAAGAATAAGTTTCTAAATCAACTGAACGCGGCTCCGGACTTACGAATCCAACTTTCAGGAATAACTCCAGATTTAAAAACAATTATGAAGAAAACTATGGAAAGATTCCAATCTTCTCATTAAATCTATTTTAGAGTAATAAGAGACAAATATTAAATTTTAAGCTTTGATATGATCATTTATATTTTATAATACTGTAATAGTTATAAGCAAAATAAAATGTTAAAACCGTCTAAACTATGTTTTTCTTTTAATTTTATTAATGACACTTTTATGCCGGAAGTGTCCAAAAACCCACTCATTTCAGTGTACAAAACATATGTCTGCATTACTATTATAGAAAAAATATGGGGGTTTCTCAAAATTTTCAAGCTCCTGCAAGGGTTCCGCAAGTAAAAGAAGTTGGGAAACGCTGCATTAGTAAACAACTGTGCGTTTGGTGAACAACTATGTAACATTACAAATATTACACATGCAAAAGAAATTTTAAACAAAGTCGATTATTTAAAAAAAAACAGCTGGACAGAGTCATTTGTATGATCGGTATTTTCACATTTCCTATTAGAAAAATCCTTGAATTTTAATAGTTTTTTTTAATACCAGTCACAATCCGTCCCTTACTCGTTTCCATCGAAAAAACCTAAGATGACTATGATTATGGACGTTTATAGTAGTTGGTTTTTATTTATAATTAATATTTCATGTTTCATTATTATATTTATTACAACATCTAATCGAATGCTCGCTATACGTTGTTAATATTTTATTATTATTATTAAACTATTCGATTAGCTGTATTATTTATTCGTAATATAAAAACTATTGTACAAATTCTTATTTAGAGTATTTGTTTTTTTTTTTTTGTTTTCTTGATTTTGTATCCTGATACAAAGCACATCCTCTGAAACGTCAAATTCATCGCTGATTCACGGTAATGGTGAAGTCTAATTTAAATCATAATAAGCCATCCAATAAGCCTTCAATAAGTTTTAAATAAATTAAATTAGTGTGATCCCAAAAACGACTAATTGTCGGAAAATATAATACATTAATAAAAAATGTTCAACTAAAACGAGACATTTCCTTCTACTTATTTAAAACTGACGTGATAAAGGCGTTGAACGTAATCGTTTATTGTTTTAATAGTTGTTTAAGTTTATATATGAGTATTTATCTAAATTTAAAGAGATTGGAGAAAAATAAAACTATTTTGTGAAAATAATTCAAAGAATTGTTCAATTTCAATTCAATTTTTCAAAGAATTCTAAAGTCCAAATAAATGGCTCCAATTTGTTCAGAAATATCATCGTTCAAGTTTTTATCCATATCAATGATACAATTATCATCGATTTATACGAGTTTTGTTCAATTGTTCAATTGTTTTTTTTTTTTTAAATATGTGTACAGTAAGTATTTGATTTATCACAAATGGATTATTGCGTATATGTATTAAAATATGCATTCCTTATTTCACCCAGTGGTAGTTATAAGAGGGGGTCAATAGGTGGATCGTCCCCCCTTGAGATTTGGTTTTTTTAAATTGAGTATATCTATAGACTAACAAAAACTATCATGCAAATTATGCATTTATGCACCTATGCAAATTTTCGAACTTATGATTTGATAGCAACATCTTTTTCCGTTTTAACTACGAATAATACATAAAACAAACTATAGTAATACAGAAAAAGGGTTAAATATGGGATGAACTTTAAGAGTTCTAAAAGTGAATTTTTTTAATTCTTACCTTTATTTTACTTCTCGTACAACATATAGACTTTGAGTTGACAAATATTTTAAAATAATTAAACGCACTAAGAAATATTTAAAATACAGATCCGATTAACAAACCTCGTCAATACTCCGCAGGCGTACAATGAAAACGTGTCGATCCTCTTCGTATGGTGACCAGTAACCGAACGATACTCTTGCTGGCGAGTAGGCCTATTTATGCCTTTTGGAATATTGACAAGATTGCCCTTCTTACCGTCATTTATTGATGATTATTATAATGGTTTTACAATTTCAGAAAATATCCTAATACTAATAATGTAATATTTTTGGTGTTATCTTTTGACATTTGTTTGATTATTTTATGTGATGTTAGCCGACATCAATTAGGAATATGGAGGTGATTTTGATATAAATGAAATGTGTTTTTTAAATAATGATAATGTAACTATCTGATAGTTTATTGATGCCGCTTTAGATAATGATTTATTTTTGATAGAATTTTTATTATATTAAATGTCAAAAGATATTAATATATAGTTAAAATTAATTTAATTTACTAATTACTAATACTAATATACATATGAGTCACTAATGTTATGTTTTACAATATTATAATATCTACCCCAGTTTTTTTTTTTTTTTTGTTATGTCCTCATAACATATTTTATATGTCTGACAAAAGGGTTTTTTTATTTTTTACAAATAATAATAGTTTTAATATGTTTCTAGCTTATATAATAGTTATTTGTTTATAATAAGAATTATAATAAGAATAATATATGGATGAATATAATTGAAAAGGAATGAGCGGATTTTATAAACATGTGATGTGATGGAACTCTAATATAGATATTTTATACTGATAGCTTCCGTATGTTGGGATAAATGCTTTTATATTTATTTGTATGAGTGTTTTGAGGATTTTTGTCCATTTCTATATTGTTTGTGAATACTGATTCATATTTTTTATTATGCGTGTTGTGCATTATATGATGTGTTAGATTTGAATAAATGCCTGCTATTAATTTGATACGCCATCCAAATGTGTCATAAAGTGCGTTGATGTTGATTATAGTTTTGATTGTTAGGGTTGTTATTTTGTAAATGACAAAAATTCTTAATAGACCGGAAGTTAGATTTCCGATACCCGTAAACCATCCCCACATTTTGTTAAGTTCAGATTGAACCATTAATTGTTTTTTCACTTATTAAATTTTTTGTGTCAAAGCCTTGATTAATAATTTCATGACCCATTGTTTGCCTTATTTTTTTTTTTTGTACTGTTCCGATTCTTGAGGGTACATAAGGTGTTTTTTTAATGCATTTAATATATCTGGTGTATATATACCGGCTGTCATGAGATTTTCTGAACTTTCATATGTCTATATAATTGTAGTGGCTTGTTTTAATTTTTGGGGTGGATTTATTTTATGTGGTTTTGGGGTTAGGTTAAAGCAGTCCATTGTTTTGTGTTACTTGCAAATGCAGCTGACAAGTATTCATTGTAACTTATTTGCTTTCCATAAGTTTGGAGAATGCGATTTTTTGCAGTCATGAAGTATGTTTTGTTGTTGATAGATACTAGTAATTCATTGTAGCATATTTCTTGTAATTTGATGTTGACGTTTACGGGTAAGCATTTTTGTAGGTATATTATTTCACCAGTTTTTATGACTGTGTATCCAGATCCTTCTCCTATTAAGTATGCAAATTCATTTAAATTGTAAAAAGCTAAAGATAGTTTTTGAAGTAATAATTGTTTTTCAAGTTCACATTGTTTTCTTGTTATATCTTCATATAATTTGGTTGTTGTTCTTTTTATTGTATATTCGAGATATACAAATTTAGTGTTGAGGTAAGATAGAAGATCAGTGTTAAAGGGTGTTATTTGCTTGGGCGTGAAGGTGTTTAAATAATTGCTGTCAGTTATAATTAATAATTGTATGTTTTCGGTGTGAAAAACAGGAACGCTGCATGCATATGTTTTAGATAATTTTTTTTAATGCAAATGCAATGTGGTTTGTTTCTACTATAAAAGTTTCTGTTTTAGAGTTTTGTGCTTCAGCTTTTATAAGTGATGCTGGTCCATCATAAAAGACGTCATATTCTCGTATACTACAATTTTCTCGTTCATTGTTCCATTCAACTTCTCCTTTGAATTGGTCCAGTCCATATGAATTTGATAGTTTTAGTCTAGATCCAGATGGTAAAATCAAAATATTTTCTTTGTTATTAGCTATAGCCATACCTTCTGATAAGTGTATGGAGTATTTTGCTTGTACCATGACTTTGTTCCAAGTACCCCTTGAGTTTGTAAATGAGCTGCCCTCACAGTTACCTTCTTTATCCAATTTTCCGCCACTGGTATGAGAGATTAACATTGTTTGATTAATTTTTAGATCCGTAATTATGCTTCCTATAGTTGTTGTGTAAACTCTATGTTGGTGAATTTCTTGACATCTATCACTGCCAAGTTCGATTATTTCTAATTTGTAACCTCCGTTTACCATTTGTGCGTCCTCAAATACGGAACACCTGGTTATTAGAGAGTTCACAGAAATGAGACATGTTTGAAAATGAATTGGGTATGTTTCTGCCTTTTGAAGTAGCTTGATACGACGAATGTGCTCTATTTCCACGGGTATAGGTATCTCACAATCGTCCACTTCCATACTGTTGAAAGCTGTCACGTTGATTTGTGGTCCACCATAATCATATGCTATGAATCCGTGTGTATACATTTTGAGTGTTATGATTAAGATTATTGTTATGATGGACAAATTAATTTTATTTTGTTGGCTTTGAATGCAAATAATATTCTGTAAATATATGTTTGAGTAAAATGAATATAATAAAATGTTAGTATTTATACAATATATGTTGACATTTAAAAATATATATTTCTTAATATGGTTTTACATATTAATAAACAAAAAAAAAAAAAAATGTGTATCTTTACTCTTTTTTTATAAACGATATAATTTTGTTATTTATAATAATATACAAATAATTTCTATATAGGTACACATAATTGTTATAATAATAAAAATGATAATTTATTACATATAAAATAAATAAATAATGGTTGTGTAGGTATAACTTGGATTGTTTTTTACATAATATATGACAAGTTTTTATTAAAACTTTGATAGTTTGGTATTACTGTAATATTATATATTTATTTAATTTTAATCATTTTGTTTTTTATAGTAAGGTTTTAGTCTTCTAACATGAATAACATCCTCGCTTTCTACGTCATTTAATATGAGTTGTATTTTATAATTTAAATCGTTAATTTTTTTCTATAATTGTAAAAGGACCTCTATATTTGGGAGCAAGCTTTGGTGATTTTCTTTGTTCTTTAAAGGGAAATTTTACTAATACTTGGTCACCTGGATCAAATTTAATAATTTGATGTAATTTGTCATGATATTTTTTTCGAATACTTTGTACTGTGGCGTTTGTTTGAGAAATTGTGTCTCTTATTTTATTTAATTCTATTAATGATTGTTTTAAGTTATAAGGTAGGTATTCTGGTATTATTTTGTTGTCAATTGGGAAACGTGGTTCGAAACCATGCATCAGATAAAGCAGACTATATTTTTTTCCCGAATGAGGGGTGACGTTATAGCTTAACGTTATGTATGGTAAATAGTAATACCATCTTGATTGGTTGTTATTATTTATATAATTTCTTAGGGCAGTACAAATTACATCATTTATCTTTTCTCCAAAACACTGTGTCTTGGGTGAATAACTAGTGGACATTGCAATTTTTGTTCCTAAGTTATTGCAGGTATCTGTTACTAGTTTGTTTTTAAAGTGAGTACCTCTATCAGATGAAAATTGTTTAAAGCATCCCCATTGAGAGATTATTTGTATTATGAAATTTATTATTGATTGCCCTGTGGCTGTTGTTACTGCTTTAGTGTAAATATATTTTATATTATTACATGCCGCTACTAATATATAATGTTTATTATTGCTAGATAGTAATGGTCCTAAATAATCGAATGTCACTCTGTCTAAGGGTCTATTGGTTAGTGTTATTGGTTGTAATTGACCTATTGGTTTTCCATTCATTTTTTTGTTTATTTGACAATTGTGGCAAAATTTTATATATAGTGTTGTATCTTTGCTTAATGTAGGCCAGTAATATTTATTTTGTAATTTGTGTATCGTTCTTGATATATCTGTATGACCTCTTATTGGAGATTCGTGATAAGATTTTAATATTTGATTAATTAATGTGATAGGAATGACTAATGTTGGGATAACATTTTTGTTGGTGTAAAACGTTTTTATCAATTAAGAATTGTCTTGATTTTCTTATTATGTGTGTAGGTATATTATTTTCATTTTTATTTATTAAAGCATTAATAATATTTGAGCAAAATTCGTCAATAGATTGTTCTTCTATGTTATTAAAATGTATTGGTATTTTATCAACTTTTTCATTTATATTTATGTTATTTATTGGATTTCTTGATATGGCGTCAGCTACTTTATTTTCTTTACCTTTTTTGTATAAAATCTCGAAATTAAAATCTAAAAGTTTTAAAGTTAGGCGAGCAATTCTTGCCGATGGTATTTTGAGGTTTTTATAATATTATAGACTAATGTTATCACAAAATACAGTGAACTGTCTTCCCCATACATATTCGCGGAATTATGTCACATCGAATACTAGTCCTAAGAGCTCGAGGGTGGTTGAAGAATATGTTTCTACTGGATGTAGTATGTTATTATTATTGTGAGGTTGTTTTAGATAAGCACCTAAATCTATTAGAGAAGCATCAATTAAAAATACTGATTTATTGTCATCAAAGTGTTTTAGTAAAGGTTCGGCTGTTAAAAGTTGTTTTAATGTATTAAAAGATTGTTCGTGTTCGTTGTTCCAATCAATTTTTTTTACGTCTCCTTTTGTTAACTCTGTTAATGGGTGTGCAATTTTGGCAAAGTCTTTGATATGTTTTCTGTAATAAGAGCACATACCTAAGAAAGATCTCACGTTTTTTTGAGTTTTTGGTTGTTTAAATTCTGTAATTGCTTCAGTATTTTTATTTAATGGTTTTATTCCTGAGGTTGTTATGCTATAGCCTAGTAATTCTATCTTATTGTTGAAAAAATTACATTTGCTAGTTGTTATTGAAAAATTATTTTTATTCATGATCATAAAAGTTTGTCTTAAGTAATGCGTCATTAAAATTTTTTCCATAAGAAGCAAGATGTAGATAATTAAGGATTTTTCTTTATTTATTTATTTTATTTATTTTTTATTTATTTTTATTTATTTATTTATTTTATGCCGAGAATACTTCGTTTAATTTTTGTTGAAAAATTGCGCTTCTATTTTTGAAACCTTAGGAAAGTCTAGTAAAAATCATTAAACCGTGAACTGAAGTGAATGCAAGTTTATGTTGGTCTTCAGATCTCAATGGTATTTGAAAAAATCCACTGTTTAGGTCAATTGATGAGAAAAATTTAGATCCTTCTAACGCTCGTAAAAGGTTATTTGTTCTGGGAAAAGGGTATTGATCTACTTTGACTCTTTCATTGAGTTCTTTGTATGAGACTACTAGCCTGTATGTACCCTGTTCTTTCTTTTTAACCAAAAAGGCGGGCGCAGCGAAGTTGGAAATGATCGGTTTAATAATATTTACTTTTGATAATTTATCTAATTGTGTTTTTAATTCGTCTCTTTGTTGAGGAGATACCCTATGTGGTGCATTAAATTTAGGTTCTTTATAGTTTGGTTTTATTTTTATTTGAACTGGTTTTATATTTGCCGGTTTTACGTTTGAAGTATCCGTTGTAAATAAATGTATGAATTCCTTTATTAATTCAACTGCTTGTTTGTGTTCATTTGGACTAAGATGTGGTAATATATTTATTTGGGTTCCTTCATTGTCCCTGATTATTTCTTTGACATTTGTATTATTTGTATTATTGATACTCAATGATTCATGATTGTTATCATTTGCTAGTGTGTTTGGTGTATTAATTTTGTTGTTGATAGTTGGTTGAATATCATTTGTAATATCGTGTTTAACGTTATTTATTTTTATGTGAATTTTTATGTTTTCTAAAATAGTTTTTAAAGGTTTTATATTATTAATTATTATATGTTTCATTGGTACACGTGAGGAAGATTTTGTTGATTTTATTTTTATTAAGGTTTATATTATATTAAAAGGTTTTATTTTATTGGTGTTGTATAGTACTATATGATTTCCATTATTTTTATAATTTTTGTATATTATGCCCGTTTTGTTAGAATCATCGTATATATGTGTCGTGATCATAATAGTTAGCGGCTGATGCTAATTCATCGCTGACCACCAGTAATTTGGGAGTTCTTTTAAGTTTAATAAGTTTAATATATCAGCAATAGATGTTATTTTGTTATGCGCTTTTCCAAAAATTTTTTTTCGTAAAAACCTTCCCCGGCAATTACGAACAATTTAAAAAAAAATTGAGCCAAATCGGCTCAGCCGTTCTCAATTGATGAAGTGTTATACATTTTTGGTTCAATTATTATATATATATATATATAGATAATTATGTTATATGTACCTATACCTATGTTAAAATTAATACTTTTTTACCCACCTACATATCTTACAAATTATTTGTGCACCACTTTATATGAACCTCACGAGCCGCCACTGGGACTGTATAAATTAGCTACTCTAATGTTTGGTTTAGTTATTGTAACTAAAAATATTGTTGTCAAGAGTATTTGAAGTATTAACTTTGCCTTTTTATTGAGTAGTTGTAACTAAACTCAATAATCACTCTAACTATAGTATATAGTTATCAAGACTAAGGACGCCCATAGGGGGCATGTTCCCCGCTATTGTAATTAATACTATTTATAGTTTATAGAAGGTGCTGCAATTTATTTATGTCTAATATATATATATATATCACCTGTTGTTTATGCAAAAAATATATATTATTATTATTATTTGTATTAAATTATAAAAAAAAAATATAAATAGTATATGCTTATCAGAGAAAAATGTTTTACTTTTGACTTTGCTCTCCCCTCTCGTTCATATTTCTGCGGCCACCATTGATCAAGACTAATATACTTAAATTTCAATTGTTACAACTTAATGGTAATGAGTAAAAATTAAGTATTAATTATATTCATTTCCTGTGTAGTGTGTATATAGATTTTAGATTAATAAAAACAAATAAACTTTTAATGGAATATTTTATTTAATAATTACAATATTAAAGGTATGAAATATAAACCATTTTGTTTTATGCAATAAAATATAGGACTAAAATCAGGCAATTCAGTAAAATATGAAGAAGAAATAATTTGAGTTTTTTCAATGTAATATGATTGTGAATGATCATTAAAATGAATTGTTTTTAGTTCTTCAAAAATAGTTAAAGGTCAGGCAATATTGAATTGTATTTAAAAAAACCAAAAACTGGTAAATCTAAAATATCTAATATCAAATAAATATTATTGTTTGTTGTATAGTGTATATTTTTTACTTCAATCCAAGAAACAAAATTAGAATTTTCTATACACGGATGATTTAGAATAGAAGCTAAATTTTGTTTTATGTCCAAAGAAAACTTTAAATTTCTACCGATCTTTAAATAAGTTAATGACGGAGAATATTTTGAAATCTGAGTAAATTTATATGACATTTTTAACTGATTTTTTAACAATAATATATGACAAATATTTTTTCTACTCGATATTGCTCGTGCAGTTTTTTTTGATTCTTTATGTTTGGCCTCAAACCACATGGACCAAATATTAATCAACGGACTTACTTGTTCCTTATTATGAGGATAATGAATCAAATGGTGGAATTTGGGTTTTAAATTAAATTTTGTTAGTTTTAAATATAAGTCATGATGTTGTGATATTAAAATCTTAAGTAACTGTGGGCATTCGAATCCAATTGGTTGAGCAGTAATAGTAAAAATATAACAAAGGAGGCAATTATGTTATACCTAAACTTGTGTGAGTCATGCCAAAAAAAGGGAAGTACAATTAAAAAGGGCTTAGTAGTCAAACCTATAATATCAAAAGAAATAAACTCACGATGTCAGATAGACTTAATTGACATGTAGGCACAACCTAATGGTAATTATATGTTTATTTTAGTTTACTAAGACCATTTAACTAAATTTGTAAACTTACGTCCTTTAACTCATAAACGAGCATAGGAAGTTGCATATATTTACAAATTTTGGTGCCCCAGCTATATTGCAATGTGATAATGGTAGGGAATTTGCAAACAAGGTAGTAGAAGAGTTATGTATCATGTGGAAAGACTTAAAAATAGTACACGGTAAACCTCGCCATTAACAAAGTCAAGGTTCTGTAGAACGTGCCAACCAAGATGTTGAGAATATGTTAGGAACATAGTTGCAAAACAATAAGACCAAAAAATGGAGCGAAGTAAATCTTCACGGTACGAAGCTATGTTTAGCTCTAGAGCTAAAATTGGATTAAATAATTGTATACTCCCAATGCATGTAGTAACAAAATTAAACACGGAAAAAGATTTAGAAAAGGCTTTAAACACTATTGAAGAAGAAGAAAATAAAGAAAAAACAGGGACAATGAAGTGATTACAGTAGAAAATGGAAAAAATTACAATTCTGAGGATGCTTTAAACTCTAGAAAACTTTTTATTCACACAAAAAGAAATTAATGTGTATATAATTTAGAAATGCAAGCAAATAAAATGAAATCTATCTCTGAAAGAAGATTTTGTGAAGGAAACATTGGAAAATCGGTAAAAATAAAAATACCAGACGTAGATAGAGCTCGAAGCAACTTAACGATCAATTTTGGTAGTAATTATGTCAGGTATTATAATCAACAACATTTTCATTCAGTGGTGGTCAAACAGGGGGGTTAGGTTTTTTAACCACTACTGTTTTCATTATTATTTATTACTTAATATTTTTATTTCTAAATTAAATTTTATATAGTGGAAGACGGAAATTATAAATTAGGCACAACCAAAGGTAGATTAAAACATTATTACAGTAGAAATCAATTTACCATTTGCAAGAAGAAGTTTGTAAGTGTTGATGAAGTACCCGATATTCAGTTGTCACTAAGAGAAATAGCTAGGTTGTTTTCAAATCTAGGAGGCCAAAGTTATGACCGCTGCACTTATAGTCAAAAATGTGAAACTAGAAGATGCAAATGTAAAGCAGCTAGAATTTTATGCAACTCCAAATGCCATAATAGTAATATTTGTAAAAATAAATAGATTATTTAATAAAAATGAATATAATTAATAAAATATTCTCCATTTTGTTTACGAATCTCATAAAAAGCATATTAAATAAAATTATATAATGATCATTATAATATAAATTCATCATAATAATTGTTCACTTGGCACCTGTAGTACTACTCGTTGTATACAATGTCTGGTTTATGTGAATAATTATCTACTTGGCTTGAATATGGACAAGGTTTTCATTGGACATTGTAAACTTTGTCCGGTTAGTGTTTACAATGACCATTTTTCCACCTGGACCGTAACATATATATAAGTACCTACATAATAAAGTCTAGTGATGGGCAAAAAAATCGATATTTTAATAAATTTATATCGATATTTTGGATCGATATTTCTTTTCCTATACATTTCGATATTTATCGATGTTTCAGCCCTACTGATACCAGTTTTTTTAAATTTCAATAATTTCAGGTCCGTGTAGATAAAAATAGATTACATATTTTGGTTTTCCTATTTCTAAACGGTAAATCAACAATGATAATTTATGAACATTCTCTATGTTATTAGACATGTATTTGTAGTTTTTACTACATTACATGTAGTTTATACCCTGGCGACCGTAAAAATATAGTTTATTCATTAAATCATTATCATTTCTCTGTATTCCGTTCATATCTACCGTGATTGTTACTCGTGTCTTTAATGTGAAAATAATTTATATAAAAACATTAAAACTAATTTTGACGTAATTGATTTGATGACATCAAGATGCAAAATTTGTTTTAAAAATGTTAAAACAAGTGGAAACACAACAAATTTAAAAAAACATTTGGAAAGAAACCATTCGGGATTAAATATTTTTAGGTAAATATTATATAAATGAAGTAAATTAGTGTAATATACTAGAAAAAGTAAAATTATATTCAATTTATATTTTAGTTCAATTCCAACAACCGTGTTTTTATACCAGATTCTATAAAAAATATGGAAATTCATAAAGAACTCAAAGAACAATTAGAGGATGATCCTTTAATATTTTCTGGCTCTAAGACTACTTTGGCATTGTAAGTTCATTAAATTAAAATTAACACATATTAAATTAGTATCTCGATATTTATATTTTAGTGGATGTGCAGTATCATCAACAACAACAACATCAGTAACACCAAATAAGAAAAGACTAGGTAATCCAAATGCCAATAAATGAAACATTTCGTTCAATTGAATCTTTTTCAGGTACCTATTAAGTATAAATAATATTAAAATATATACTCAAAAATGATAGTATAGAATAGTAATTATTAGGGAGGCACCTTCACAAAGTTAAATTCTTTAAATAATTATCAAACTAAAAAATAATAGATTCTTAGTAAATTTGCAACTTTTTTGTATGAATATTACCAGTTGTTTAAGATAAGAAATTATTTAAGTAAAAAAATATAAGTTTTTAATGTATTTTTTTTCTTGTTGTAATATATTTTTATATATATTTAGTAAAATTATTGAAATTTTAAATATTATATTGCTATTTTAGTTCTTTATACAAAGTTAAAGAACCAAATTTAAGTAACATAAAATAATTATGTGTTTTATAAATTTATTTCAGAAGGAGGTACTAAGTATTTAAAACTTTCTAATGCACTGCTTTTCATTATTGCCAAAGATGGTCTACCTCTTAATATAACAGAAAAAGAAGATTTTCAAGCTTACTCAAAAGTTGCTACACCATTATTCAAGTTACCTAGCAGAAGAATTATAACCAGGATGTTAGATGATAAGTATGATATGATTTCTGAGGTATATATATTATCGATTATGTTCAAAATATTACATTAACAACAGACGCCTGGACTAATGTCTTAAATAGTAAAAGCTACTTAGGAGTTACTATGCATTTTATACAAAATTTGCAATTAGTTTCTGTAGTAATGGATGTACATCCGCTATCTGGATCAAGGAGTGATTTACAAATGTGATTGATTTATTTTTAGCTCTTTTGGAAATCAGAAATCAATAGTGAATCATAGGTTATCAAATAATATGCAACACCTTATAGCAAGCAGGAAATAAATAGAATACATGAAATTATAACATTTATATGGGGTTATCTACACCAACATGCTAATTTATTGAAAAAATTGAATATTTATTTCTTCCTTTCTGTACATGGTTGACTATTATATTTTGTAGTATTTATTTCCATAAGAAATACTTAATTTTAAAAATGTATATTTTAGTAAAAGTTTTTATTGCCTGACAAGTGTTTCCAGACTTTAACAAGATAAAATTAATCTCAATTTAAAAAAATGTTTTATTTAATAACAATTCCATAAATAAAAAATACAAAAATAATAACGAAATAAATAAAAATTTGGGAATTATTAATCCCGTTTTGGGATATTATTACAATGTAAAATAGTCTTATAAATCTATAATATTATCTATAGTATTGTAATTCTTATAGTTATTAATCTTAAACAAAACAGTTTATTTTACTTATTTATCTTATTTATCTTATTTTTAAACTTCTTCTGTCTTACATAATGTTTCCAGCTTGTAGGAAATTGTTTAATATCGAAATCCAGCAAACATTTACTTGCAAACAGATTTCCAATGTCAACTATATGACGAGGTATTTCGATTTCTCCATCAACTAAATATTTCTAAAAACACAATTAAAATATTACCAAGATCTGCAGTAAATCTACTAATACATAAAAATAAATATCTATAATAAAGAATTAGTTTAATTAGAAGGTAACACAAAATATTTGAAAAGTACTATTGAGACAATGTTACAAATTATTATGTTTTCAAATATTTCATATTTATAAATTGTAATGATGTGCATCATTCTTTGTAAAATACTGCACAAATATTTTATAATAATGTATAATATTCATATGTACGTAATTTGAAACTATTTTAAATAAAAAAATAATGGTTTCTTCGATACCCCTACAGACAACATAAATCGAACAATAAAGACAATAATATTCAAAGGACCGGCCAAGGTCCATGCCGTCATACGTCCCTATATAACAGGGACATACAACTCTTCCTGGAGCTCTTGATCTTCGATCGTCTGTGCATGCGCACCGATCATAAGATTAACGAGAGAGTTTATACGTGTGATTTTCATCCGTTCGACTTGTGTTCTCCGTACGAGTATTGAAGAGTACCCGATTCCAGTGCATCGAATTCTGCATTTATCCTTTTTACAATCTCGCATCGATATCTGAAGGTCTACGGAAAAGAAGTAAGTGCTGCTTTATTTAGCTTAGCAGACTGTACAATTGCGCTGATCGGCTCTCGAACCTTTACAACCCTGAGAGCCCTCCCTTAAATAAGGAGGAAGGTAACAATCCTTAATACATTATAAAATCTCACCACCTTTACATCTTCACCCCATTCAAATATATCTCTCTCTCCTACTTATTCTTATTTTTTATTTTTGAGTTATTACAAAATATTATATTTATATTTCATTTTATACTATAATAATAGAATGGTATGAAATTTAAACTATACATTTCCATAAATATTTACAATAATGTATTACTATATTATTTAAATTTAAAAATAAACAAGATTCGTTAATTTACTCATTTTTTACCTTTAACTAAAAATTGTTTAATTCATAGATAATAAACTCATAAATAAATAAGTTTCAACGTATTCTAATTAATAATAATAACAATTATATTTCTTTATTATATTTCAAGAATTACAAGTAAATATTTAACTACAGTGTTTAAATAATATATCGGATCTGCTTGAAAGCCTATGTATAAAGATAAAGATTATAGAACTAAACTGAAATTGGTTGGTTATACTAAATTAATATACTGCTGAATTAAAAAAAAATTTAAATTAAATAAAATAATTTTATGAAAATACTAATATTAGTAAGCACATTGATTATAATACACATACCTTCAAAGGCTTAGGTTCCAATGTTTTCTTTCGACGAGTTATCAGCATTTTTAAATCAGTTAACTTTCTATGTGAAAACCATCTTTTTTGTACAATTTTCAATATCATTGGTAACATGTCAAATATATTTGAATTTTTATACTTAGCTCGAGTTCTATGTAATTCTGTTAATCTCTTAAACAAATAATTAATTTTATGAACCAGAACTCTGAAAATTAAAAAAATAATTTAATATAACAAAATAATAAAACTAATTAAATCTATAGTTATAACTATAAATTATTAAATACTTTTCTTCTGAAGGTCCCATAGGATGAGTCTCATAATCAAGACTAAAAGTTTTTGATGGTAATAAATGAGGATAGATAAATACAGGTCTATCATAAAATAGCATAAATTCTTTCAGATACAATGGTAAGGAAATGTTATTCCTGAAAATCAATGTAATAAGAATTATAATATTAATTTATTGCAATATATAATTTAATACAGTGAATATAAATATGAAGAAAAATTTAAAAAAAAATTAGAGAACATTTTAAAATATAAATGAATTCAAGAACTAAAATTATAAACAAATAGCAAAAGTTTAAATTATGAATGACACAAAACAGAAAATTAATCATTATTTTTATAATTATCGTTCTACATACTAAAAATGAGCATTATGCTAATTATAAGTTTAAATGATATGTTTATATAAAAAAATAAACAATATATTTTCAGCTTATATCATTTAGTAAATTACCAATTAGTATCAATGTCATCATTTTGTATTTCAATCCACTCTTGAATAAATTCAAAAGATGTGGATAGGTTGATTGGTGTATAGATTTTATGTTCACTGATTTTTTTAATTATGTTCTAAAATCAATTAAATTAGTTAACTCATATAAGAAAGTATTTCAAATATACTTAATAAAAATTATAATGCTATAATTAATATATTTTATTATTTATTTACCAACATATTTTTTAATTTTCGGCAAAGAATTTTGTATGATTTTTCCTTTGTGCATAATATATAGTGCTGGGTTATCAATTGGACATGTTGTGCGAGTTGCTGTTTTAATAAAAATAATTGTTCTGTTGACATACCTTTCTTTTTATCACAAACAATTATATTTTGAGGAACTAAATTTGTTTTTTCAGCACCTAATTACATTGTAATAATTATTGTTAAGTTTTTCAGTGTTTGACTCAAAATACAATACTATTGTCGGTAAAGTAATAATAGATTTTTTTTATTTGCTCACTAATACTCATTTGATGATTGTTAAGATCAGATAAATTTGGTTCTTCTCCTAATTGTGTAGAATAATTAACCACTTCAGTCATTTGTAAATCATTCATAGACCAAGCAGTACTTAATTTACAATCAGAATAATTTAAAGTATTAACAGGAAAAAATGGATAAGTAACTTTAGATATAGCTTCAATCTATAAATAACAACATTAGTGATTATAAATTATAATAAATTATTTAAATGTTATAATTTTTAATATGTTAATACATATATAAATAAAATTACATTATCAATTGTAGAACATGTTGTGTTAGATTTCCAATCTAGAACATTTAAAGTATAAGCAGAAGTAGATGGACTAAAATTTTTATCAATAATCTGAAAATAATAATGAAACCAAATTATTTAATTTAATAAATAATTTAAAATCAGTGTATAAATTATATTACATTATCATTTATAATACAATTGCTATTTGATTTCAACTCTGAATTGTTTGGTGTACAGACAGACATAGATAGAGAAGAATGGTTTGGTTTAACAGTATTCTGAAAATAATTAAAGTTCAATTCAATTTTAAAAATGAATTTCAAACTAATTCTTTATTCTTAAAGTAAAAAAAAAAAAACTTAATTACTTTATCATTTTCAAAATCTGTAATAACTGCATTAGTTTCAAGTAATTCGCCAACATTACCACCATTGAACTCAATATAGCTTTCAGTAAATTCGTACAACTCATTCATTAAATCATTATATTCCTTACGACTAATCCTCACAGACTTATCAATTCGAAATTCTTCTTGATCAACTATAAAATTCATAACCAATTTACTAATTAATAAATACATTTTTTGATTATAAAATGTATGCCTTTAAAAGGCTCATGACTCCTTTTGAAATCATGTTCTTTAATGTGATATAAAATAATAAGTAACGGCCCTAAACATTATTTTATTGTATATTTGAGGAGGAAACATTATTTTCTATGGAGTGGTCATACTGTAAAATCACGTTGGGTAATTTGTTATCAATAATTATCAATCATTCAAAAAAAAAATGTTACTGTATTTTCGTTACATGGTCGTGTTTGCTGTTCATTATAGGTAAGTAATATTCATAATTAGTGATTTTTAAAAATATTATTACGTTTCTAATATATAATTAAATATTAATTTTGCGTCTGAGAGCATTATGTGCCAAGTAAACAATAATTATTGTGATATTCAAATGATGATCCCAAAACGTATCACTGGGTTATTTCTTTTTATCGTGTTGTATATTTAATGGAATTATATATGCCCATTGATTCGATTTGACATCATTAAGTCTTATTAGAAATATTTGCAGTTAATTTTTTATTTTATTTTTTATGTAATTGATTATAGGTTTAAAAATTACTACTCTTGTCAAAAAAATGGGTCGAGTATCAATACTAATTTTTCTGAAATAGAACAGTACATAGGAATACACTTTTATATGAGTATCGTAAAAATGCCATCCTATAGGATGTTTTGGAGCTCACAGACTAAACAGATTTTCAATAATAAGTGATAACATGTCATGTAACAGATATGACAAATTACGATCTAATTTTCATGTAAACAATAATGAAAATTTACTTCCACGAGACAACCCAAATCATGACAAACTTTTTTAAATCCGTCCGTTTATAGATTCTGTTAGGAATAATATGAAAAAAATACCAGTTGAAGAATACAGTTCAGTTGACGAAATAATTATACCATTCAAAGATAGATTTGTCATGAAACAATATAATAAAAACAAACCGCATAAGTGGGGCATCAAAATGTTTGCCATGGCTTCCAAGAATGGTATAATTCATGACTTTGAAATTTATGTTGGGAAGGGTACTGTACAACTGTTCGACACAGGACTTGGTCTGAGCGGAGACATCGTCATGCGATTAACTGAATGCATACCTAAATTTGAAAATTATAAAGTAGCTGTGGACAACTGGTTTAATTCTTACAGTCTCCAATGTCGTACAAAATATGCAGGCTTACAATGTATTGGAACTGTACGATCAAATAGAACGGGTAATTGTGATTTTGAGACTGATACTGTAATGAAAAAAAGTGGACGTGGCTCGTATGACTGGAAAATTGTCTCTACAAATAAAATAGTTTGTTGTAAGTGGTTTGATAATAAGTATGTGCATATTATATCAAACTATATGGGAATAGAACCAACTGATTCCGTTGAAAGATGGAGTGTGTCAAATAAAAAATATGTTTCTGTTGTCAGACCAGCCTGTGTGAAGGAATATAATAGCTTCATGGTGGGAATTGACCTGCATGACATGCTGGTAGAATTGTACAGGACAAAAAAATAAAGTTAAACACTTATTTAAGAATCATACACCATATTTTAGATATGTGCACTGTAAATGCTTGGTTACTTTACAGAAGACACTGTCAGCAATTACATATAACTAAGTATCAAAGTATGTTGCAATTCAAAACTAATATTGCTGAAGGACTTAAAAATGCTGGATTTAATAAAAAAAAACAAAGGGGACGTCCATCTTCAAGTATAAATTTTGTAAATCCTACACCTCCTAAAAAAAGAAAAGTTTTTGCTGCTAGACTGTGTGCTGACGTACAGTTTGACAAAATAGAGCATTGGCCATGTCCTATTAGTGAAAGACAGAGGTGCAAACATTGTCCAGAACATAGCTATTCTAGAATGAAATGCGAAAAGTGTAATGTTTACCTTTGTTTGAATAATAACAAAAACTGTTTTGTAAGTTTTCACAACAAATAACAAATAATTAAATTAATCAAATGCCTAATTCATTGTTATTTTGTATTTTACTGTATTTTATTTTATTTCATTTAATCATTACTATCCTCTTTTGTCTTAAGTATAGACTTATTATAATTATCTTATGTTTTTATTATATTGTTATAGTTTTTGTTATTGTTAAGTTTTCAGTTTTTATTTATTAGCATTACTTTTTTTTTTTTTTGTATTGTAGACTGATTATAAGTATCTTACAAGTCTGAAATATTTAAGGAATTTTAAAATTTAATTAATTATCCAATTGTTATTTTAAAATGTGCAAACTTCCTGTTCTCATTTTATTATAAAACTATATATTTTTGTTATAAAGTTATTAAGTAAATTTTTCATATATATGAATTGTGACTATTTTTATTTGAAATATTTTGCAGTATTTTTTTTAATAAAGTATGTTGTTATTGTCTAAAATACTTAATATTATTATTCACCTAGAATATAATCCAAACTACAAAATATCATGTTATCTAATACCCAGTGATCTCATTTGACATCATGTGTTTTTTGACTTTAAAAAAATAGTAAAAGAATTTTTTTTATTCAATTCATATTATTTAAGCCCTATTTAATAATCATAAAAAAAAAATTTTTTTCATGTCTTTCACTATGTAGGCTGCAAAGGGTTAATAAATAGTTAGTAACCAACAAATTATATTATTGAAAAAGCAAATACTACAACCTTACATGATCCAAAAATATTAACTAAATTCTGAAAAGCATTAATCAAATGTAACAAGTAGTAGCAAAATTGTTTTCATAATAATTACACTATAGATTTTCTAATTAAAATTAAATTTATAATTGTTTTATAATTACCACTGGTAAAATCATCATCACAAAGGACATTGTACTCTGGATCATCTTCATTATCATCATTTTGAACAAATTCTAAAGTAAATCAAAAACATTTATATATTATTTAATATATATATATATATATATTTATCTACGGAAGAGACAATCATTCTTACTTTTGTTAGTTGTAATTATTTTTAATAACTTTAAAGGGTTTAATATACGGTTATAAATTTGTACTGCCATAGTATTATATATTTATAATATTTCATATTATACTACCATATAATAGTTGTTTAGTATATATTATAATATATACTATAATATACTACTTAATATGATAAATAGGACTTAACATTTAATAGATAAGCTACAAATTGAAGTAATACTTGTATAATACAAAATTTAACTTCACATATTTTCTCCATACTTTGAGGTTTTATTATTTTTAGATATATTTGTCTACATTTTAGTTTTTTACCAAAATAACAATACTATGAATATCAGATGTCTTAACACAAAATATCAACAGTTTTATAGTATATATACTTTTATATTTATGTAAAAAAATATATAATACAGTGCGATTCCTTTTAAAGATATCAATAAATAGTTATGTCTAGCCACATTGAATTTAAATGAGCTGTTTTTAAATAGTTAGGGACAGTTCAAATACATATTTTTACAATTTCCAAATATTTAACCCTTTTATTATGTGCATATAAAATACAACTAGCATTTTTTTTAAATAGCAACAGATTTAGATAAACCGAATATTTTTATTCATTATACCATAGCTCTAAAACCAAATTTGACTTAATGATGATTTAAAGTTTCGATTAAAATTATTGAATTATTCAACAATCATTCTAGAATTTTATGAATTATCATGCAATTTATTTTCTTTTTTTTTTGTATTCGTAGGTTTGCAGACATTATCAAATAATTTAAATTTAATTTACTGCTCATGTGTTCTATGGTGTCATTTAAAAATGTAGCATATTCAACTTCATCTTTAAATATTAATGACCTCAAAAATAAAATAAAAAATGCTTGTGTAAAACTTCAAAAGGAGATGTTAGCAGCCACTTAAAAAGAAGTGAAGCGTCGATTTCAACCATGACTAAAATTTATGTCAAAAGTGTAATTGAAGTTAGTTAATTCCTCAAATTAAATTTAAAAGATTTGATGTCTGAAAAATCTACGAATACATAAAAAAACAAGAAATTGAATAATAATTTATAAAATTCTAGAATGATTGTTGAATACTTCAATAATTTTAATCAAAACTTTAAATCATTGTCATTAAGTCAATTTTGGTTTTAGAGCTATGGTATAAAGGATAAAAATATTCGGTCTATCTAAATCTGTTGCTGATAACAGGTGTTGCTATTTAAAAAAATGCCAGTTGTAATTCACCAGCGTACACTAAAATTACCATACAATTTAGTAAAATATTTATTTATATATACCTAAAGGTTTTGTAAATTCACTAAGAAATTCCATCCATTCATCATTTTCACAAGCCGAGTCATACATATCTTCAGTAATATCTGGTGGAATAAAAGCTTGTTCAATAATTTCTAATGGTGTGTCATTTAAAGATAACTTTGATCTTGTACGCATTCCAATTGTTTCCTATATAAAAAAATTATTAATGCAATTTAATTTTAAAACATCTAACGATCTCATACTTTATCATTTAAAACAACGGCTTTTTCTTTAATATTAACACTACTTTCTGCTTCACAATCTGTTTCAAATGATTTATTTATTTCTGTACATTTGGATTCATCATCATAATCATCATCTTCTTCTTCCTCTAAAGTTTTATCTGGATGATATTCCTCATCCTCAGAGTCATCAGGGAATTCTTTCTCAATCAATAATCTACATTCTGATTCTGAAATGATTGGTTGTTGCTGAATCGGAGACAACTGAGGAGGGTAAGTTATTGACATTTCTCTACAAATATATATTATTTTAATTTCAATACTTCATCTAACCAAACAGATACTATAAAATAAATAATCAACCTAATTTTTGCTCTAGTTAATTTTGGTTCGTATAAACAATTTCCATCTAAATCATCATTTAAAGTTTGCCGCAACATAATAGCAACATCATCATTCGTTAATACATTCTGAAATTTAACATTATAACAGTATATCAAACAAATCGTTTAAATATAACTGTAATTAAATATTATAAAGCAGGGATAGCAAATCCATGGCACGCAAAAAGTTTTACTATTATATATTATATAATATATAATATTATAGGACCTATAATATAATATAAATAATTAATAAAGCAATATTATTATAATTATTATTATTATTATTTATTATTTATTATTATTATTATATACCTAAACTAACCTTTTTATACTAATATATTAATTATACAATAAAATTATAATATTTTTAATATTTTTTTCATAGCACGCTCTATAAAAAAAAAAGTAATTTTGGGCACACAGTTTTCAAAAGGTTTGCCATCCCTGTTATAAAGTAAAACATATTTTTGAGCATTTAACACATATAAGTATTAAAATGTATTTACTATTTTATATGAAACAAATTATTTTTAATAAGAGATATAAATTGTTGGTAGAAAAATTATAATTTTTATCACTTATTCTTAATTATATAATAGTTAAATTAGTACCTTAATTAGGTTCTTAACATTTCTTTTAGTTAGTTGATTCTTCATTGCTTTATCGTTCAATGTTTGATCTATATCAACATTTGAATCTGGTTGACTATCATTTAATATTGCAACCAATTCCTTTTCGGCCCTAAAAATCAATCACATGAAAATAAAAATTGAATCTCATCTTCACAATAATTTCAATAATAATTGTTTAACAAATTTGAACAATAAATATTTTCATCATTTAAACCTACTTCCTGATATATACATTATAAAATTCAATCAACAAAATAATTTTTTTTAGTTTCAAAATATGATTTTGAAGTACACCAATGAGCAATTATAGAATTTTTTTAAGATTTTAATTGTTAAAAGAGTAGTTTTTCAAAAAAAAAATAAGGCTCACATTCAGTGGCGGCTGTAAGGAGGGTGGGCATGAAGCCATGGGCCCCCCCAAATTCCTAAAAAAAAAAAAGGTAATTATACCTATGGTTATTTAGTATTATGTCTATTACAGTTTTATTACTATACATTATTTTATATAGTATAATATAATGTTTGTTATTTTGATGTGTTGTTCTCTACGTCAATGGTTACTATCAGAAATTATAATTATAATTCTAGTTTGGTAAATTTCTTATCGTCACAATCTACAACGCTAATGCTGTTTTGTCAATATTTATAAGTAATAGTCTATACATCCTACTATTCCTACTGTATATTTGTCACAACGTGCATTATTTTCTGTACAATTTACTTTGATTCAAATGTTTAATCAGTTTCCAGGCATCTATTTCAATTAATTTGTTTGTACTTTATCATATACATTTTACTATTCATACCTAAAAATAGTACTGTTTTCCATGTCTATTGGTTGTCCACAAGCTGTGAGCAATCCTCTTTATGTTTATACGTTTCGTTAGTCTTTGTAAAAATTATATATTATATATAATTTTTCAATATATTATGCATATATATATATATATATACTTTTTTATTTATTTATTTAAATAATAATATGATGTACTTAATAAGATCACTGCGATTATTTATGAGCTCTTAATATTATAGATACAATACAAAGTGTAAATCATTATATATAGATATAAAGATCTCAAAAACTGTTTTAAAAAAAAATTGATTTTCCTCATGCCCCCTAAAAAAAAAGAATCCTAGAGCCGCCACTGCTCACATTGAACAAATATATTTATTTGATAAACATATTAGTTTGTCAATTATTAAAAGTATAATAAATGTATATGAAATTATATGTTTCATTAGTGAAAAGAAATGAAAGTAAAATATAACTTGCAAAAATACATAAACACAAATAATATATTTTTCATTTAACATAATAAACAAATAATTTAAATTTCAATAAGAAAAATATACATACTCTGATTGCATGTTGTCATACAATTGATTTGCCATTTTCAAAGAACAACTTAAGAAAGTTTAATCAAATATATTTTTATATTACAGCAGTAATAAAGTCAAACGTCCATCGTTAGTTATGTTATTCTCACTTACTGAATTACAACCATAAACACTGTTTTTACTTAAAATAATTACAAGGAAAAGTAATTAGGTAGAATGATAATAGTTTTGTGATTAATATTAACAATACAAATTTTTAAATTAAAAAAAATCAAAAAACCAAAAATCAATGTTATCTCTAAAATTAATGATTATTGTGAGAGCGATTTAAAACCGCGATTCTGACAGTTTCCCGGCGGCAGAAGTGTTAACAGGTCGTTATCACGACTACTAGTGATAATCGTTTATCACCGAAATATTTTGCCGATCGTTGATGATAATAATATTTAATAACTTAATATCGTCATTATGCTGGTTTTCCAGTAAACGGACAAAATATAAACAAAACACAAACTTGTGTCGAATAAAACAAAACTGGAACTTTTCGCAAACATTTTGAAGACCGACGTGTTTCGCGACAGTTAGAGTTTTGTTTTTCATGTCCCGCTCGGAAGCGGTAACATCAAAAAGTTTCGATGTGTTTTAAAACTCGAGTCTGTTTAGTGGAAACGGTCGTATTGTGTCTGAAAACAAATTACGAATTTACGAAATCTGAATACGAATTCTGTACTTAGACTATACTAGACTAATACTAGACTAAGTAAGTAAACGAAAGTAATAATGTAGTAATATAATAGTAATATAATTAATTTAAATAATTTGGTGTGTAGCCATTGTTGTAAAGTATTTGAGTAAAAGTATTTGAATAAATGTATTCATTATTATATATATATATATATATTATTATTATGCTTAATAGTTAAATAATTATAATAATAATAAATAAAAACTCGTAACAACCAGTGGAAAAGGATCGAATACAAAAACCAAACTCGAACAAAATGAAGCCCGTTTGATGGAAACAAAAGTTTTGATTTTGTTTCAATTTTGTTTTTGTTTATCAGGTTGTTAGAGTCAAGACTCAGACACAACATAAAAACAACTGTCTGTTTAGTAAAAAATCAGCATTAGACGGATTAAAAATTTTTATTTAGTTTTGTAATCCATAGGAGTTGATAAAGATTATTTCAAACTGTAAATTGGACGGTATAGTGGTAAAAAAAAATGATTAATAACGCATTATTGAAACACTAATAAATTTGTTCATCGAAGCAAATTCAATTAATACTGAATAAATAACATGTAAGTCAATTTTGATGCAAATAACAAATTATTTTATTATGGTCAAAACTAATACACAGTATGGGCATACATTCTATCACATAATGTTACAGATATATATATATATAAATGCTATAACAATTTGCATTACAATAATACAATTGTTGCGTAATTAGATAATAACAATGACAATTTTAGATGAATATCACAACCACACCCGTGGATAATTTAAATATTATGGTTACTTATGGAATCATAAGTAGATTACATAGTCATTTTATACAGAAAATCTAAAATAAGAAATATACAATCAAAGCAATAGTGACCACATCCTTGCATCATTAATTATGAGCTGGACGGGAAATAGCACACACACTTGCGTCTATCGGATATATAAAGTAATCCTGAATATGCCCTGGAGGAGACGTGTTTTAGTCTGACTATAGCAAGCACCTTCACACCAGTTTAATTATCAATTTAAATAAATACTTGTACTTAGAAATATCTCAATAAAAAGTTTAACTTAGTTTGAGTACTTTTATTGGAATTATCCTAACAAACATCCTCATGTGAACTGTTGAATTCACTGTATGCAACAATACCAATTTTCTTTATCTCCTTCACTTTTTCCCCAACTAGTTAGGGTCTGCCACCCTTGTCCTAAACCTTCAGTTGTCTCGATTTTCTACATGCCCTACACCAACAACCCTCATTGTTCATTTTCATAACAACTCTTATTGCATTTGTTTCCTTTTGTTTCATCATAAACCCAAACCATCTCAGTCTATTTTCTCTCATCTTGTCTACTATAGATGCTACTCCAATACTACTTCTGACATATTCGTTCCTTATTTTCTTACCTAACCCGCAATATATATTATAAACATATGGTTTTACATTTTCAATGTTTGAAGTTTTAGATAAAATTCCATACATTTTGTAAACAATCCCAACCATAAATATTTGTGCGTTTTGTAATTTATTAAAATATCATAGTAGTAAATTGCTCTAAGATTCACATTTTAAAAAAAAAAAAGAAAACTAGTTACTAAACCCTTAAATTTTTAATAAAAAGTTAATTTTCATGCAGACACAATAAATTACTAGAAAATAAGAAACCATTTTTTAAAACAGCTTCATGATTAAAATGGTATAGTAGTGTGATAAACAGTGATTATTTATTAAAGTGATTAAATGGATAGAGTAAGATGCTATCTACAACATCACGTTTTTCAAACCATTTTTTTTTTTAATTCATGTGATGGAATAAATTATGTTACTAAGATAGTTATGGAGTACTGCACTTGACAGTAGTAGTTAAATAATACAATTAATATTTATAGTTTAATTAATTTTTTCTAAAATAAAAAAATAAACAACATCAGTATATTTATTAAGGGGGCGCCACAGTGGTCTGAATCGTTATTTTAGCTTGCAAAAACTAATTTTAGAAAACATGAAAAATACGTATTTAACTATCAAAATAAAATTGTATACCACTTTATTGAAACTTATATAGAACATTTGATTAGATAAAATGACCCATATTTATGTACGATGCGATAATATCGTTAAAATAGTATCAAAACTCGTACAAACCGTCATCGCGATGCGTCGGTTGCATGCGTGTTAGTTTTACTCGTATCGTGAGTATTATACGTATAACAAAATTTTTTTTAATTTTTAAAACACAATGGACATCGTTCCCTCACATAAATATTAATATCAATATATTTATTCTTATATTTTAGATATTTACTGAACAAATATAATATAAGGTTTTTTACGTATTTTTTTTTTTTAAGACAATTACTTTTTAGTTTCCGAAAGTTTCTCGTCCAAATTACAAAAATATTATAGTACTAATGGTCAGCTTTAATGCTATCTTAATTTCATTTGCGTTTACTTGCGTCTCTATTTTTAAACGATTTAAATGTTCTGATGAAAATACAATTTTTTGGTATTCTTTACAACACTTGTGACGATGACGTGTACAATGTTATATTATATATTTTGGGCCATAATTTTTATTTGAGAAACGACAAATTAATGTATCAAAAAACTACTGAAATGTTAAAATAAATTTAGCTAAATTATTTTTAAACTAAGTGGAATATTACAGACTATACATTTTATACATAATCGTAGAAAAAAAATATCTTAATCAATTGCATTTTGGTATACTCATACACATTGTACCTTATGTGGGTGGATAGGTAATTAAAGTTTTATAATAATATTGTATATTTTTAAATAGCAGGAAGTAGTAGTGTTAAGCGGAATTTTTCACACAATGATCTTGTAAGTTTGATTCGTGGTGATAAAATATTTCGTCCTACAAGTGTAAAATCAATTCTCATTATTTTTAAAAAAATTCGGGAAAACTATTCTGGGAATACATATTGGTCGAAAGAATATGAACTGTTGGTTCGAACCAAAGTCAAAAACTTTGGTGTAGCGGTATCAAAAAAATGGAACGCATGCTATAGAAATTATAAAAAATTTGAATCTAAAAACCAAATTTGGCTACAAACTGAATTTGAGATGCCTGCAACAAAAACTTTTAAAGGTGGATGACCTTTGAAAAATTTTTCCGAATGTACGGAAAGAAGTAAAAAGTTTAAAGTTTTATCTCTAACAAAATCACATACCTCACCTGAATTAAGATATGCCCTTTCAACAAAATATCAAAACTCAGGGAAAATATGTGCTGCTTCTCTTTTAAATCAATTTACTACAACCCCAACAAGAGATAAAAAAATAAAGAGTGTATTAAAAGAAAAAAATTGTGAAAGATTACCCGTTGCATATACTCCAGACGAAGCTTTAGCTTTTCTTATTGAAAATGGTTTGACTAAACAGCAATACATAAATATCAGACTTGGTGCTATACAAAAAAATTGTAAAATTTATCCAAGTTATGAAAATGTTATTGAAGCTAAGAAACGCTGTTACCCGGATAACTTGCATGTTACAGAAACTAGCTGCAAAATTCCAATGCAAGACCTTTTAAACCACACCACAAAACGTATTTGTTCACTTCCTCAAGTAAAGTTAGAAAATGAAATGACAAATTTGGAAATGCTGTATAAGTGGGGATGTGACGGCAGTAGTGGTCAGTCGATGTATAGAATGAAATTCAATGATTCGACAACAGAAAATGATAGCACTGTGTTTATATTTTCACTAGTACCACTTCTACTTCGCTGTTCAATTAGTGACGAAAATGTGGTTTTGTGGAAAAATGTACGACCTTCGTCTACACATTTTTATCGTCCAATAAAATTTTTGTATGAAAGGGAAACAATAGAAAGTACGAAGAGAGAAGTAAATACCATCGAATCAGAGTTGAAAAATATATTTCCAACAGATATTTTATTAGAAGACAATAATTTACTCAAAATAAAACATACTTTGATATTTTCGATGATTGATGGAAAGGTAAACATTTTACATAAATACAAAATTAATTTAGATTTTTAAAGTTTTAATGATTTTTTTTAGGTATGTAATTCAATGACGAGTACATCTAGCCAATCGTGTTACATATGTGAATGTAAACCTAAAAACTTTAATGACATCGATAAAGTGATAAAGATACCGACAAACCCAGATAATTTTAAGTTTGGATTGTCCACTCTTCACGCATGGATAAGATTTTTAGAATGTATTTTACACATATCCTACCGGTTACCATTTAAAACATGGAAGGTAATTATAAAAAAATATATATTCATAAATGTATAATACAATTTTATTTTAAATAATTTGTAATCTTTAGGTAAAGTCGGATTCAAATAAAACTGTGATGGAACACCGAAAAAAAGAAATTCAGGGCCGATTTAAATCCGAAATGGGTTTATTAGTTGATATTGTACTACAAGGTAATATTTTGACCATTTGAATAAATAAACAAAAAATATATAAATTAAAGGTACCTACTTTATTTGTTTAAGGTCACAGTACAACAAATGATGGGAATACATCTCGAAGATTTTTTAGGGAACCAGAGAAATCATCAGATATCACCGGGATTGACATAAACTTAATAAAAAGATTTTAAACCATTTTAGTAGTTATGGCAAGTGGAAAAGAAATAGATGTGGATGCGTTTGAAATTTATGGAATAGAGACAGCAAGACTCTTTGTTAAGCTATACCCATGGTACTACATGCCAAATAGTGTCTTTAAAATCTTACTGTACAGGGCTGACGTTATTCGACATGCACTTCTTCCAATTAGTTAGTATTTTATTTAGATTCATCGTATAAACGTATTTTTAAAGGATATTTTTTCCTTAGGACAACTTTCAGAAGAAGCGCAAGAGTGTAGAAATAAAGATTTCAAGAACTACAGGCAACATCATACACGTAAGAACTCGAGGACAAACAACAATATGGATCTAGTTCATAAATTACTATATTGTGTCAACATTACAAACATATTATTCAAAAACTGAACTTCCTTTAGCAGATGATGCTAAATCTCTATGAAAATGTGACGATTTCAATTGTGATTCGGACAATTCAGATACTAATCTAAATATGGCAAATGTATCGTTTTCTTCAATACACCTTAATGATTAGTACAAATTAAATAATCATGAATAAATAAAAATAATAATAATGAATTAAAAAATAAATTATTTTTTTCACTTTAGGTTAAGCAGCATAACTACATTAATTTAAGTCTAATTTGAAAATTTTATTTTAAATACAAAAATTAGCCCCCCTTCCCCCCTAATTAATGGTCCAATTTTAAAATGGATGACAAATTTTGATTCAGCATTTCCAATTATGTAAGGTTAGATAATTTACAAAATCATCTAAATTAAAACAAAAGTGGTATTAGTTTTTGCAAGCTAAAATAACGATTCAGACCACTGTGGGGCGTCACATTTATTGTCTACGTCCTATAAACAACATTGCCAATCTTAATTCAATAGAACCAATTTTTTGTTGCCACATTACATATAATAATAATTAAATATTAAACCGACTTATCATGATACTTAAAGAGAAAAATATTATCTTTGCGATGGTTGGTTTTTATTTTTTACTTTTAAGTTAGTTATGAACTCTTTAAGTAGTATATTTTACATTATCATACCTCCCTTTAAACTTAAAATATCTTTAAGAACTTATGCCATTGCTCTGTTATTGTTCTTTTTTTAAGTTTGATAATAGGTCTGTTCTTTCTAATATTAAAATTGATAACATAAAATTGATTCTTTATAACGATTTACTATAAAGTATGTTTGTAAGACGAAAACAACAAATAATGGAGTGGCCACTACATAATTACAAATCGTTTCCATACATTTTTAATTCCATTTAATTTTACTAAATAATAAAAATAAATGTTTATACACTTATCAAAAAATAATTATATTAATATTAATAAAACAAATGTATAATACTTTGGTATTTAATATTTCACTTTTAATTTAATGATAATTTCAAATGCATAAATTCTAAACAAAAAAATGAGAAATTCCATTTATGAATATAAAACATAATTCACTTAAATACAAATATAAATATAATACTATATATAGTTCATCAACTAAGTAAAACTGTTAATGCATCAAAAAATCTTGGCCGGTCTTTAATTTGCATTTTAGCAATAGATGAATCAAAATAATCAAATGAAACATCCGTATTTGTTTTTCTAGCCACTTGTTCAAATGCTTTTCCAAAGAAACTGAAACATTCAAATTATTAAATATAGGCTATAAATCAAACTTTTAAATACAAAATGATGGTAAACTTAAATGTTAGTTGATTAATAATTCAAACTATCAATATTTTTTAATACAATTTAATCAACCTTTTAGGCAATGATTCTGTAATTGGAGGAATACCAACTACTACACAAGAATCTTGACTTAAATCTAGAACTGCTGAAGCAATTAAGGGTAAGTGAGTGATTCTATTTCTAGGCGATGATGCAATTTGAGCCCTCAATGCGAATGAAGCTAACATAGTTAATAAATGAGGGTTGGAATAATGTTGTGAATTTAGAGTTCCCTGTAACAATTCATAAATTATGTACATAATTAATTTAAAATATAAAATAATTAACAAACAGTATAATTATATATTTTTTTTACCTCTTGAATAATTAGGTAATAAAATGGTCCAGCTAATATCACTTGTTTCATATCTAATACAGCTTGAATATGTTTAAACATATTAGTTAATATCCATTTGGCTTTTTCTATTCCTTCATCTAATAAATTGTTTTTGGATCTATGCAAATTGATTTCAATATCATAATTTTTTATGATTAAAATAACTGTAATTCAATTTCCTCATACTTATTGATACTTACTGTGATAATAAATCCATTGTATTATAAAAACATTCAATAGGTGACTTTTCGTGAGACTAAATTTTTTATTAAATTGTTATTTTGATTTAGAATAGTATAATATACTAGGTGTTGATACTTACATTACTTTCCAATGTAGCTATCATTGAATACACATAATCAGCACATTGGTACTTGGTTTTAAATCCTTTTTGCAATATAAAAGAAGGATAAGTTATTTGTAACAAATTATGGGTATTTGAAATTTTTTCTATCATGCCAAAAAATTGTTTACGTAAATTTAAATCCATGGAACGATACATTTGACGACTTTCTGACAATGGTAATCTTTAAAAATTAAAATAACATTATATTTAAATGAAACATGCATAACAATTATAAATATTATCTAATAAACTATTTAAATCAATGTTCTTAAAATGTAATTGTTTAAAAATAATAATCACCCCATCTCAGCCAAAATTTGTTTCAATCGTTTCTCGCCTTTAACTGTCCATAGTTTCAAAGATACAGCAGTAAACATAGAGTATCGAATACTAGACTCAATTGTCCAATGTCTATATAAAGCTAATAATAAACTGAAAAATATAATTGTATTATTTTTAATTTCTGTAAAAATAAAAATTTTCCATCTAAAATGTATTACTCTTTTTCAGATTCAATTCTTGAATTTCTAGAATCATTTGGAGGATTAGAAATAGATTGTGACATACAGTTCAAATCATTAACAGCAGACTCACAAATACGACCAATGTGATCACCTATTAACTCAACTTCTTTTAAATAACGCATATTCTCAGTTTTACCTAAAATGTATTGTTCAGTGACACCAATAATACCCCACCTATCATAGATAATAAAAATAGAAAATAACAAATGTATACTATAAAACATTTAAATAATTATTAGAGTATTTAACTTACCATAGTAAATCAATAGACTCTCTGTGTAATTTCCAAGCAAGATCATACATTAATATAGCAGTCTAAAAATAAAAATAAATAAATTATAGAGTAAATAAATTTGTATGGTTGTTAAAAATAAAAAACTAACTGAACGCCCATAATATGAAAATTGAGTATAATCAAATAAAAAGGTTTTCCTTTTTTCTTCCCAATTTCTTCTTTTATTTCTTTTTATAAATGCGTTTTGATGATTTATTCTACTTTTATTTTGAAGTTCCTCAACAGTATCATTATTTGAGTCATCATTAAGTTCATCAGTATCTTCTTCTAATGACTAAACAGAAATTAAATAAATTGTAAATCATTGCAAGAATTTACTTAAAAATTTAATATAAGTTACCTCATTATCAACAAATACATCTTCGAATTCTGGGATTTTTTCATCCTCTTCAGGAATAGTAAGAATTTGTATCTATAGTATGTGAAAATTTTTTAAAAATAATACCAGTTATGAAAGAAAATATTACTTGTCTACTGCTGTAAATGTTACAAATATCAGTTGGTCTATGACTGTCTGATACAAAAAATATTACATCTTCTTCTGGTTCTAAAATATCTATTATATCTAATGTACCACCACAGTTGATTAATATAATATGTTTAACCTAAAAATAATTATAATAGCTACTATAAAATACTTAATTTAAAATAAAATTTAATATTAATACATCAACTTTTTGCTCATCGTATACTTTTTTCAATTCAGTAACTGTTTTTATGGGTACAAGTACATAAACAATATTGTCATAACGTAATATATATTGAAGTATTTTTGCAGCACAAATTGCATCGACATCATAGTTCACCAAGATTAAAATTTTCTAAATATAAATAAAATATATATTATAAAACAACTATCATTTTTCTTACTAAAATTAGTAGTTCAAAATACATATACATTTTAAAAATAAACTAATCGTACCACAATATAAAAAAAGTTTTATTAGTTGTGACAAAAATTTTCTGTTGTAATCATAATACATCAATTATATACCAGCAGTGGGTATTTTCATGGGGGATTTCCAGGTCTCGACCTCTTCCAGAGGAAAAAAGGTTCAAAAGACAAAATGACTTACTATAAAGGTACAGAGAAAGAAAATAATTTATATCATGTAGTTTTAAATAATTCTTCATTTGTATTTATAATAATATAATTATTAATTCATACATTATATTTATTTTATAATATATTATATTATAAAATCACTTATTTTTTTAAAAAAATTTAAGCTCCCCCCACAAAAAAATTGAAAATTTACCACTGTGTACTGGTACTTAATTACAATAGCATATAATAGGAAAATGTTGACAAATTGCAACTTTATTTCACATTGAAATAACAAAATGATAGTTACAGTATAATAATTATCTTTGATAAATAAAATTATTATAATATATTCTTACAATTACCAATCTATTGTACTGAGATTATAATTTTTTTTTTAAAAAAAAAAAATTTTAGGTATCGTTATCCATAATTAATTAAAAAAATTATTTATTTCTACAGTGATCAGAAGAAAACAGAAAGTTCTAGGCGTGATTGAATTGTATCCATCACTATCGCCATTTCTAGAGTGAAGTAATACAGAATCTAAGAATAATAACAGCTTGATGGACTATGTCAGTGCTTCTCAAGCTGGGAGCCCTGGACCTCTAGACATCTAGAGGGCCATCGCTATATTACTGCAAGGCCGTAAAATATTTATTTTATCTTAACTATTTTCTTTAGGCCTTAATTTGTTAGTACTTATACTTCTATGACGTTTAATACTATAATAAAGTTTTTTCAAAAGTATATTAAAAAAACATTAATTTACTATGCATATTTACAGTTAATCTGTGTGAAATAGTACACATCATTTTAATATAAAGAATGGAATAGATAATTAAAACATTTTTATTGAGAGAGTTTTGACATTTTTACATTAAATGCAGGAAGCCCCATGATAAAAAAGTTTGAGAAGTATCGCACTACGTATTATAATTTTAGGTTGCGTTCGTAATGATCTCGATGTTCGCCAAAAGTAATTGCGATACAACACGAGTATTGAGTTTTCCGATCGAATACGGATTACGCCTAGGTAGGTACGTAGTTTAGATAAGGAACGGAGGAACGATCGCTTCCCAATAACATAATCGTATTGCAGTAACAACGAATTAAGATGTACTATATATATATATATATATATACCACTTTATTGCACATCGTTTAAGCTCCAACCGTTTTGAATAAGGGGAAATCCCTACGCCAAAAGAATAAGCACCTTTTCACGTGCCCGATTTACAACGTGCACGTGTACGAAACACGATTCAGCAGTGAGTACGAACAAAAATGATAACAGTTTTTCAATAAAAAAAAAAAAAACTTACGTTGTTCAAAATCACATCGTAAAACCCTTTAACCAAATCGTCGACGAACATCGTCGCGCACCGTAGGTACTATATATACATATCACTTGGCGAACCAGTAAATCGTACCTCCGCCGTCAATGTATTTCGCCAACGGGTCAGACCAGGACGAGTTCAAAACAAAATTACTCGTAAAAAAGCGCGTTACTTGTGTTGCGAGAACGACACGGCAAACAGCGGACCGAAAACTGTCCCGGTCGATTCGAACGCTTTCGGGGGAAAAACGTCGATGGCCTCCGGTTCCCGCCGTGTAGCCGAACTCGTTTTTATCGCGGTGATGGTTGGCGGGTCCGGTGCGCGGTGTAGGTACACGATCGCCGGCGGCTAATATACGCGTTTTTGCGTTCCCGAATCGCGAAAACCGTCGCCCGGAATACAACGCGAACGCGATCGGTCCGATAATGATATACCTCTTATCGCGCACGGGACGACTAGCGTTTTTCAATTCCTAGTTTTTTTCTATTTTTGTTGTTCCGTTATCGTCGTTTTCTCAGTCTTCGCGACATAACTCTCAATTCAAACAATTCCGCAACAGTGATTAATATTTACGTGCATCCATAAGCGTATTTAGACTTATTTCTAGGGGGAGGGGCGACTCAAATTTTTTCTTTTCAAATTCAAGCTCAAAATTTACAAGTAAAATTTTTGGTAATATTTAAATCAGGTGAATCTTTAATATTTATGGTTTTTTTTTTTAATCTAATGCCGGATCCACTTAGAATGGATTTTTGTTTAGTTATTTTAACATCTATCTGTGTTTTGAAAGTTTCGCTTGATTTTTATTTGATTTTTCGCCAAGTATAGACTTAAAAGTAGGGCTTAAATCAAAATAATATAAACTGTTTACCGTTTGGGACATTTAAACGTTTATAAGTAAAGAGCGGATTTAATTGATATTGCAACTTTTTATTGATACCCAGTAAATCAATTCTGATCAAACATGTATACGAATCAGATTAATTACAGTCTTTCTATTTAATTTAATAATGCAATTTTTTGCAATTTTTGTATACTCCACATGATAAAATATACAAATTATTATTTCCAAAGTGATTTTACAAAAAAAAAATATAACTACGACGTAAATTTTTACATGTTAATCAGTTTAATGTCTGAAAAAGTGAAAAGTAATATTTTGACTATGGTAAAAGACGTTAAGTATTACTTTATTATTTTGGATTGCACACTCCTGATTGTAGCCATAGAAAACAAATGTCAATAATACTGCGGCTTGTTTTTACTACAACAGGTGATGTGCACGAACATCTCATTAGGTTTATTGAAATTTTTGATAAGACGGGAGCTGAATTAAGTGAGCGAATAATAAAAGAGCTTAGGGATTTGAAAATAAATATAAATGACATGCGTGGTCAGAGCTACGATAATGGCTCAAATATGAGAGGAAAACAAAATGGTATTCAAAAACGTATATTAAACATTAATCCTCGTGCGTTTTATGTACCTTGTAATTCCTATTCATTGAACTTGGTTATAAATGACGCAGCGAAATGCAATGTGGATGCAATTTCATTTTATGGCATTGTTCAGAAACTCTATGTTTTTTTTCAGATACTGATAAATGGAAAGTTTTACTACAATTTTTGCCAAAATTAACACTAAAAAGAGTGTGTGATACACGATGAGAATCAAGAATTGATGCAATAAGGCCAATACGGCATCAATTTGGAGAAATATATGATGCTTTGTTTCATATTAAAGAAGATTTGAATTTAACTGGTTCATATGGTCTGCAGACAAAATCTAATTCATGTACTCTCTTAAAAAATATCTGTGACTTTAAATTTATATCCTCTGTCATTGATTGGTACTATATATTGTGTTGCGTGCGGCCGTTCAATCGTAGTGATGTTGATGATTTAGGAATATTCCAAATAAAATACTCAAACTAAGTTAAATAGTTTATTGAAAAATAGTACAAGTAATTTTATAAATTAGACAATGATATGACGTGGAGGTGCTCGCTAAAACTCGTATAAGACACATCTGAATAATAGACTGTTCGGGACTACCTTATATACCCCATTTTTATGGGATATTTGACCCGGATATAGTTTGATATTATTATTAATATTCTAGACCCCCTTCGAAAAGTATCTACTATCCAATTTTATACCTTATAAGGATATATTGTTTCGGTTATTACAAACATTGGTTGATACCAATTTTATTACCTTGTAACGGCACGTCCTGATGTTTCGGTTTTTACTACAATGCCAATTATTTGTATGTGACTCCTCTGTAATATTTGGGTATTCACAAGGACATATATTATATATGTTCACCACGTAGATATCATGGTGTTTTCACATATGATGTAATTTGTAATTGCGAATTCAATAATGTATATTATAATGTAAGCCCCAATGCTATTTATGTGAACCTCCTTATGTATTGGTGATCAAAAGGACCAACATTTATGTATGTCCGTAACAATTGAGTGCTGTTAACCCAATAAGTAAACAATTGCAATCTATAGATTATGATATACAAATGGCCCTTAAAAGTGTATCAAGTATTGTAGAGTTTAAGAGTTTAAAAATACCGTCAAAATGGGTTTTCCAAAGTTAAAATAGCTGTAAAAAAAATTGCTCTATTAATAGAAATACCAGGACAATTTCCCGAATAATATCAAGTACGTAAATGACAAAAAAAAAACATATTTCAGCTATGAAAACAGAGATGAAACGCCTCTTCATAATCCAGAAAAGAAATTTAAAGTAGTTTTTCCACACAATAATAGACACAGCCATTAATTCTATGCGAGAAAGATTTAATCTGTTAAACCACCATTGTTTAAATTTTGGATTCTTATACAATATTAACTTATTAAAAAACTGGGAGCACGAAACATTATTAAATCATTGCAAAGATTTAGCTATTTTATTATCAATAAAAGAAACATCCGATATTAACGCAATAGAACTATTTGAAGAATTAAAAATATTTTGTCAACTTGCCGAACCAAATAGTTCTCCCAACAAAAATCTTGAGCTTATTTATAATAAAAAATTAGAAGAGATTTACCCTAATATTACGATTAGTTTGAGAATCGTTCTAACGATTCCGGTCACTATAGCGTCAGCTGAGAGGAGTTTTTCTAAGTTGAAACTTATTAAAAACCACCTCAGATCAACCATGAACAATGAAAGGTTAACCGGGTTAGCATTATTATCCATTGAGTCCGACTTGGCGCAAGAATTGGATTTAGAAGACATCGTTCAAGACTGCTTCAAAAAAAGCAAGGAAAGTTAATTTTTAGTTTAGTACACTTCTGTGGACTGTAAATTGTAAACATTAACTCAAGTTGAAGTACATATTTATAATAACTATTTTATTAATATTATAACTTTATAAGATTATTATTTTTATCATTATAGGTACCTATAAGACGTTTATTAATTTATGGAAATAATAATATTGCATTAACTTTTTAAAATTTATTAAATACAATAATAATTTAAAATTCAATTTATAAAATATTATTCATTATATTAGTAATATGATAAAATTGTATACTGTAATATATTTAGCTTTTGATTGAAAGGGGCGGCATTACGTTTGCTGAAGGGCGGAAAATTTCTTGCGACGAGCCTGACTAAGGGGACATTAGCCCCCCCCCTTGGGACTAAGCTATTTATTTTACAAAGCAAAGTATTATTATATATTAATAATTATATTAAAATATCATCAATGGTCATTAATGAATATGGTACCTATTTCATATATATTTTTTATAAATAAATAGCTCATTTTTGTTGTTAATTATATGTATTTACTTATATTTTAAAATGGTTTTAGATTAAAATTGATACCAATAATGTAACTTTTTAAACTTTGTCATTATTGTGAAAAAAATGACTTACTTACGAGGGGTTCAAAAACATATTCTGTAATTTAAAATTTTATATAGATTTAAAAAACCAACTAAATTCTTAAACTTCCATTAGCTCTTCCTTTGGTTAATGATAAAACCCGCCCCTGACGAGTGTATGAGCAGTAATCGAGCATTTTTCACTCGATTATTTCAACTGGTTTCGATACCGAATCACTCGGTTATTTCCAAAACAATCGAGAACAATCGAGTATTTCGACTATTTTCTCTTGATTGTTCCCATCACTAGTATAAACGCATAAAACCAATAAGAATATTATCACTTCCATAAATTTTAATACATTTTGTAATTATTGAGTGATTAAGAATTATGTGATAACTAACACTCACAAATAGTTAAATTCTTAAATTATATTATAAGACTAGTAATTAGAAAACATAATATTAAGGCGTCCGGTGCCAATGTCGATTTATTCTCAAAATTTTACTCTACGGAAACAGTGATCCTGTCCCGTATAATCAACCAAATTGATATTTTTTTTTTTTACATTAATAGAGAGAAACATTCTACACCCATCCAATTGTTCATTTAATCATTATAAGTAATACCTCGCAAACCGTGGGTCGCGGCACATCGTATTCCGCGTATTGATATCCAATATGAGTATAAAAATAAATAATGTAATATTTTATTTTCAATTATCATTCCGCGACGCGACGTTTTCGGGCTTATAAACACGTGTATACATAGGACTGTGCGATTGTTTCGATTAATCGATTCTTACACCAATTAATCGGCTGATTGTTTTTCCACCTAGTATTCACAGCATTAATCGGTTAAGGCTATAGATGCGAATTCTGACAAAAATGTGTTCTGACGAGTACGCCCGAAATCTTCGTCAGAACACAAGATGGTTACACTGTGCGGGTTTTCTGATATTCTGACAGTATATTTCTGCCACCCAGCAAAGATGGACGAACTTGATGAATTTATGTTCTCGAAAGTCCGTTAATGAAGTTATCATTGTTAAATGGTGAAAAAACAGAGCAAGTTAACCAGTTATTTTCTAGAAGAGAAATATCTCTATTATGGTAATATTTTTCTCTCGTGTCCCTCAAACACCTGTTCTCGTACACGAGACTGATTAATTTATCGGAATCCATAATTCAAATAAATTAATATATTAATAAATTGTATAATAATTGTAAAATATCAAATTTGCTAATCTCAATCACATCGAAATAGACGCAGTTCTCACGAAAAAATTAAACTTGTTTGAACACTCAACTGTTTCTGACGATATCGTGTATGTTCTGACGTGATCGTCGCTGCCAATGTAAACACTCTCATTGGAAAATATGTGTTTGTTTAGACGAATTCGTCAGAACACATTTTCGTCAGAATCTGTATCCATAGTAACCATAGCCTAACCGACCAGAATCGTAATCAATGTAACCATAAATTATTCGATTTCATACTTAAACGGCTAAACATAATAATACGAAAAAAAGAACCGAACGGGAACTCGCTCTGAACGAAGATGATTTGTTCGTCTAGAACAGGGGTGGGCAACTAGCCTATTTTATCATAGAATTAGTTATAATAATTTATTACTTTTTATTAATAAATAAAAATATTATACATTAATATAAATAATTTAAATTAGATGAAAACTTTAAAAAAATTAAAATTTAACCTTTTTTTACCAATATTTTTTTCACTATTTAAAATAGGAACTAAAAAAATTGGAGTTCAATGCCTAACCTGTATAATATTGTTGTTTATCAATTAAAAAAAAAAAATTTATAAAAATATTGAATTTACAATGAGTGATCACTATTTCCGTGAAGTAATATTTTCGTCCGTTTATTAACTGTCATTGATAAAATAATAATAGTTATACATTTTAATAAATATGTAAAATTTCAGTAAAAATATATAAATAATATTTAATATAATTGTCAATTTATGTCAAATAAAAAGAATGGCAATCAAAAAAATCAAAAGATGTCAATAAAAAAACCATTTTTATCGAAATATCTTCGGGTTCACTATTTCTTCCAACATGAAATTTTTATAAAAATCAATAATTTGATTTTCCATTTTGTTCTTCCAAAACTCAGTATCGCGTTCAATTTTTTCAATAAAAATTTCTGTAAAAAGTGTATTAATATTATTTTATATAATTTAAAAATAGTAATTACTGATTTTTATAAAGATATATTTTAGTATCAGTTTTAGTATTATATAAATATATACATTTATAGTAAAAATTATAAAATAATTATATAAATATATATAAAATATAAATTATAAAATAAACTATAATAATACATACCTTTTGGAGTCCATACTACAAAATAGCAATAATGTTTATTGGCTACCCTAAGTTGACCCTGAACTTGGTATTAATAATTATCGCCTCTTTTCAATTTTATATTTCCATCTTGATCAATTGCAAGGAATTTTTTTTAGCCATTACTCTTGCTTTTGGCGTCATATCCATAATATTATAAGGACATTTAATTTCCACTATACCATTATCTCCCACCAATCCGCCAGGTGAACCAGCCAAAAAATTTAACTCTGGATCAATAAATAGACCAGCTGGTAAAACTTTTAAATTATATATTTTTTCAAATTGGTCTTTAGCAATTGGTTCGTGTTGTATTCTATAACTAAAAACAATTTTGCATTTTAATAATTTATTAATTATATTAATAACAATCTACGCCATTGCATGTGTTTTTGGTGTAAATAATTCGGTGTATAAAATATATTTAATTGTATTTGTTCTTGGGGTATTATTCCTTAATTTACATATTCTACCAAAATTTGAAGCAGTAAGGCGGTGTTTTCTTTTTCTATGCCAATCATCGCTTTTAGCTTGGTCAATTGTTTTTCTCTCTAGTTTATTTTTCTCCTGTTAACTTAGTTTTAAACTATTTAAAATATTAAGTTTTCTTAGATCAGAATCTTCTTCGGACATTGGCAAATTAGCGCAACCCAGTTCATCGTATAGATCACCGTAGTCTTTATCAGACCCAGAAAATGATTTTAGTTAATTCGTTTGTGAGCTAAATGTCATTATTATCATATTTTACATACCAACATCAGTTAATTAATAGGTAATTTAAAAATAAATCAAATAATTTAAAATTTTATCAACCTGGTAGATGGGCCGAAGTATAGTTTAAATTTTAATTTCTTCTGCCTAAATAATTTTTCTCTTTCCAATTTTTTAATGTATAATTTAGTAAATTTTCCTGGACTTTCTTTAGTAGCTGTTTTATGCAGTCTACATATGTAATCAGAACCAAAGTTAAACGACGATACCGCCGTCATACATCTTGTATTATAAGAACCTATATACAAATATAAATGCACATTGCACATATATATTATATTTTGAATATATCAAATACAGATTATATTATATATTATATAATAATTACCTCTCAAAGAATAATTTACTCTTTTTCCACCAACGAACTTGGAAACTACATTGTTGTAACATTCTACATAATTGTTATTCAAATCGTAAATTAGGCTATCCGCTTGGTATACCACTAAAATTTTGGCTGCAGATATCAGCAGATCTTGCCATAACGCACATTTCTCCATTTCCGGAACATAGTTCTGGATATTGTGTTCAGCATTACAAAAGTATTTGAAAACAATTTTTATAATTTAAAATAAAAGTTCTTCTAATGCAAATAAATTGTGAACATATTTTTCCTGACGGGTCATATTCGTCGTGTGAGCCAAATACATGGTATGGTCCATTTTCAATGTCCCTTTTTAAAAATGCAAACTTTTGATTTATGGTTAGATTTTTTGCATTTTTCCAATGGTCAATAGCTTTAGTAATACCATATCTAAACGATTAAATTAATTTAGTAAATAATAATTAGTAATAATTATTAGGTATAAATTAAATTATGTAAATATATTACCTCAGTCTAAATGTATTATCTTTTAATATTTTTCTTAGAATGGCTGGAACAACTGTACCACTGGAAGATTTTCTTTTTCCTGCTATGTCATTTATTCGATTCATGTAATTTCGTGATATATGATTTTTACATTCAATATTTTTATTTGAAAATTTGGACCATAAGGTTTTGACATGCTCAACTTTTTTGAAATCACCATCACCAATTAGTTTGTGGTAAATTAAATTGTGCATGGTAATACTTTGATTGAACCCCTCAAGAATAATATCCGACTCCATAGAAGTCGATGTACCATCCCAATTTTTAAAACACCGGTGGCTTATAGTCGATGCTTGGGAGTCCTTTTGAATTTTTACACATATCGAACTATATTTGTTTCAGATTTCCAAAAAAAAAGACTTTTTTAGTTTTAGCTCAAACTATACAAACCTAAATTAAAAATATAACTGATACATGGGCTACGTTAAAAAATTATTATTGATGTATAATTTTTAAATAAAATATTTTAAAATCGTAAATATATTTGCACATTTTAAAACATAATACCCCTGATAAAATATTTCTTTTTGTACTATTATTATTTTATTTACATTGATGTTATAAGAATATTTAGAAATAATGGATAGTTTTTAATTCATTTTTCATACTTACAACACCAGATAAGGCATTATAATTTGTCCTATAACTCCTTTTAGACCAAGCGCCGTCGGCTATTACAGTAATCATAGGCACCCCATTTTCATTTATATCGCCGTTTTCAATAGCTATTTTAGCTTCCTCTTCCACTGCAGAAGACACGGATTCCCAAGCAGTATCATGTAAAACGTTCAATTTTTTCGTGCATTTTTTGATATAATTTATTGCTCATGTTTGGCATATTCAACAGAGCAGAGAAGATTTCTAACTGTGCAAAACCTTGACCCGAATTTACCATTGCTGTAACAGCTGCTGTATTAACGTCCATTAATACTGTAATTGCGTTCTCGGACTCTATTACTTCTTCTTTGCCGCAAATGTCACAATTGAACACAAATTCACTGTATAAACCATTTTTTTGCTCTTTGACAAAAACTAAATTTTTAAAACTGCACTCAAATGGTTGATGATTAATTTTAGACATTTTTTCAAAAAAATATGCAATATTAATTATGCGTCGGCCTTCTAAAATTTATCTAAAAAAATTATATTATAAAATAAATTAAATTATTTAAAATAATTGAAATTTTAATAATTTATCTAGCACAAAAAAAAAAAAATCAAAATATTTTAAAAATTATATCATCTTAAGAAAACACTGATAATAACATTTAGTAAAAACTTCAAGTATCTTTGATTATTATTATAATGAGTCATAACAGAAAATATTGTAGATAATAATTGTAAAAAAATGTAATTTAAAAAAAAATTATTAATTACTTTTTTTTCAATATTTGAGCAAGTTTCATACATTTTTTCTGCGAATCCGTGACTGGTTGAGGGTACTAAGTTATCGACAATTAAATTACTTGTATTATTTTTTTTTAAGTTCCCTGTTCAAATGGGGTGGACAAGCATGTTACTCCACATGAATTATCTGTTATCAACTTACTAAAACTAAATGTATAATTTATAAATTCACTAATATCAGTTTAATAATTATCAATATTTTGACTCTGTATTATAATTTTTTCTTTTCCTTCTCCCTTGGCCACCTTTGTCCTAAACCTCCACACATCCCGATTTTCTACATCCCCTATGCACACACCAACTCTGTATTATAATTTATATTATAAAAAGTATTTATCACTTACCGCGATTTGATTCTACCTTTTTATCTTCTAAAGGCTGACACGGTTTTACATTTTTTCCCATATTTTTTTTCCATTGTAATTTTCTCTTTAAAAAATAAAGTGAAATACAGTTATAACACAGAAAAGTGGGTATATATATATATGGTAAAATATGTTGGTGGTGTGTAAGTTACATATAAATCTTGGTTGCGAATCCAAGAGAAGACCAGATCATCCTCATAATACATATAACTATTATTGTTTAAAAACTTATCTCTTTAGTCGTAGGCAGGGCCGGATTAAAGGGTAGGCAAAATAAGCAATTGCTAACGGCCCATTATTTTTAAAATCAAATTTATATATATTAAAAATAAAATTTAGGAATTTTTTTCTCATGAGTAGTTATGAATTTATGATTTTATATCATAAATAATTTAATATTATGGTTATCAAATTTGTTGTAAACTTGTAACTGTGATTTGCATCAATTATTTCCTTATTCCAACTTATGTTCCAAAAATATTTCTTCATATTAATTTACCTTTATGATGTGATCAGTACTAAGAAGTTTATTAGTTTAATAATATCGCAACTCGGGTTTTTCCTAAAAATAATATTAAATAAACAAAATTATAATAATGATGATATTTAATATATATATATATATATATATATATATATTGAATTAATAATTAAATAATGTAATAATAAAGAAAATTAATATAAGAATTCAAAATTTTAAATGTAGATTCAAATGTAAATTATAATTATTTTAATTTTATTTGCGATACCTAATAAATAATTGAAAATAAAATTAATTTTTTTAAGTGTATGAAAATTATGTGTAGGCCATTTATATGAATGTGCTTACGGCCCTAAAAACTATAATCCGGCTCTGGTCGTAGGATTAAGAATTTGAAATGATTGCAATACCGTTATTTGCAGTCAATTACGAACCGCTTGCCAAATACATTTTTAATAACATTTAGTTTATTGACATTATTTATTATACTTTTTCTCAATGCTATAAGAACTTTCCCAGTATACATCATGTGCTGATTATAGTCTAAAATTTAGTTGCTTTTCGGATACTTATGGCTCCAGTACATTATTACAAACATTTTTTTCTCTATATATAAATTTTATGGTCGTATTATATTATTTAATCTTTTTTTTAATAATTATTTTTTGTTAGTAATTATTAATTATACTCTTTTAAATGTCACTCCATCTATTATCCATTATATTATCTTCCTTAAATATATATTTTAGTAATAAATTATATATGTTACTTATATACATAATATAACTTATAACATGCGTTTATAAACAATATAAACGTTATAAAGTGTGAATTAAATTCTATAATATAGAATATATTTGTCTAAATATTTTTATAAAAATACTATAGACTACAGTCACTCGGTAGAACGCATACTACAGTTACAACATTTTCGATAGACCCCAATATTGAACAGAAATAAACAATATATAGGAAGAAAGAAAAGCACACGCACTCGATAATAATCATATTGAATACTGTCATTAGACAATTATTATTATCTTATCAGGTACTATCATTACGTGATCGAAGTAAGTGGAGGGGTTCACTCACACTAATAAACATATTCATTCTCACACACAGTCGGTTGTGCCGCGGCGTTGACTCAACATGTGCATCGGGTTGCCAATGATTTACTCCTTAATAAATAACCGGCACTGGGCCCCAAAGACTAGATTCATTAAATTTCCTTACGTCCACATTTGATTAGATACTCAAAAAATAATCAATTTACAAATAAACCTATACAAAATGAATTTAAAAAACATGGTTGTTCAATTATAATATGCTAAATAAATAAAGATTATTTTTATTTTACTGATAAATAAATATAGGTAAGTAGGATTTCAACAAGGCTGTTGAGGTTCTCAGTTACTGATTATGAAACACTTATATACATTGCAACTACCAGTGTATGGTGTAGTAAATTAATATTTGTTATTATATAACTTATGATTCTTCTTTCATATATTTTTTGAAAAACAAATAACTATAGATAAATATTGACATACCACATATTAATGATTTTACAATACAATAGTAATGAACAATTCTGACATATTTTATTTTGTATAATATTTCCATATCTTTAAATATAGGAAGATTAATTTATTCTGTTACTCTAGTTATAAAATCTTTTATCGCTTACACTTATTGTTTAAAATGTAATGGATAATAGAAATAAATATTTAAAGTTAAAATAAAAAGTAATAAAGAAATAAAATTACTATAATAAAAAATAAAAATTTATTAAATTAAAAATAAGTAAATGGTTAATACTCATAAATTAATATATAAATAAATAAACAAAGTTTATAATACATAGAAATAAATAAATCTAAAAAAAAAAAATCTCGATTTTAGTAACTTTGTATTATAATTAATCATACATTTTTAATTCGAAACCGATCATACTTTACAAATTTAATAATAATCCAGGAAAATAATTTATTTCTATATGTAAACTATCTGTTTATTTATGTATTAATCATTATATTTGCATATTTACTTAATTATGGTAACTTATCAATACTGATTTATTATAATTCGTAAATAACATCTTAATAAATTATAATATATAAAAATACCTAACATAATGATCTACACAAAGAAACTGAAAAATTAATAAATAAATTCTATTGGAATGAGTAATAGATAACCAATTAAACAATAAAAGACAATTTGTTATTGGAATATAATTGTAACAAATACAGAAATACTCTTTAAATTCGTTTGATTCCAGGGAGGTCAATATTTGAGTACAAACAATAGTTTTTCCATTTATTAGGCTTGACCGTAGCATAGTTCAATGAGAACTTGGTCGGTTTGATTTTAAACACATCAAAATATTTCATTAATTCTTTTTCTTCGCGTTTTAAAAATCCTATCATAATTTTTGTGTTGAAATCATTATGAACTATTTTACACACGGATTCGAACATTTGTTTCATGGGTATATAAAAAAAAGGCGGATCAAATATGATGATACGAAATTGATCTTCCATCTCATATGGATGAGTGATGTCGTAATATTTAAACTTGGGTAAGTAATCGAACCTTGTGTCAATATCCAATAACACTTCTTCTCGACCTTCCAAATGCCACGCATGAGCTAAACTAGGCGTCGTAAGGCAGCAGCATTGTTCGTAAAAGCTTTCGAGAGCTTTCATCAAACGTTTTACCGTCTCCTCGGTCCAAAAATATTGTTCCAGGTCATGTCGCTCAACAAATCCATCTTCAAACATGGATCTTGACATTGTGGAAGATTTCAACTGCAGTTATCACTGAAAAAAAGTTTAATCGAGAAAATTAAATTTTTTAAAAAATAAAATAAATTATCGCTTATTGTTTCAATACTACCATCACATATAAACAGGGCTGCGCAAACTAGGTGTGCGAAAAACAAGGGCGGCAAATATTGGTTATATTCCAGGGGCGGTAAATTTTAATATCAAAGTTTTTGGGGATGCATTTTGACGCTGAGGGGTTTGCTCTCACATTACTTCTAACAAGAAATATCAAGTGATCAAAATATATGGATATTCAATGATAGGTAAAGGATAGCTCTATCGTCTGTCAATATTTCTGACATGAATTTCGTAAATATAGTAACTGGCGACATTATATACAATATTACAATAGCTTCAATAGAGTGGATGTAAGAAGTTATTTAACAATTTTTAAATCTCTAAAATTTTGTTAGTCTACGGGGATTACCCAAGAATAATGTAATTATAAATTATTATAAAATAATATGTATGTAATACCATTGATTATAAATACTATATATTTATAATTAATGGTATTACGTATACTGCATTCTTTTTTTTTTTTTTTTGTTAACAGTAGAAGTCTAACTTTTTTCATCTTGAATTTAATGTTTTGTTCTTATAATTATTTTAAAGTTCATATTACTGGATTATTGTGTATAGTGTATATATATATATATATATATATATATAGTGATATTGTGTATATCCAGACTATAGGTTTATAGGTAAAGAAAAACAAGTTGATTTTTATCAAATTTATTTCATTGAAGTAAAATTGTCTAATATTTTAAAATAATTTATAATATATTTTTATATTTAAATTAAATTAAATCTATTGGAAGACAGCTAATAACATTTTATATAGATACTTACATGCTACAATCCTCATAAATATGCAAATACAATTTTTATTCTGTCAAGTTCATAGTTATAAATTCTGTTGTAAAATTAAGTAAATGTTTAATATAACACATTAAATTTGTAGAACAAAGGTAGCTGAATGGGTTAGAGCGAGCCTGCATATACATAGTTTCAATTGCCGTAAATATACTTGGTAATCGGTATTTATTTTCGTGCATACAACTATCGACTCATTTGCATAGCAATTGCATTTAAAACAGTAAAACAAATTGTAAATTTTACTCACCATGTTCCAAAAGTATCGTCGCTTTACGAATACGAACGCAATACACACTCAAGGGCAGTTACTGATAGTAATGGCGGTATCGCTAGGCGTTGGATACGTGTTAGTAGAGTGCCTCTATCGAGGCACTCTACGTGTTAGTGTAAATAGTAGTAAGTTCCCGTGACGTCAGTCATCATTCGTACTGTGGTGGAACGACTCGTGCTCAACCACATTACTGTCGTGCAGATAGCAGCACGACTGCTGCCACCACGCACCGCCGATCGAGCGACCTCCATAGCGGCGTGCCTGCCTCCACGTCCGTGGTGACGCCGCCCGGGGTTCGCTCTCGATCGTCGTCGTCTCGATCCGACACTTCTCCGCGTACCGTTTTTTGTTTAGTCGTATTCTCCGTCCTCGCCTTTCTCGCTCGGATATCTTTGTGTAACGCGTTCACGCGCACGCGTTTCATTATTGTTTATATAAATATTTTGAGAATAATAAAATTGACTCATCAATATACCAAGTCTCGACTACCTTTTTATTTATTATTGTTGGGAATACGAGTTTTCCACAGTACTAACAGCTGGCTCCTGGCCATGGTTAAAGCTATGATGATAAGATATCATGCTCCTGGCTTAATATGCAAACCATTAACGCATTCTGAGCGCAAGGACGACATGACGTAATGCTAATCACCATAAAGTGTTTCACTTGTAGACGATTTGGCGTTTTAATACAACGGATCGCCGCTCACGTGTCAACTTGCACGATTTGGAGGAGTTGAAAGGTGTTTATCATTTACGATTTTGAAATTAGTGCCCTAAAAATGTTACGAGCTAAAAGAATAAGTTGGTAGGAGTAATTGTTTAGTAACACAGTGCTAGTACGGCGCTTAAAATAAAACAAAATGTGTATATTAAATGTTTTAACAGTATATTTCATAATATATTATAGCAGGCCCTTAGATATAAAATATATATTCTGGAGGGATTTTAGGTTGTATATGGTATTTTCATAATTATGTAATCTATATACCATTTTTACTATATAAAAACATATTTAATAATTTTCCTGCATTTCGGAAGCAATATGATCCTTGTAATAAATATCTAATAAAACCCTTGTGTAGGCGCCTGCATTATAAGTATATCGCCTTTGAAAATAAAACCTAGTCCTAAAAAATTATATTCGTTTCATGAAATCGATTGTACAGTGTATTTTAGTATTCTCTGTAGTATATTAAATAAGTTTTTACCATATTTTTATACACTGTTGTTTAAATAATTCAAAAAATTTAAAGTTGTATTAAAAGATACGCTAGGAGGTAAAAAATTAATCGTTTTAAATGTTTACTTAATATAAAAAGTATAAAAATAAAAATGTTGTTCTTTGTCTCAAAAAAATTTAAGATTTGGCAGACTTACCAAATACCAATGAAATGTGAGGTAGACAAATATGTCAATTTTTTTAAATAATGAAAGGTAAAAATACAATTAATACATTTACAAAAAAAAAAAATCAGTAATAATGATGTGATCAAATATACTTAATATAAGTATTATATATAATATATAATGTATTAAACTTTAATCTTTTAAATGATCGACGTAAAATATAATTTATAAATATATTTAATTAACATTTCATTTTTACATTATTATAACGATTACATTTATACATATGTATAAACCAGGGGCGGATGCAAGCTTACATTTCAGGAGGGGTTTTAAAAAAATAAGAATAATTATCGTTATTTTGAAATAATTATTTATTATATTTTTATAAGTTATAACAATTATATAATCAAATTCATCCACTTCGGTGTTTTTGCCATAATATCCAATATATCTTCACAAGATACCTCCACGTCTCTATATATGTTTAATAATGCTAACCCATCCATTCAATTGGTTCTTCGCCGTCTTGTTTCGTAAATAGGTTTTTAATCTACGAAGACAAGAGAACGATATTTTACTCGAAGTAACTGAAACAGGAAGTGTTGCTTCAATTAGCAAAAATCGATGTATAGACTGATATAACATAGATTCAACATAGATCAAGTTTAGAACATCAATAAACATTTTTGACCTTTTTTTTCAGGTTTTTTTTGAACAGTGTCTGAAACAATAATATAAATAAGTTTTCAAGAACAAAGAATATCTAAGATAATAAGAAATAAAGTTACCTGCGCCACATTGTGATATCCGCTTCTAAATCTTCAACAGATTCTTTTATGTCATTTGGCTTCTACTTTCTAAACGTTTTAGCTGTTACGACTACTTCTTCTGTAGTCAGTTCACAGCACTTTGTTGGTAAAATATTTTGTATTTTTGAAAGTAATTCACGATGATTGAGAAACCTAAATTTGAGTTGATCTAATAAATGGTCTAAAAATGGAATAAAGATGGATCGACGGTAGTACGTTTCGGGAACTCCTTTGTAGTTTATGAGGTAGAGTATGAAGTTGTACTTCATCAGTTTTAGTGCTGTTCTCGTCAAGTTCTTCCAATGATGAGTAAACATGTTTGTAAACATTATGAAACAAACTCAGAGAATTAAAATGTTCAAAATTATCCTAACAATAACTGTAGGGATGGTTTTCGATAGCAAATGTTGCCTAGTTGGTTTATTAGAAACTAGACAAATATTTTTTTTTAATTCCTCAACACTTTTCCTTATAACTATAACATCCATATAATATCCATATAACATGAACACCCGATTTCATATAATTTTATAACGCTTATATTTTTTTGCGCTACTCAGGTAAACTGTTTTGGTTCACCGGAAAGAGAAACTTCTCTAGTACCTACATTATATTATATTTTCAAGTCTTAAGTTTATATATTATAATGTTTATCAAATCTTAACTACCTACCAAAAATGGCAGATTTTGTGATTTTTATCAACATTTCGAATTCAAACGCTTATTTTTAAAAATTGTAACTGCAGATTTTTGAGATTTTTTACATACGAGTAATAACAATTTACAAGGAATATTGAATCAAAATTTCACTATTTTGTAGCCGACCAACATTTTTTTATTGGCGTTTTAAAAAAGAAATAAGGATAGTGGCGAAACAAACGACGGTGAATAGTCCGTTAGCGAAATGAACGGCGGTGAAACGATTTCGGCGAATAATTTGGCGACGGAATTATCGCGGCAAAACGAAAAGTATTGTCATCATACAATCTCAAGCTTTTGAGCTGAAAGTACCAATACTTTTTAGAACGTTTGGAAAATTTCAAATTAATATAGATTTACTTATCTTACTAAAAAATTTTAAATTATTTTTTTCTAGCATATTTTAATTGTCTTTTGAACAATTCATTTTTTTTTTTTTTTTTTAATGTGCATAAGGTAAAATAACTACGTTTGCAATTATCATTCATTAATATCGGGGGGGGGGGGGGGGGCTCAAAACCCTTCCCTGCGTCCGCTACTGGTCTAAACAATATGTGATACATTATGAACGATAGATTCATCGTATAAATATTTTGAATCTGAAAATGATTTGTTAAATACATTTTTAAATACTTATAAGTTATTACTTGTTACATTATGAACCAACAGATAAGAAACACGATTAATATGGGATTATTTCACTAATAATTTAAAATTCAACAAGTTTGATAATTATATTTTTGAGATTTCAAATAGATTTATAATTTAAATGTTTCATTAATAATTTACTCAATAAATTAAAAAATATTACTAATGATATTCGATAAATATGCTCTTTTACTCAAGTGACTTTTTTGTTACTTTAGTCTATTGTATTTATTTATTTATTTATTGTATTTATGACGTTATAGCTTTTTCGTGTTTTCATTGTTATAATATTATTTTTCTTTATTGATAATACCAAGGATAATACGCTTGTAAGTTTTTTTCTATACATTTTATATATATATATTGATTAGTGTTTAGCGTTGAATGATCGGGTTGTCTAATTAATATCTTTATTTTTTTTTATTTAACTAATAATATTAAGGCGACACTGGTAGCAGACGTAAATAGTTTATTGACCTATTTTATTTTTTGTCTATTATACACATTATTTTTTACGTACAATTTGGATTTTATTAATACAGTCGACTCTAGATAATTTGAAGTTGACGGGACTGTTGAAAAATTTCGAATTACCGAGAGTTCGAATTGTTAAGTAGTTCGAAATAACAAGAGAGCAAAAACAAATTCGAATTACCGAGTTAAAAAAAAAATTTTGTTTTTTATTATTGTACATAATTATTAATTATTTCAGCAAATTAGGTAGTATTAGTTATTTATTGTTTTTAAAATGTAAATTTTAACTATATAATAATTATACTGTGTAAATTAAATTATTATTATTTTTAATACATTTTTAAAGTTACCTACGTCATAAATTAATTACACTAAAATTAACTTGATTTTAGAATTATCGCATTTATTGCACTGTGAGTTGTAAAGTAATTCTTGAAGTATTGGTATATTCAGTTTCAGAGATATACAAGTAGTACTAGATATAGTAAGAGATATAGAGATTCAGTTCCCTACCTTTGAAACAGCTTAAAAATGAACCCTTAAAAATTATATCCAAAACATGTAGTGACATTAAAAGATTGAAAGATTAAATATATAAAAGGGTGTATGACTAATTTGCCAACTTTACATTTAGGCATTAAATATAGATAATAGTCAATTTATATTCTTAAAAACTGTTTAGTAATTCTTGAAATACTATAAACACTCAGAAAAGTTACTTTAAAAATGACTCATGAATCAAGATAAACAGCAAAAACAAATATAAACAACAAATTTTAATATTACGTAAATAAACATGGTACCTATAACAGATAAATTCATTTGGTTTTTGTGGAAATAATTTTTTTTTTTATTATTATTATTCATGGACAGCTTCAACTACTAAGGTTATTAGTTTGTAACAAAAAATGATGTTGTTTAATTAAAAAAATATGATACAAAATGTTCTTCAATAAATTTTACATATAAATTGGTTTTTTTCTTTTTTGTCACATGTAAATGTACAATAGCTATTTAAATTAAGTTATACATATCAATTTGTTTAAGAAATGTGATTATTTTGTTGTTGTTGTCATTGGTTGGGTTGAGAGCTTCGAAGATGTTGTAGGGAATTTAGAGTCTTTTTCTTGTATCTATATGGTTACGATATTGGACAAGGATGTGCTTGACAGTGAAAGGTTCTCCGCAGGTTTGGCACATTGTAGGTTCTTCTCTGCGTATAAGATGTCCATGAGATATCTTTGAGCAACCAATACGTAGTCTGTTAATAACTACTTCATCTTTGCGATTAGATTTATGGGGTTTGGGTCAGTTTTATTTCTTTTAGTTTATTATTAAGTGTACGCCGCCATTCGGATTCCCATAAATTAGTACAAATAGTGCTGACATTTCTATGGATGTCAATGAGTGAGAAGTATGTTCGTATTTCGGTCAGAGGGTTATTAACTGTTTCACGAGCTACTTTGTCAGCTTTTTCATTACCATTTATTTCACAATAGCCCGGTGTCCATATAAACCGTATGTTTTTGTTGGCTTTTTTAATGGTGTTGCTTATTTTAATTGCTAGGGTACTTGAGTGTAAGTTATACTTCAGATTGTTGAGAGCGCTGAGCAAATCTGTACAAATATTAATGGTTGAATCAGGCAGTTGAATGGCTAGGTGAACTCCCTCCAAAAGTGCAAAATATTCCGCCGTATAAATACTGTTATGGTCTGGTAGTTTGTACGATATGGATTGATTGCCGTTTATGATAGCAATTGCAACACCTGAGTTAGTTTTGGAGGCGTCAGTATAGATTTGTGGGTAAGACGGAGAAGAGCCCATGATTTCATTGAACAAATTTTTATATATATAATTAACGTTTTTTTTTTTTTACTATAATCTACTAGCCTGATGTCCACAAGAAAGGATGATACTCTCCAAGGGGGAAATACATTGTATACCACAATGTATTCTCATTTGATAATTGAATTTGGATCAATATTGGTAAGAGACATTTCATTCAACATCCTTAAACCCAGTGGTTTTCTTAGATTGGAATTAGATCAAAATATATTTGCGAAACGAATTTGAATTATAAATGGTAATTTTGAGTTTTCTGGGGAGGAAAGGATGCAAGCAATATAATTAAAAGCTAATCTGATTCTACGAAAGTGAAAGGGAGGTTCTCCAGAAATGGATAAAATGCTAGGAATGGGGCTACTTCGAAATGCTCCGGTTGCAACTCTTAACCCACTGTTATGACTTATATCAATTGTTTTTAGAATGTTGGGGTTTGAATTGGTGTAATAAATTGATCCATAGTCTAATTTAGATCTAACAAGAAATCTATATAAGTTGATTAAGACATTACTTTCTGCTCTCCATTCAACATGGCTCAATGTTTTTAAGATATTGATACTTTTGGTTGCGCTTGTTTTAGTCTTAACTATATGAGGTTTCCAAGTAAGTTTGCTATCAAAAATCAATCCTAGAATTTTTATATTGTTCACAAAGGGTGAAAGTTTGCATCCCAAAAATAACTTTGATTTTGTAATTTGTTTCTTTTTAGTGAACATAATACGGAAATAATAATAAACAACAATATTATTGTATAAAATCATAGGTGTACGCAGACTTGTATTTCAGGGGTGCCTATTATAATTTTAGGTCCAATCTTAACAAAACGTGTAAAAGGTATATTTAATAGATTATAACGTATAAATAATTAAATAAACATAACTTAAATTTTTTATTCAATATTGTGATATAAAAATCCCAACGAATATGTTTTCCTTGAATCTTGTATATTTTCCTCAGGTAGCTTAAATTTATTATACGTGTTTTTGTAGTAAATTATAGCTGTTATACTATCATAAGTTTTTGCATGAGCGTTTAGAAAATATAGTTTTATTTTTCTTATTATTAGATGTCATTTAATTTTTACCAAATATTTTAGAATAAACTTGATTTAATTCGAGCAATATCAGTTAAAATATGGGACCCTTACTCTGAGACTTGTCGAAAGTAGGACCTCTTTTACAACGTTTCATGGAGTGCCCGGGCACACCCGGCATCCTCCGTGCGCACGCTTATGAATATAGTATTTAATACAACTACTGAACATACATAAAAACTGCTATAGTGCAGCAGTGATTACTGATAAATATATTTTAATTTACAGGTTGATCCTTTCAGTTAATATCTATTTATTATAAAATTAATTCCTATATCGCAGGCGTACGTGAACAAGTGATAACATCAAACTATTTACTATAATAAAATATAATTTTATAAAAATATACTAATTTTAACTTATTCCATTATACACTAATAAGTGTCTAAAAACTTTATTATTTTTTTTTTATTAAAAATGTATTTTAAAACTTTATTCTAAATTGTAACTAATTTCAAATGTATATATAGTTAAATTATTATTCATTGTATTTATTTATATCTGTAACACACACATTTCGCGACGTATGTACATAAGTACAATAATCAAATCATATTATTTATCATTTTATTATGTTACTACAACGATTTTTATGAAAATAATGATTTCTTTAATTTATATCCTTGAACCGAACCGTGCATTTTTAACAATTTGATACACTCTACAGGCTATACTATAATGTTATTAAATAAATAATCATGTAACTTCAATCGCATTTCTAGTTCATGCATAATAAGTAATATTGTACATGATTATGTATTATTGCGTTCATTCTGAGTACCAATGTACAATATTTTTTGTAGGAAATTTTAGTTAAAATAAGTTATAAGAATCTAAGTAATCTAAAAGTCTAATTTATTAAATTATTGAATTAGTTAGATAGAGAAAACTTAAATGCCAAAAATTCACACAAATATTATTTAATTATCTAAGGTCAGTTTTCAGAATTAGTAGTTTATAAAAAAATAAAAATACAACTTTATCCTACGCTCAGAGAAGTCAACAAGTTAAGTGCCCAATATAAGAAACACTTTTTTTTAATTATAGTTTTATGTTTATTGAGATTTAAAATATGATTGGGTTATTATAAAAATGTTTCTTACCTTTTTATTATTATTACATAATTATATAAAAGTTTTATTTGTTCATACTAAATTAATTAATATTTTAAATATATCTTAAATATTTTGAAATAAACTAGAGATTTTAAATGCAGTTTTGATATTTTAAATGCATTATTTTCAGAGGTTTTGTGGTACATTAAGTCACATCTCTAGCCTTAACTGTAGTTTAGGACATTTATTCAATTTTATTTTTATGAAAACGATTTTTTATGCTAAAAATCATTGTCCAAAATTTTATGTATACTCGGACCTTTAATCTATGTAAACACTAATCAACAATTTTTTTATTTTTCAGTTTTTAAAATTTTACTGAATGAGGAATATATTTATATTTTTCTAACTTTAAACTTACGTCATGTACCTATTAGTGTACACGATTGGAAGAATTACCGTAAAACTAATAAACCGTAAAACCGTAAACTAACCTTTCCCTATACTTCATACTCATTGATACATATCAAATATTAAATTTTATTTTACATATACCATGTGTGATTTATTAAATTGGCAATTTAATTTCTTATATTTTACATATTTCAATACTTGTTTTAAGAAGTACAATAAATATAATGAATATTCGCATCTATACGCATAAGCCACACATTGGCCCAGATTATGAATGCTCATACTGGCTCTGTCCTAGCTGATTTTACTGGCTATCCTCCCGACTCGGTCCACTTTTGGACTCTGTGTAATCGCTGTACTACAAAATTGTTTGTCTGGAGTTAGATTTGTTATAAACTAACATAACATGAACTATGCGTTGTAATAAATGCTATTTTCTTTTCTTTTTCTGTTATTATAAAAACAAAATATATAAAACATTAATTAATCTACAAATACTGTCTTATCAAAATGCCTAATATCTACGATAAAATTTAATTAAACTAATGTCTCTAAAAAACAATTTATAATAAATTAAAAGACTAAAATTGTTTCATTAAATCATGTAGGTAGTTATTCAATTATTGTCGACATAAAAGTTTGACAAGAGTTAAAACTTAACAATTTTTGTGTGCCAAAATAAAAAACAAACAATTAAAAAGAACCATTGTTATTAAAGTTAAGGTTTATTGAATACCTTTTTGAAAATATTAATTAAAATTTATATATACAACTACCTATATACTAATAACTATTTTTAATCTTATAAAAACCTTGCAAAAAAAATATTAGCATTCTCTGATTACGTATTTTTACTATTTTCAAACATTGGTTTTACGATGTGACGTATTATATTGTTTGGGGAATTTGGGTATTTATTACTAGACACTTGAAAAGCATATCAATAAAAATATACAAAGTTAATTCATTTTAACAGGGTCTATTCTAAGATTTTTTGTTAACAGCGTAATTATTTTACAAACCCCTATTGATTTTTTTTTAACCCATTTTGACTATTGATTATAGCATACAACTCATTTAATATAATTAATGATAGAACTGTAGACTGCCTATTGTAATTAAATTGAAAATTTAATATACCGATAATTTAATACTACATTGATGAATAAGGAGGTATTTATAATGATAATTATAAACCAGCCGCAATTATTAAAAAATATTATTCATATTTTACATGTTATATAATGTTAGTTATAATTAATCTGTACCACTAGACTACATCCTATTTTTATTCACATACATTTGAATAAAAATATTATTATTAGTATTATTATTAAGAAATAAATTATTCATTAATCAATTTACTGTAAAAGTAAATATCTAATGTTGATGAACAATATTAAAATTCGTCTGTAAGTTAATCATAAACTATTAATATTTATATTACTTTTAAATTATTATTTTAAAACAAGACAAATCTATTAAAATCTATGCAATTATTAATTAATATATCAAACCGTTAGCGACAGCACTCGAGTTTTTTTTATTATAATTAAAAAAATATGTATACATTTTACTACTACTATATAACTTAAGTACAATTTAAGTAGGTATATCTATAAAATAAATTAAGGTTTTCTTCTGAATGTTCCGAGTACTAAATTAATAATAAAACTTAATTAAAACTCTACCTTTTGCTTTTTGTAGTTATATATGTACATTTTTCTTGTAATCAATAGCATAATGACTTATTGACTGGATTTATTGTTGATAAATGATAATTGACTTTGGACTGTGTAGTTAAAATTATTTTAATTCAATGATTATTATTGCAATGCATTATTATCTCTTTATATTGATTTTTAATAATATTATTTCTTAGACTGGAGTAGTAGGAGCAAATATTACATGAACAAAACAATTTCCATTAATTAATTTAATAATTATCACAACTTCTACACTTCCATTTTGTCATAAGATTGATATAATAGCATTTCGCAGATTCAGGGCTTCTATCACGACAGTGACTTTTTCGTGATAATATTATTTTAATGCATTGGTCGATTATTCAATTTCGTTGCAACCGTTATGTTTAATTTGAATGAGATTTATTTAAAGCCCACCGATGTGGTTTTAGAAGTTAAAATCATTCATTGACAGAACAACCAATTTTTTATTATTCTTTTGTGGTATTCTTTTTACATCAGTAAATCTACTACCTACTTCTTGAAGTTATTGAAACATTTAAAAATTATTTTTTGATGTTTCCACAGTAAATTTATTTTATTTTGTATACTAATAGAGGTTTATTCGGTAGCTTATTATGTGTAAGTAATTTTTTTTAATAATTTATCACCAAATCGTCGTATTCAACTTCAACATCCGATTGTAATAACAAATGTAAAACTCCGAAATAGAAATAAAAAGGTATGTACATCTCTGTTTTAAATTTGAAATACTATCGTATTATAAAGTAATATTACACTTTTTGCATGTAAAGGTATTGTATATGTATTTATTTTAAAGGTTTATTTATAGTAAATCAAATTTAAAATCACGTTCAAACGGATGGTAATCCTAGTGATAAAAAGTTTTCCACGGACTACGGTGACAAATGATAATATAATAAAATGTATGTAGGTCGGGCGGAAAAAAAGAATATCGTCGTATATCTATGTAAGGTGCGGCGGTCGAGTATGCTATAAATTAGGTAGGTATGCGTGCCGTCGTGTGTCTTTGGACTATTTTCACGACGCGACAATTTATAAAACATCACGATAGATGACATTAAATTATAATAATAAAAAAAAATATTATTATTATTACCATTATCATACGGTATAGTAGGTGTGTGACAATTTAATGCGATCCACGAGTTCATAATAGAGTAATAATAATAACAACAAGTACCCAACCACAACCCAGTCAACAACGGTAGCAGCAACACATGCTATATTTTATTATTATAATATTGTATATGTATTGTGCATAACAAATAGCAATAAACTAAACGGTACACTGGCAGTTGGTCGGGTAAAGGGTTATTTTTAAGTGCGCATGACTACTGCTACAGTGATACGGACGACGTCCGAGCGAAAAGAAAGACAGCGTGTCGTTTTTTGTATATTATTATTTTTATACTCTCTCTCGAAATAATGTACCAACACACGCGCGCGCGCTCGCACACATCCTTATTACGCGCGTAATGTATACGCGTGCACGATAACATGCACACACACACACACACACACACATGCAAAACTCACCGAACGTCATCGCGGTCTCCTCTCTCTACTAGTGTGCCGTGTGCCAATGACACACACACGGACTCGGTCATCCCTTTTGCGACACATTTTTCGTCACGTTTTCCCTGCGACGACCAAAGACCGCGGCTGTCTATGATAATACTATTACAATATCGTTACACCAGAAGCGGCTGTAGGAGGGAAACTAGGGGCCGCCCCCCCAAGCCCGTACCGTATTTATAAAAACATTGATATTGTTAAAAATACATATAATAATATGGACTATTATACGCAGTGCTCGACTTGGCAAAATTAAAGAAGGGTGACTCTATTTACTTTAAAAAAAAGAACGTCTCCAAAACTGGCTGAGCGTTATGATTATGGCGTAATAATAGTAGGGGGACGCTAACATTTCTGAAAATTAGTTGGAGTACTCCGTCCCCCTCCTCGAGTCGAACACTGATTATACAACACGCACAAGTATGTAGATGGAGTCATAGCAGTATGACGGTGTGTACGATGTACCTACTATTTATATTATGAAGAACCAATAAGGCTATAAATAAACTATATTAATATAAAATATACTATGGCAGCGATTTCCAAATGTGTTCCGCGGAACCTAAGGGTTCTGTGAGATAATCTTGACGGTTCCGCGAGATGTACCTGAAAATTGAGAACAATAATTGTAGTAAACAATGAACTATCTTTAAAATTCTTTTGGATTATTGGTTTTTCAATAAATAATTGCAGAATTGGTGTTAAGTTAAAGTTAAAGACGTTGGGATTCCACGGAACAAAAAATATTTCTTAAGGGTTCCGTGGTCGTAAAAGTTTGGGAACCGCAGTACTATGGTATGATACTATTATTTTATAATGTTCAAAACATGAATTGCGTAGCATACGGACTGTACTGACGGACATACTGTACGGACTAAATTGTTGTTTTCTTTTTGTTATAAGATTTTGTAAAATTATAACTTCCCCCCCCCCCTAACCAAGGCTCTGGAGCCGCTTCTACGTTACACCTATTGTACCGGTCCGCTCTCCGGCCGTTCGTCGACGCATTATAACAATTTTTCGAAACCACACGTTTTACGTTTTTGTTGTACAACAGTATAACGGTCTGAAATAGGATAACCGTTTGGAACGGGGTTTTCGCAATTAAATCGATTGGTTTTTCTTTCCCTCCCACCCCATTGCCACTACCGCTGTCCTTATCCTTTCACCAAGTAGGAACGACAGCGTTTTCGTCAGCTCACGTTCGTCGTGTATTCGACCAATTTCAATGCGGTTCGTGAACATCGGAGACGTGACATCAAAATTATGTTAAAAATATTTAGGTCTTTAGGCCGATACCTAAACCGATACGTATTATTATCGGGGCGGCGATCGAACCTCTCGTAGGGTAGTATTAGAAGGTAGGGGGTGCGTGAGATGTGATGTGATGCTTCGCGTATACATGCGCGTAGGTCGTTGTCGTCGTGAAAACATATGGGGTTATATCCGACTTACGTCTCATTCATGTCGGACGACCGACACGACAGGAAAACGGCCGCCGCCGCCCCGGGCAATCGATTTATCCACTACTACGTGTAACGTCTATTGTACATGTATAACCGTAACAATAATGGACGGGTGGCTGAATTGGGGCAACAGCTGACCGGGGACGGTTGGCGGGTGGGCTAGCCCGCCCCTCGCTCGCGCTACGGTTCGACGCGTGCGCGCGACCGCATGATAACCCGTCCACGGTAAAAATCGCGCACACAATATAATCAATGATCCGCGCGAAACGGTTCTTTTCCCTTTTGTCCGGCCATCTCCTCTCTGTCGCTCGTTACCGTAGTCACGTAACCAGGTGTGCCGATCATTTCTCGTAACATAAAACAACCAATCCGGTCGGTGCGCGCGGACCACATTACAATAATAATAAAAATATAATAGTCCGTCGCCGAGTGCAATCGGACACCCGCGCCGCGACCGCGTCCCGCCTATATAGTCGCCGCCGCCGCCGCTTCACCGTCAACCACTGACGCACGCCGTAGCGTCGCGCTCTCCGATCACGCAGTAACGACGCGACGTTACCGACCGACGCACCGGACGGACGGACACGATCAATAACGCGGGCCGCGCGTCCCGTTGCCGTACATCGAAAATAATAATAACGTCCGCTGTCGTGGTGCACGTAATTTTTCGTCGCCCTCCCGACTCCCCTGCTCCTGACCGCGAGCGACCGCCACCTTTCTTGACGATAATATATCACTGCCGTCAGAATAGTTAAGGAAGGCACTATCTACTATCGATAGTAATAGTAGTTACAGTCCCTACCCGTTTCGCCGCCGCCGCCACCGGAGACCCGGGTGTTCCACCGATGACGCCGCCACCACCGCCGCCGCCGACGGGGTAGTTTCTCGCGCGTCTTATCATGACGACGTTCCGTCGCCGTCGTGCTATCGTTGTTGTTGCTGTCGCGGTCGACGACAACGGTGCTCGTACGTCGTGCCTGGACTTGTTGTCCTGCTGAACGGGCACTCGTAACCGGTCACCGTCCGTCTGCGGCGCGTTATCAATACGCTTGTACACTTAAGCCCCGTAAGTACCTGTTTTCCATTTAATCCATCGCTTACAACACCACCTCCAACAGTCGTTTCGTTAGCCGGAAACAAAACCGTTGTCCCTGTTCTCCGTATTTTAGCCGGAGGATTCTGATCGCGTTTACGACCACGATGTTGCGACTGGTCCTCTCGATCTTTTTTGGGACAACCATCAGGTGGAAGTAGTTCCCATCGTCAAACTCGAGCCGCTGTAAACGGTTCCAGGGAATTTCGCTGTTGACAATGTTCTTCCCTATTCGTAACTTTCTTAACGTATATCCGTGCTGCTGCTGCCTCTGTTCTTAATTACTAGTCGATGACTTCACGGCATATGTTCTTATTAAATTTCATTGTTACCATGTCACCGTCGATCACTCACATATGGTACTTTTGTAATTTCCTCAGTGTTCTCGTAACTCTTGGTTTCACTAAAATTTACTATAAATCTGCAGTGAATAAAATTAATTTCACATATTTTTTTATAATTTTGATAACAATATGAAGATTTCAAAACACTAATTACTATAAAATGTTTATTCTTATTTATTTATTTTTAAATTTTATTACATGTGTACAATGAAATTATAATTTCAATTCAAGTTCATCTCATACTACAATATTGGCTATAATCATTTAGTAATCAATAAATTTGCAGTTTTCAATTTAATCTTTGGTTCTTTTTATAATTCATTTTTATTCTGTTTAAATTCATTCAATTAATGGTTGTGTTTTATTTTTAAACATTACTCTTACCTATATGTAAATATAAATATTTTTTTAAAATAGAATACTAATTTTCAAAATTAATTTTACTGAAGTAATAAGATTGTTTTTACCTAAGATATTATTTTATGAAATAGAATCTAGTTGATATCATTGATTTTATATCCAGATTAATACTACATTTTAGTTATTATCTAGGTTAATAGAGAAACGGTTCATTATGAGGCCATTCAACTTTTACAATCTAATATATCTAATCCTAATTAGTGATTAATGTATAGCTTAATTTTGCAATCAGTTTTTTTGGTAACTCTAATGTGCAGTACTTTTCATTTTCACTTATAAATGACAATAAACATTTTGACTGATTATGTAGTCTTATCCATTAAAATAATATATTATTATTCAAAAATAATCTTTATAATATATATGAAAAATTAAATAATTATATAAAGTATATATAAAGTTCTCATAAGTGTATTTTAAAGGGTTTTCAATTAAAATAAAAGTAACATATTTTCATGTAATTCTTAAACGAAAATTAATATAGGTAGTACATAGCATTGATTCATAGTTATCTCAATAACCGAGAATAATTATAAAACTATTATTTTTATGTTATTATTAATCAAGAGCTTAACTTTTAATGATTTTTTAATGATTCAACAAAGTTTTAATTAAATTTATTATGTTGTTTATCAATATTTAAATAAAAAAAAAAAAAAAAAAAATGGACTTTATTGGATACAAAACTCTTACCTTTATGCAGATACATTTCTAGGGGTGGACTGGGCCCCCATAAATTTACTTTAGCCCAGGGCTGTCCCCCCTTTCCAAATTCATATACAAATTTTTTTTAATTAAATATTAAAAATATTATATTCTTATAGTTTAGGCACATTAAATAAATCTATTGTGATAACAATTTGCCAGTGTAATTTATGATTAATATTATATATATATATATATATATATATATATATAATATTATATAATATAATTTACGATAAAATTACATAAAAACAACTAAAATAACTTTAAAAAGTTAAGTAGAATCACATCAATATTAAACAAAATATGTCTCTGATAATATGTATACTGAATATGAATAATAAATGTGTACACTGAAAACAAGTATAAATGTTTACTTCATTTCACAACAAAATAAATATTAATACAAATTGGTATTGCCTTATATATATATATATATAAATATAATGTTTTTAAATATGATGAATTGCCAAATAGTTATAAAGGTTTCTTTATTTTGTTGTCTTTTGTTTTTTTTTCCAAATCTGATATATTCATATTTATTTTTATTTTCATATTATTTAAATTTAGGTAATCTAACATTTTGAATGTTTTATTTATAAGAGTGTTTTATTAACTTTTTCACTTTTTTTATTTTCTTAAAATGTCTTTCAAAATAACCAATTCCAACATTATTTTAAAATCAATAACTTCTTTACCCCGTGTACAATCATAAAGGAACTCTTTTTTTTATTACATTAGGTACTTATCCACACTTAATTTCTGGATGATATGACATGGTGGCAAAAATTTTTCACATGAATACTTTTCAAAAGAACAGAATTTATTTATTTATTTGGTACTCTATTAGTGTATAAGAAATTAAATTTTGGTACTAATAAATTAATATATATAGTATATTAATAATTAACATTGATATTATGATATCATTTGTTGTATTAGTATTTTTGTAAAAAGTAAATATTAAACTTTTAATAGGTAGGTACTTAAAAAGGCCAAAGTTAATTGTTGGTTTTCACATTGAAAGTGTTTGTTATTTTTATTATAAATTTGTTATTTCTATTGAATATTACTATTTTTTTTCTTCGTACAAATCAACATGTGCAATAGATTATGGCAGTAACTCACTTTACTAGCCCACATCTTTTTTCTTTTCTAGATCCGCGCCTGCCCATGTATATACTATAATGTAATATATGTTGACTTAACATTTTATTAGAAGAAATATAGGTGAAGTATTATTAAAAATTAAATGTATTAATTTATATGATTTACAAATTTAAATCTATAATAAACAAATAAAATTAAATCATTTTCATTAAATGATAATGTATCTATCATAAATTTCCCTAAAATATAATAGACTGTATGTCAATTTATTGTAAATTGAGATATTTAAGTATCCATTGACTACAAAAAACAAATATGTTATCCAATAATTGTTATTAAATTAACCTAACAAATCTGTTAAACTATTTCATTTCTAATAGGTAATGTAAGTTTGCCAATATATATATTTTTAAATTATTTAGTTTTATTTTTGATTGAACTAAAATTCAATACATTTGTCCTATTGTGACCCAACAAAGTTACCAATTGATATACTTTATGACATTCTTTACTGCATTGCAATCTTTTAATTGTTTACTAGAATTTTTGATAAGCAAAATTTTAATCAAATTATAAAAATATTTTTTCATAATATATTAAAAAAAATATATAGATAACTAATTTGTACTTTTTACAATGTTATTTTTAATAATTTATTTTTGTCAACTATTATTTTTTAGAAATTTATATAAATATTATTTAAAAAAGAAAAAAATTAAACATCAAGTAAATTTATTACATAATAGTAATTTGAGAATAGTTATAAGATATATAAATATGATATATATTATTTGTACAATTTAATATAATAATGTATGAAGTATTGTATTTCATATTTAATAAATATATAGAAAAAATTAGTATCAAATACTTATCTTATAACTATTCTCAAATTACTATTATTTAATAAATTTACTTGATGTTTAATTTTTTTCTTTTTTAAATAATATTTATATAGTGATATACGAATTTATAAAAAATAAAAATTGACAAAAATGAATTATTAAAAATAACATTGTAAAAAGTACAGATTACTTATCCTATATATTTCTTTAATGTGTAATGAAAATTTTTTTATAAATTCAATAAATTATATGATCTACAAATGATTTGAAATTATAATAAATTTTCTTTGATTTTTTTCTTGCATTTAAAAAGCTTTAAGTATTAATTCTTTTGTGTATTATTTCAAATTATATATCTATTCAGTTATTTATTCAGTATAAATTTACATTTTTAAATATTTAGGTTAGTTAATTGTTTTTTTATTTTAATAAATTAGATAGTATACCTAATTCAGTTTCTTAAAATATCATATTTCACGTTTTATTTATAATGACATTTTCATAATCATTTGCCAATAAAAATATTATAATTTTTTTAAAAATGTATGTATAAATATTAAAATATATTTTCTAATAGTTTCTGTGGTGGTATAAGTCATTAAAATAATTGTGTTCTTAAAAAATTATTTAAGTGTTATTTTAATGTATATTTTTATTTATATATTAGTAAGTGAAATTCTTTTTACTTAACAAAATTAAAACAAATATTAAAATTTTTTAAAATAAAATTTCTAACAAAGTTTTATTTTAGTTCCTAACATTTAAACAAATATATTAATGCTAGAATATTCAAGTAATTTTAAGCAGACTTTTTAAACATTATTGAATAATACTTTGTAAATATACAATAGTTAACAAGTGTTTTGTTGAATTTAATTTCAATTAAATCCTTATCTTCTATAAATGCCAGCTCATAATACCATTTTACTATTAAAAACAATACTTATTTTGGAAATAAATGTGTTTTCATTTATTGAGTATTTAGTATTTTATTAAAATGTAATCAAATTTTTTTTTCATATCAGTATTAGTTTAAATATTTCAAGATGTCAGATATAGTTATTTAAATAAGATCATAACTATTTATTTCAACAATAAACATAATTAATAATTTAATATATATATGATATATGTAAATTGATACCATTTTGAACCTTGTGTAATTATTACATTTTTGTTTGTTTCAGTAATGACCAAATAAAACTAGCAAGTTATAAACTTAACTAACAGTTCCAAAGCATATTGTAACTTGAGTATTATATATTAATTAAATAAGTTAACAATGTCTTCTGAAGATCTGTTACAACCAGGACATATAGTAAAGGAAAGGTGGAAAGTTGTAAGTAAATATTTTGTCTCCCACTCATTTTACTGTCTATTTATAATTTTCATTGTCCATTATGTCAACACTATTCTACTATTTTTTGTTTTAAGTAATGTAATATTGTTTTTATTTTATTTTTTAAATTCTGACATTAAATTTACTTAAGAGTTTAACATATTTATTTTAAAACTTATATAAAATATTAGTTTTCCTATAGTTAATTATATTTAAAAAATGTAATTATATTAAGTATTGAGAGTTTTACAGAATAAATGTCAAGAATGTTTAAAATGTATTTTTAATGTTTTATATTTTTTAATTTGTATGTATTGAATGATAAAAGTAATTTGGTTCAAGTAAATTAGGATTTATTATTTTAAATAAATCAATAATAATATAAATTTTTTAAATTCATTATTCTAAATTTGGTCTTAAATTTACTATATTTTTTTTTAAATAATTTTTAATTGTTTAATTTATTATTAATAAAGTATACAATTATTTCAACTTTTAATGTACATAATTGCTATGAAGGCAAACCAGTCATATTTCAAATTAAACAATTATAAAATTTAATATTTAATTATAATTCAAATAACAAATAACTATTATAAAAACAAAATAATTAATTTACTTTTATATTTTTTGAATTAAAATAAATCAATCTTCAATTTAAACAAATATAATTAGATGTGTTATAATAATTTCACATAATCCAACAAAAGTATGAAATATTTTATAGCTATTTTAACAATGTTTAATTTCAGTTTTGGATTAAGTCCAAATTATTTTTTCAACTTTTCTTCTGCATAATAAAAAAAGTTTATTATAAGATAGAATAATAGCCCATTATTGTTAATAATTCTTATTTTTTATTATTAAAATAACATAAATTAATAAATATCTTGTTATGATTTTTAAAAAGCATATTTATAATGTACAATATAACAATGACTAAATAAATCTGTATATGAATAAATACATTAATAGAACAGATATATTGTTACATTTTAGTTTATTTAGATTCTTTAAATTTATGCTTAATGAATTATTTTATAAATAATTATATGGAAGGTTTGAATTATATACATTTTTATTACAATAAATAAATAATATTTTAATAAATATATATTAAGTTAATTTATTTAGAGTAAATCATGCATAGTTTCATTAGCATCAGCATTATTCTATATTAATAATTTTGATCTTAAAATTATTATCTCGCTATAAATTATATATTATTATTTCTGATTAATTTTTATTTTATTAATGTAAACTAAACTTTTCAGGCCAGAAAAATTGGTGGTGGTGGTTTTGGAGAAATTTATGAAGGTCAAGATCTTGTGACTAAAGAATTAATAGCTTTAAAAGTAGAATCTGCTCGCCAACCAAAACAGGTCTTAAAAATGGAAGTCGCTGTATTAAAAAAATTGCAAGGTAAATATTTATAATGTGTATATTTTAATATTGGCACATATATTAAAAAAAATCTATAGTTATAAAATGTCATCTATTTATTTTGTTGGTTTAAGTTTTATTTTTAAATAAATATTTTAATTTATAATATTTTATAATATTTTACAGTTTTAACAATTAATTTTTGAAACTTTTGTGTACCCCTTGATCTAATATCCCATGCAACAATAAATGATTTTCTTTTTTTAATTTTAAATAAAATTTATTGAAGGCTACAACTGTTATTAGACTATGCCTCTCCCATTTACTTGTTTTCAAATTGATTAACCTTGCTTGGACAAAAAATTTCTCTTTAACTAAAACTTGAAGAATATGCTTTCAAACAAAGTATTAATGCAAAAATAATTGTTTTAAAGACTATGCTTTCCCTGTCCACTTTAAATTTCAAAGTTATGATCATTGGGTAGAGAGAAAATGTGTCTTTTATAAATTCATTTTTAATTTATATTAATTTTTAAATTATTATCGCACTAGCAACTTCGTAAAAAAATAATATTATTCATAAAAATTAGAGTAATGATTTAAGGAAAATACAATAAATACAGTTTCAAATCAATTTTCAAGGTATAATAAAAAAATGTATTCTTTTAAAATATAAAAAAAATAAATCATTGTCTGCTTACAGAGTGATTAATTTACAATCAAAAAAATTATTATTCTTGAACGGAGTAGCTTGAATGAACCGACAAATCAATAATTTGTCATTGCCCTTTTTACTCATTCCTTCCCTAGTTTATATTTTTTATACTGTTAGTGTACACATTTTTATTTATTTTTTAATTATTTTCGCTTATGTGCATTATCGATACCCTACAAATATATCTTAATATATTAAATAAAAAATTTCATAATTTTATTTACTCGTATTATTGCTATTATGACCTCAGCGCATTTTTGGATAAACAGCAAAATTTTTATGTTATGCAATATATATTGTATTACATATACATGACAGAACTAAGAATAATATTTCATAATAATTTAATTTGGTTTGAAATTATTTTTAAAAAATATAATTTTACTTTACGTTGATGCATTTTTAACAAAAATGTACTCTCTTTTGCCGAATGAAATCAAATAAATATTAATCCTTAAAATAGGTATATTTTTTTTAATTCCTGAAATCTAATAGGGACATTTTACACTTTAGAATTTTTAAACTAGTTAATTTTGTAATTTAAAACCAGAACTAAATTTATTTATTTATTTTGTATGGCTTTTAATACTAGTCAACTTAAGAAACAAATAAATAATATATATTTCATAACTTTTATAAATAAATGCAGGTAAAGAACATGTTTGTCGATTTATTGGCTGTGGAAGAAATGAACGTTTCAATTATGTTGTAATGCAGTTACAAGGTAAAAATTTAGCAGAGTTGAGAAGGGCACAACCAAGAGGTGCTTTTTCATTGTCTACTACTTTAAGATTAGGCGTTCAAATTTTAAAAGCTATAGAAAGTATTCATGAAGTTGGATTTTTACATAGAGATATTAAACCTGTAAGTTTACTGGTTATGTAATTATTAAGTATTTTTGTTTTATGATTAAATTTTTATTTTATAGTCAAATTTTGCTATCGGAAGACTTTATCAAAATGCCCGATGTGTTTTCATGTTAGACTATGGTTTAGCTAGGCAATTTACAACAGCTAATGGAGAAGTTAGAACTCCTAGAACTGCTGCAGGTTTTCGTGGTACTGTCAGATATGCTTCATTGAATGCTCACAAAAATAAAGTAAGTTTCCTTAATTAGTTAGTTCTAAATTTAAGATAAAATATTATGTATGTAAAATATAAAATATTATTGAGTATAATTAGTACAGTATAAAAAAATGCAATGTTAATAAATAAAAAAATAAAGGATAAATAAGTTATATTTTATAAACAGTCTTTAATTTCATATTATCTAACAATTGTGATTTTTAGGAAATGGGAAGACATGATGATTTATGGTCATTATTTTATATGTTGGCTGAATTTGTAAATGGTCAGTTACCTTGGAGAAAAATTAAAGATAAAGAACAGGTTGGTGTAATGAAAGAAAATTATGACCACCGTTCTCTCCTTAAACATCTTCCATCAGATCTACGTCAATTTCTGGAACATATTCAGGTAGACTCTGATATTTTAATTTTTATATTTTTAAAAAAAAATAATTTACAGAATATATTTTATTTATTGCTTTTTAATGATTCTGAAACTATTTGGGGTAAAAAAAATCGAACATTTGACAGTATTAAAAAAGTGCAATTTTATTATAATCTATTTCATTTTTATAAATGTTGAGCTTATTTCAAAGCTTTTTTTTTTAATATAATACTGTTATATTTTAGTACTTGTAGTAGTTTAACTGTAGTAATTTAAGATAAAGCTTCTCAAATTGTTTTAATTAAGGGACCATTTAGTAAAATTATTTAGTTGTTGAAACACTAAAAATGATATATGATATATTTATTAAAAGTAAGCAATTTGAATAAAAATTTGTTGAATCTATGCAGTGAATTTTTAAAGATGTCTATAGAACCCTTGTATTATACTGGGCATAATTTTAAAATAAACCGTGACAATTTTTCAATGCATTTATAAAGCTTTATTTTTTTTATTAGTCTCTTGAATATGCGGACAAACCAGATTATAACATGTTGACTAGTCTTTTTGAACGTTGTATGAAACGACGTGGAGTTAAGGAATCTGATCCATTTGATTGGGAAAAGCCTACTGAAACAGTTCAACCAGCAGTAACAGTTAGTGTTATTACAAATAATACAACTCCAATTATATCCAGACCAATCACTTGCACATCATATGGTGCAGAAATCAATAATCAGCTAGTTACTTCCACAGTAGATAATGAACAAGAAGAAGAACCAGACAATACAAAAATTACTCCAGAGGTAAATTATTCTATATAATTATTGAAATTATATATTTAATATATTGAATGATTATTATAATGATTTCTTTATTTTTTTAAGGAGCAAGTACAATGTGATAATAATATAATTTACCGACGTGCCCAAAAACTTGAAACTGATGCAACTAATATAGGTTCCAATAAAATTATTTCTACTAATAAAAATTGTTATGCTTCATCTAGTACACCATTAGATCATTTACCAGTACCCAAAAGTATAACTATTTGATTAATAATAAATTTTTTACTTATATTACATTATTATTTATTATTATAGGCTCTCCAAAGAAAATTGTTCAGCGAAGAGCTGTTTCTATGCCTGGTTTGGAAAGAGAAACAGAAATTTTAGAAGCCTCTAAACGTAATTCTTCTCAAACTACTGTAGATTCTGGATTTCCAGCAACACCATTAAACAATGAAGGTATTGCTACTTCAGATGTAGGCAATATAAACACTTCAACATCAGTGGTTACAACACAAGAAGCTAACAAAGGTAACAATGTGAACTATAATACATTTTTTTTAAATATTATAATACAATTAAATTTCAGTTACAACAGCTGGCTCTCCTATAGTTGAAGCAGATAGTATTATAAACCAAATAAAAAAAGAACAACGCAGTTTACATTTTGCTCGTCGTCAAGCTACTCCTAATAGACAAATTTTAAAGTCGACTACTACTACAAGAGATGTTACTTACACTCAGTTTGCAGTAATTGATGATGATAATATATCTGCTATGCAACAAGTCACAAGAGGCGGAGGGGGTATATACAATTTCTGTTTAACTTTCTCATTGTTTTAACTGTATAATTAAATATTTTGACATATTTTATGAAGGACTCACTCTAATGTCACAGTGGAAATCACAATTTGATGATTCTGAAGAAACTGATAACGAATGGAAAGGTGAACATCTTCAAAGCCCTGAACATAGATTGAGTTTACATGGTGTTTCTCTCGTAAGTGTATTTTCATTATTAAGCCGTATGAAAGTTTTCTAATTAAAATATTTTCAATATTCTATATATATATATATAAAGAGTGGAAAAGAAAACTCTTCTCCTCATTACCTAAACAGTTTATGTAAAACTCCAGATAAGATAACTGGTAGGGATCAGTTAGTAAAATGTTTTTCAAAATGTAATGAAAATTTATTACATAATTCAGTTTTATCTCGAGCTTGGAGTGAAATACAAATTGCCACCAAAATAAGGTAAAATAATTTAAATATTAGTAGTATACTTATGAAATAATGTACAATTGAAATAAAAATGTTTTTCTTATTAGAACAAACCTTGAACCACCGTGGTTACAAGAAGCTGTACTTGATGATATTGTGTATGAACTTGATACTACCAGAAATATAGCTGTAAGGAACTCAGAAAAAAGTATTTCAAAGAAATTACAAAGATCTGTCAGTTTAGTCGTAAGTTTTCTTTGTATCGTGTGCCATCCCAAGTTTGATTAATGTTGTTATTGTGTTAAAAAATTAAGTTTATATTTATTCATGGTTTATAGAATATTAGTATGAGTATTATTCCTAAAAAAGAATTTCAAACTCAGTTTATACGACAAACAAAAATGAAATTAAAAGTTCCTTCATTGCAAGTTACCACTAACACAACCAGATCTTCCAATGATGGTGATGAATTATCGGGGAAATTATTTGCCGATGAATCTCTAAAAAATGGTAAGTATTAAATAAATATTTTTGAAAGCGACTTTTTGCTCTATATTTAAACATTTATAAATATATAATTGAATGTATAAATATTGAAGATATTTTATGTACATCGACTTTTTTTTTTTTATTTTGCTAGATTAAAATTTGTATAAATTTCAAGTCTCTTATTACAAATTATTCTAATAATTAAAACATACACTATATTCATGTATTTTTCAATATAAATAAATAATATTTCATAAACCCTTTTACAGTATGTTATTTAAAATATTTTTGGACTTATTTATCTATTTTTAAAACAATTTATAATTAATTAGTATTTATAGTATCAATATTTTTATATTATAAAATTTTTATTTTTTGTTTTTGATAAAAATTCAATTTTAATTCTTCTATAACTCTTCAGTAAATTTAAAATCATTTGTTAAATTACAACGTACGTAGGAAATGATGTGTCTGAAAATTGTCCCATGGAAACAGTTTCTGGAAAATTGGAAATAAGAGTCGTTGATCGTCATCTAAATGGTAATGATAATTACTATGATATGACCAACTCAAAACCAACTGTATGTTTTGAAGAAGACGATGAAGGTCTGTTGTTAAAATTGTAAATTTAAACAATTTAACAAATAACTAATGTCAGTTTATGTTTATGCACTTAATTTGCTATGATTTACTATATTCTAACATTTAATTAATATTGTAATGAATATAAATTTATTCTTTCAATATAACGCCATTGATTTTTTTGAAAATAATTATTAATTATTTATTTATTGTGTGATTGAATGTTTTTAATTTAGTATTTTTAAATTTAAATTATAATATACAAAACTTAAAAAACAAAAACAAAAAAACAATGCTTGATTTATTTACAGCTCACCGAAAATGGGCTAGAAACCGGAACAGTGATGCTATGAATATTAATGGAAAGCATTTTGATGAAAACGAATTATCTAACATAAGTATTAAATCATTAACCTCTTCCGATCAAAATAATAAAATTTCAGATCATAGCAGGTATTTTATAGTTGAATATAGTTGAATATAATACATGATGCAGAATATTATATAAATACAAATATTAAGAAATTTCAATAATTTTTTTTACTTTCAGTTTTTATCCATTCTTGAGAATCCATAACTCATCTTGTTAAGAAATTTTATAATTTTATCTTATAATAAATATTTTATTAAAAAAATAATAAAAAATTTAATTTAAATTAAAAATTAGGAAATGGTTTATACTCGTAAATTAATATTCAAATAAATAAATGCTTAGCCTGGAGTGTTAATATATTTGTAAGGTATGACCGGTTTTAAATTAAAAATGCATTATATTTTTATTTATTTTATACATAGCTGATGATGAATTTTTATTTTATAACTGGTCATACTCTACAAGTATAATACTCTAGGCTAAGCATTTATTTATTTAATTATTTAATTATATATATATAGGTATATAGTAAATATTTTAATGTTTGATTTTATGTTAGTAAATTATTTTTTGTTCAAAAATTCTTTTTTTATAGTTAATGATATAATAATCAATGTATTTTATGTCTTCCATTACAGAAGTAAAAAACCACCTCAACCCACAATACTCAATAAAAACAGTAAAATTCCACTTCCTGTCAACTTGAAATTAACTGAATCGAATGAAATAAATATAGCAATGTATAGGTAAATAGTATATTAATATTGATTTATTCAAATTTTATTATGTACAAGTAGTGTGATTTATAATTTTGTTTTTTATTTTTATAGTGATGAATCCAAATCTAGTGCTACTAGTAATAGTGGAAAACAATTATCAGAAGCACTTTTGAAAAGCCGTGGCCAAAATTTACTCACAGATGTGCGTAGTAAACCACCACCTGCTTCTGATGATATTGATGATCAATATACCCCAGGTCTTAGAAGACGTCGACAACTTCAAGATAAATATGTTACTGATCCATCTCAATTAAATTTACGATTTCAAAGACCTCAAATGAGAAGGTCCAGAGAATCATACTATAGATCTAGGTAAATGAGTATTTTGAAATTTTACTGAATTTCAATTGGAGTAAAAGGAATTTATAATATAAATTATAATAAAATTAAAATTTTTTTTAATTATCTTAATTTTATTGGCTATTGATTATGGAATTTAGTATGTATGAACAAATATAATTTTATACTCACGCTCATGGAATTTAATATTTTTACAGCTAAATGTTAATAAGACCAGAATATAGGTTTATTAATAAAATCTTTAATATTTTGTTGTTTTAAACGACTTATCATAAACAATTAAATTATTCTAGCTTGATAAATTTATTAAAAATAATGAATAAATTAACAGACAGCTTAATATAATATAGTCATGACTAAACAAAGTTAATGTTCATACATAGCTCTGCACTCGGATACTACTCGTTTTTTTTAATTTCCTATCAAACCTTTTCTAACAATGTATTTTTTAGTACATGAAAATTGTTATTCAATATTTTTGTTATTTTGTAATTGTTTTATGTTTGTATGAATTTGTATTTTTAGATTTTATAATTAAATCAAGTTAAAGACTTTTTTTTAAGCATATTGTAAATTCAATATTGTAATTTTTAGAATAATATATTTTTATCCATTCATTTCATGTTAGCGTAATTAATATTGACAAAATATGAAATCTATTTTTATAAGTATTGGCAATTGATGAAATTATTATTATTAAACAAATTTATAGGTTATCTGGTAGTCAAGATGACAATACCGGATTATTTTCAAATTATAGACCTGTGTCAGGATCATCGAGTAGAAGTCTTGAACGAAATTATGAGACTGATATTTTATCATCTCCTACCCTTATACCGCCGCCGAGTATGTACTCGTCGGATGTACAAAATCTTGTTGAAAATAATGCTAGGTATGTGAAGTTTTAATTTAATTTTTACTCAATGAACACGTTATAATAAATTTATTTTCCTAAATTATTTGTTTTTGGAATTTTTTTTTACAGATGTCGTCGGTATCAAATTTTTAAACCTACTGAGCTTGCGAGGGATTAAAATAATATTAAATTATAAATTAATAGATTATATATTCATTGAAGGTATTAAACTATTTTCAGTATATTTGATTATTTAGTTAAAACTTGAATTTCACATAAATTGAGTTTATAAATCATATTATATTTTATTAATTTTAACATTATATTACAATTTCGTTTTTATTGAGAAGATGCCTATCTGAATTAAAGAAAGACCAAACTATTCACTGTGGCTTATTTTCATACTACAATTTTCCATTTAATTCAATTAATTTATTAACTACAACTACCTATTTTTCTAATATTTAATTTAGTTTTATTACAGTTCTTAAATTGTTTTTTACCTCTTGGTTCTACTTCATATAAGTGTTACAAGAAATATTTACTGTTTATATTTAATTTGAAATTAACAATATTTTTTAGTACTAGTGTTCTTAATGTACAACTATTTACTTCTATATACATAAATAAATAAATACATTTATATATCATTAAAAACAACTTTAATCATGGATAAAAATCATACAATTTAACTATTCAATTTTTAAATAAAATATTGTTAATGGAATTTATATATTAGTTTCAAGCCTAAATGAATGTACACCATTGCGTTTCACTGATTTTTTTTTTTTTTGTGTGTTGTATACGATTTTTTTTATACACCTATACTGCTTCATGTCTTTTGTGTTCATTTATTTATTATTAGTACATTACATAATTTATTTAAATATTGTCAACAACCCCTAAAGGCTGTGATAAAAGTAGTATTCTAAGGTTTTAACAGGCTCTATAAACATTTCAAGGAATAAATACTACGAATTGCACTGGTGATAACATTTTTGTTTATACACATTTGTTTACAATAACAAAAATTTAGCTCTACATTTAAAGATCTCTTTGTATTCTATGCATACTTACTAATAAGTTATAAAATAGATAAACCATTTAAAAGCAGCTCGTAAAAACGCACTTTTATCAAGTTCCTATTGTTACTCGACTTTTATTTATTTTGATACATCTATCAGTATTTAAGGTCGTCAAACTTGATGGTCAGATTATTGGTTATATTATTAAGGATATATTATTTACATTAAATTTAAATGAAATAATTTAAATATAAACATATGCAGACAAAATATATACCAAGCATGCTTTTTAGTTGGTTCTATTTCATTTAATTATTTGTTTAAAAATATATCAGTTTAAAAAGACTGAAATATTTATTATTATTCGAATCAAAATTATAAATTTTGTTACTTATAAATCATGTACTAAGATTAAACAAAATATTAATTAAGAATTTAACAAATTTTAAAATATTATTTAGTTCTTTCATTATATTTATCAAATTTGTATGTGATCTGGTATTAATAGTTTTTAATTTTTTATAAAAACAATTAAAATAACCAATAAGACTTGAGTTTTGAGTTTGATAATCTGTTTTACAGTTTTTAATTGTATAGCTAAGAAAAAGAAAAGGTTCTAGAAAATTATATTTATTAAGAATTTAGATTCACATAATTTTTAGACAAACATATGCAATGTGTAATATGAAATTGTGAATTGAGAATAAAGTTTATAAACTTTGGGATATTATTTGCAATTAATGTTCTGTTTTTGTTTTTGTTTATTTCTATTTCTTATATAATGTAATAATGTATAATTACCAAAAACCTAGTCATTTTTTAAACAAATTTAGTCATTTATTCGTGTCGATGTGGTGCTTCTAATCAACTATCTTTACTATTCAATTTATATATATATATTATTTTTTTTTTTTTTGGTTTGTGTTTATTTTAAATATATTTTTTTTTTTTTTTAACGTTTAGTTACTATTGTTATTAACTAGAATATGTTAAAATATAATAATAAATTATTCACCACGAAATTTTTGTTTATCTGATACAATATTTTTTATTTATTTAGTCTAATTTAATTAAAAGTTCTTCATTGAAATATTCTTTTGATATAAAGAATATAACTCAATGCAATATATGTACTGTTTTAGTATTAGCTACTAGCTGTTCACTGATAGATGATCAGTAAAGTATTTTTTTCCTTAATTTTATTGAAATATTTTTTTCTCGTGTTATACAATATTTTAGAAAATAAATACACTTACATTACTTCGAAATTATAAAATAGATCATATTTTATTATGGCCTTATGTTAAAATTATATATTTCGAGTTAAATCACATGGTTTTGTGAATTTATTGTGTATAGATTTATTATTTAAAATAATCAAGTTCTTATTTTTGGCCATAGATAAATTAGTAAAATATTAATCATCATGCTATTAATTTTAATATAAAAATGTAATATATCATGTGTTATATTTTTTCATTTTATTTTATTTTATTTATATATTTTTACGCTTGATAGCAATTTACAAAGAAAAATATGTCTTAGGATAAAAATTAAATTATATATAAATAACAATAAAGTACATGTAAAAAAAATTAAAAACAAAACATTGAGTGGTCCGCGTCTAAGATTTAAGATATACTTCACTTGGACTAAATATCTGGGAGACTAGGGTCCATCATGTACGTTTGATAGGGTCATTACATAAATAATTTGTTTTACAAGTGTTGATTTCGAAAATCTGTTTATTATGGGACCCAATCTTAGGTATATAAAATGTAACCTGATGATATGAGGTATAGAATCGGCCTTACTATAAATCAAATGACTAATAAATCTTATGTCAAATATATTCATATTTTAAATCACAGTACATGAGTTCATGGAAAAATTAATCATAATCACCAATTTTATCTTGATAGAACGTACAATAATTGTGCAATGATTTGAATTATTAAATTCGCATTTTAAAAAACTTTAAATCAATGGTTGAAATAATGGATAAATCAATGGTTGATTATTTAAAATGGTATCAATGACAAACAACAAAAAAAATGTCAAATTTAAACCACATATTATTACAACGGTGAAAATATAGCGAAAAGAAAAATCATTCATTATAGAATGAACACTGTACTGAAAAGACAAATAATTGTTTTAGTTTGACACATTAAAATATGCACGTATTTCGTCAAGCATTTGATACCGATACCCAATACCTACTTTTTCCTATGATATATTTTTTTTTTTAGCATTATAGACTATTTAAGCCCTTTGCTGCCAATATAAATTCTTTACTCTATCTTATAATATTATCAACTATATTGTGCTATCTCTGCTTCATTATTAGTATTCGTTTCATTGGAAAACGGTTTAATAAAAACATTAAAAAAAAATGTAATCTGAGATCTTATACAATCTTCTTATTTTTAACTATGAAAGTTTATTAGTTCCAATTCACTCTATCAAGATAATATTTTGTCACAAAACTATGCTATTAGACATATGTTGACTTATTTGTAACATCATGAAGGGAGTTAATGTGTTCTTTGATTGATGAGAATGTGTCTTGTGCGTTTTTTGGAGTTATATAACTGTGTCAAAATGTATTATGATTATTCGAAAATATATAATAGTTGTTTAAATGAATGTTTTATAGTATATTTGAGAAATTAATTTACCGAATACTTTATTTCTTTGACCTTACGCTGTATAGGACTATGTGCACTAATAAAAACCCGAAAGTATTTAACCATTCGGGATTCAACCTCTTCTTTCTCTCAAATAAAAATATAAAAATACGCTAACTGACCATGCTTAATGAACACCATATTATATTGTTTGACATAATTAGGTTAAAAAGTAATTCTGATATCGACGAAGCAGTAAACAATTTTACGAAAATAATTCACTCGGCTGCAGGTTCTTCAACAAATAAACCCATTCAAATGCATTCCAGTTCTCATACAACTACCAGCCCAAATCCGCTCTCTTATAGTCAAAAAACCCAGGGATCGAGCTCAGTATCAAATTTACACGCTTACCATCCCACAAATCATATTATTATACAATAAGTTAGCTGATTCTTTAAAAAATACCATAACCAAACTAAAATCTAATGAACTTGAATAACAATTATCAAAACTTTCTACAGCCGATGACAGCCTCTGGGAAGAAACAAAAAAAATACTCAAATTTAAAAATCCCTCTCTACCTTTAAAAAAAATCAAAAACACTAGTTATCTCTGATTCTATTAAAGTGGAATTATTTCAAAATCATCTATCAACTATTTTCCAGCCACGCACTGACATAATAGGCCTTCAACGCAACAACCAAATTAACACATTTTTAAACTCTCCCCTTCCAGAAAGCTAACGGAAAATGTTTAAATTACGTTCACTTTTTGCTAAAACAAGAAATGTCGTTGCCAGTCGGCAGTCAGTTTAAAAACGATTGTTACAATAAATTGTACACGATAACATTATGTTCCCGTGAAATGACCGTTTTACGTGATCATAATACGGTTCGATGTTCTTTTAGTGTTATTGCCGGCCGTAAGCAAAACTAACAATCGTATTAAACGGTTTACGGAGACAACACTGTTAATCAATTAAAGTTATGCATAACACTTTTGATTTTCGAAATCGTTCATTGGGAACAACAACAGACGCGTTTAAAAACACAAAGCGATTTAAGGCACTGCCGTAGCTGCGGGATATTGCGTCAAATGTCGACATCTTTAAGCCAGTGGCGTATATAGAAGGGCCCTAGGCCAGGCCCCATGGTGGAATTTCAGATTCAATGAAAACATTTAATACATATTGCTACATTATATAATTATATATTTATATGATACCATGGCCCGTACCCACTATTATTGTTGTTGTTCTATGTTAGTAGGTATGTTGTTGTTGAGGTATAAAATTATAATAAAGATAATATGTTCCTATTATAGCTCCTCTAGAACAAATAATAACTGACAATAAAGACAATGGTTCAATGGCTCGCTCTTTCCATAAAAAAATGTGCGATTTTAAATTTATTATTACTCTATTTACTGTTGACAAATTGTTAAGTATAACATACCAATTATTTGTTAATCTTCAAAAGCCTAATATTGATTTATGTACAGCTGTTGAAAGTATAGAAGTTTTTCAATCAGTCATCAGTGAGATAAGATCAAATGTCAACAGAAAATTTAAAGAATTATTTAAATTTGCCCTTAATGTAGCTAATAACCTCGGCGTTACAAAATTTATGCCAAAAATTGTCGGTACCAAAATCATAGACAAAACTATTCTCCAGAAGTGTATTTTAGAATCAGTTTATTTATTCCATATCTTGATAAGCTATTTATATCATTAACTAACAGATTTACCAAACATAAAAAAGTTCTTTTAAGTCTTCAACATATTATGCCATTTTATGTGATTAATTCTAACTATACTGATGTATCAGATGCAATTACCTTTTACCAAACTGATTTTAAAGATAGTTATAATCCATGAATAATTGATGGATTATTATTATTATTATTGAATTATTATTAAATCGGCTGAGAGAGGGAGTTGGAAGGTCTAAAGATAGTTTGTTGAAATGGGGATACCTTAATGATCAGAATGCCTTTTGCCACTGTGGAACAACTCAGATGATGGCACATAAATTGATATGCCCGTTGGCACCAGAACCTTGCACGCTGGAAAACTTAACAGCTGCCAATCAGAAAGCCAAGGACGTGGCCAAGTTTTAGGCAAATGAAACATCTAGTCGAGACACTCACCCTACCATATTTATTTATTTATTCATTTTATATACATATATTTTTTGTTTTATTGTTTTATACATCTATACTTTAAATTGTAAGCAAGTCATAAAAACTACTCTAGTCTTACTCATAGTCACCACTATGAAGCCTGATACAAAAAAAAAAAAAAAAATGCAGCTGTAACTTGAATAAGTGTTATAGCTGCATATATAGTGTTATAACTTGAATAAGTGTTATTGAGTAACTTGATTCGTTATTTAAATAATAGTTGAAATATATGAAATTCAGTATACATAATATATAATTATTAAAATGTATTACTAATTTATTACTTACTAATGAATGATGTACCTACGAGGTATCTATATCCTCGTATCCTGTCGAGTATGTCTGAACAATATCATAAAACGTTATTCTATAATTTCTATGAATACGATTACCGAAATGATTCTGATAATAGAATTTGATAAAATCCTGACGCAAAATCAATTACACTAAATAATTAACATTGTCCTAATTGATTTAATATTTCTGTTATGTTAGGTAGTGGATGAAATTCATTTAAAGTTACCTCTAAAATCTATAACTACTCTAAACTTCGGTTTACCACTCGCGTCTGATTTCCTCTTTACTAATAATAAAGGTGTATTCCACAGACTCATATATTGTTCTATAATATCGTCATATACCATTTTCCGAATTTGTGAATTTATTTTATCTTGTTGCGAATAGGGTAATCTTCATAAATTGGTGTTTGATTATCTTTTAATTTAATGTCATGCTCCGGGGCATTTGTAAAAATTAAGTGATCCCCTTCTAAGTGAAATATTTCGGAATATTGTTCACAAATTTCAATTATTGATTGTTTTTCTTCTTCACTCATGTGTTCGGTACGTATTAATTTTTTTATTTTATTTATTCAACTTATTTTATTCGAATTACATTCAACATTATTATTATTCATTTTTAACAACTCATAATCTTCTTCAATTTCATATATTATTTGATTTAATTTATATAATTTTATATTTAAATCTTCTTCAGATATATTATATATATATATATATATATATATATATACTCTCATATTTAGGTAGGCAATATCAGAAGTAGCAATCAAGCTTAGAGTGTGAGCAGCACAAGTTAGATGCTCGGGTAAAGAAATATTATTATCATCATCATCATCATTATAATTTATATTATTTTCAGAGCGAGAAAATACATTTGAGAAGTCAGAAATTTTAGCATTATCAACATCACTGTCAGAATCACTATCTACCATGTTTGATTCATCATCACTACTATTACTACTACTAAACCAATTACTTAGAGAACTTGAACTACTCTGAATTTTATTTGTAGGTGTCGAAGAAAAAGTTCGAAAAGCTTTTCCAAAATTAGAGGCATTATCTGTCACTATGTGAGATATTTTGGAACTGTTAACTTTAAAAGTTTTAATAATTTCAACTATTACGTGTTCTATATTTATATAAGTATGACTGCCCTTTATACGCCAACAACCCATACTAAATGAATACCTATTGTAAGTATTCTCATCAAAAAAGTGACACGTCATATCTAGATAGATTTTGTTCTTACAAAACCATATGTCAACTGTTATATAAATGAAATTTACTTTAGACATTAAATCGGTTAACATATTCACATAAGATTCATATCTATTCATATCTATTTAATTCCTTGCCCATTACTCTTGAATCTGGGAGTAAAGATGTACCTGATACTCCAGAAAGGCCCATAATTAATTTTCTAAAAGCTGGTTTTTGGCACGTCACAAGTGGTAGCATCTCTTGTACCATATAGTCAAAGACCAAATTGATAATCTAAAATCAAAACTTTATTAAAAAAACTATACCTAGTTGTTTATAATAAAAATAAAAATTTACAATTGATATTTAAATAAATATACAAAAATAAAATATTTAAATAAATAATAACGAAGTAGGTTATTATACCTTCCAATAATATTATTCAGTACATAATTAATTAGTAATTGCAATTTTTTGTACAAATACCAAATAAAATAGAGTAAAAAAAAAAAAAAACATACTATAAGTACCAAAATTAAATAATTTATTTATTAAAGTAATAATACTAGAAAAAATGTACTTGATTTTTTTTTCTGAATAAATGATTATAAATTAGAAATAATAAAAAACAATAAATTATCGGAAATTAAAAGGTTCAGTGGTGGATCTAGGATTTTTGTATGGTGGGTACTAGTTTGTTAATAATGGTTCTGAAGTACTAATCATGGGGAAAAAGTACTTATTATGTACAATTTTGGAAAAAACAAAATTTATCATTTGAAGCTTGAACGATGGGGAAATTGGTCTTTCAATATGTATGTATTTTAGATTTATTACATAATTCAACAATATATTATAATATAACAATATATTATATTATAATATAATATACAAGTTATAAACAATTCAATGTAAAATTATTAATTAATATCTTACATAATGTTTTATTAACTCACTCTTTGAATAGGAACCAGTATAGATAGTAGTAGATATAGTATTATATAAAATAAAATAAGCTACCTGTCAATTTTGCTCTATCAGCTGTAGTAAACCTTAATTTAAGAATTTAATTTTGGTGCCATAATTTAGTACTGCTGTATCTTACAATTAATTTATTGTCCTTCTCGTTCAATAAAGATTAAAATATGGTACTTTGAACTTAGAGTATGGAGAAATATGAGAGTAATAAAAATGTTAATATACTTTAATACTATTCTGTATTAACTCAGCAGATAGTCCTATGGATAGTATATCCAGTGTCTATCAATTAATCTTGATTATTTTACAATTTTATTATTTTATCTGTAATAATCGGCAATTATAATGAAAATGATGATATCGTTTTATCAATGTTATCACATTGTATAGATCGTAATATGCATTTTAATAAAATAATAAAAAAAAAAAAAATGATCATATAAATAAATATAGGTCTAATTCCACAACTTCTTACTTTTCAATGACATAGTTTTAATTTGTGTCGAGTTGCGTCCGTAATTAACATAATGGATTTCCCTAAACATTTTGGTGGTGTAACGGTTATTATTTTTACATTTCAGTTGGCAATAAAAATATTAAAATCGTGTACAATGATTTGTTCTTATACTTAAGGCCTGATTACCGTTATTTTGAAATAATTGACTATTGACTATAGATTGACTATTGTCGATCATTATCACATGACCATACAACACAAAATTTAGGGAAACCGTCAATCATAATGTACCATTGTAAATAATATTATATCGATTACGTATATTTACTTATTTTTACTTACTGATAATAAGTGACTTACAAACACGCATTATTTTTACGAAGTATTGCCATCATAGAATTTTAAAAATTTGAATTTTAAATACTAATACCTTTTAGAACGTCTGGAAAATTACAAATTATTACAAATTCACTTTTCTTAACAAAACATTTTTTTTCTAACATATTTTAATCGTATTTTTTACAATTCATTTTTTTTAAGTTACATAAGGTAGGATAACTACATTTTAAATTAATCATCCATTCATTTCTAGGGGGGGGGGTTGAACCCCCAAAACCCTTCTCTGCACCCGCCACTGTATTCATACTATAGTATGGCACAGATGGTGCACTCCCTAGTAAATTCAGCGATAAGAGTCGGACACTTTTAAGGAGCGTGTCCACAAGTAGAAAAATAAATTTCTTTATAATAATTTATTATTTCTAAACGAGCATCAATGACTTTTGTTGTGGTTCCACGAAATGTCAACCATAATTCTAAGTAATTTTTTTAAGTAAATAATATGGCTCATTATTATGGTAAAATGTTCGGTACAATCATGTACTTATTTCTTGAATGTGGTCACATTGATCACAGAAGTTGGTCACGCTCCATAAAAGTGTCCACGATTTGTTTACTCTTTGAGAAATCGTTGAAGTGCACCATCTGTATTCATATAATGTGGTTTTTGGGAACCTGAAATCTGAATGCGTTAGTAGCGTCATCAATAATTGATGGTACCCCCAGTTATCACTCTGATCATAACCAATATTCTGTTATATTTTTATATATTTTTTAAGTTACGGTTGACGAATTAATGGTAGGTTTACTTCTTTTGATACTCTTTAATTTTTTAGTTTTTAAAATATGTCTCGTAAAAGTGGTAATAAATGTGTGTACATGGATTGTGGTAAATCTGCGCGTACCTAGTAACCAGAATTTGAAATTGCATAAATTGAAACGATTCGTAAAAAATGGATTTTTAATTCAGGTAAGAGTACATAATTTTTATAAATGATCAATTGTATAGTTTCCTTACAATGTGTGATCTACCGTTTGGATATACTACGTATATGTTATAGGCAAAGTATACCATTTGGGCAATATAGATAACAGATGATATGATTTAATGAAATATGATAAATCAATGAATAATGTATGTATGACATACATTTATATTATTGATTAATTTATCTCAGTAGATATAATTGATTGCACCACCAATCATTTCTTGGCTGTGCTTCCTTTTCTTTTACATGATTCTTAACTATTTAAGTATAGCATAATCATATCTTTGATGATATTTTTATATTTTGTATTTACCTCGTGTTTCATCCGGTTTCGTTCACCATGTCCAATCGATAAATGAACCTTATATATAACATCAAATAATTCTTCATTATGTACATAATATATAACTTCGTTGTTTTCAGATACTGGTACAATTAACTTATTAACATCAGAAATTTTTAACACGTCATATTTTTTTAAAAGTTTATAATCATTCAGTTCATTTTTTTTCTTTGAATTGTTTTTTAATTGATTTTTATGTAAAATTAATTGATAAAATTTTAACTTGGTAAAAAATGAAATATTTGAACTTTTTTTTTTAACAAATTGTTTAAATCTTCATTAAACTTTTCCATATTCGAATAAGTAGTTAGGTACACACTAAATGAATTAACCTGCACTATAAAAACGATTCACGTGTACTAAATAGTTTATTTTTGAGAATAGGTAAAAGGCCGACTGCACGATAATCACTACAACTTTCTATAATATAACTTATAAATCAGTAAATATAGTAATAATATATTATGTCACGTACACGCGTATAGTATGTGGACAAGCGGACACCCCCATTGTAAAAATACGATAAGAACAAACAAACTAGTTACAGATAATAATTTTTAGATAATAATTTGACTTTATTTTAACTATGTTTTACGATTTATAATATTTCATTAAATCATATCATCCGTTATCTATATTGCCTAAATTGTATACTTTGCCCGTAACATATATAAGTACCTATAATACGGAAAAATAATGTTTTATTACATTGAATAAATACTTTTATTCTATTGTAATTGTATTATATACTTAATATATTTATATGAAGTAGGTGTATGAATTAATTAATTTTGAATATTTATTATAAGCTACAGTATGGTTATTATTCCTGAGTATATTATAGATAGGTATATACTAAAAATTAATTGTAATGAAAAGTAGATTTAACTTGCTATATAATATTTACTGCTAGATTATACATTGTAAAATAGTGATTATTGACATGAGTATCTAGTGATGTAAAATTTTGTATTTTATATTTCACTTGTTTTATATGGTATTTTATGCAAAAAAAATTAAAGTATCATGTCATGCAAAACAGTAGTAGTTTACAGTATGTACATATATAACCTATATGATGAAAACTAAATAATTATGGATTATGAATGAACCAAATTATTTTTACCTAAGTAATTTGTTTAATTTAATTGTATCTGTTTCTTCTCAAATAAAAAGTTTTTAATTGCATCAGATTCATTTTCTTGTCTACAATCTCTTAATTCCTTTTTTCTTAATTCTAAATTCATAATTAGAATTCTTAAATTCTATCTCATTATCATAATTATTTATTTTATTCAGGATGCTGGCTTAATCATCTGATTGTTTTTATTATATACTATAAATTGTTATTTTTAGTATATTTTACTTTATATTATTTAATATTCAGTTTGTCAGTTTTCTTTTGATTGTTAATATTTTGTAATTGTTTAGCTAGATTTATTAATAAAAGTTATAAAAAAATAAATAAAAAACTGCCTTGTATATATAAACCCAGCACCGTAACGACGGGTTGAAACTAGTGATAGTAAGAAATAGCAGTAGCAGTAAATAATAGCATTGCTATTTTACAATAGCAATCGCAGACTGCTATTCAGTGTCAACAATAGCAGTGATTACTAAATTTTGTATTTTGGTTTTTATGTTTTCCTAGTTTCCTACTCTGTTTTATTTTAATATTACTCGCTATTATTTTAAAAGTTAGAACACTCAATATAATATGAAAAATAGCAGTAGCATATTGGCGGCTGGCAAGACGTAATTCACAGATATAATAAGTTTATTCTATATATCTGTGACATGTGATCATTGATAATTCGCGTGTTATCGACGCTAATGGTATACTTAGATATCAATATATATTTATATCAGTGGCTTATACAGAAAATATTTTCGGGAAGGGCTATGGACTATGGACAGAGTTAAATTACTACTACTATATAAGAATTACTAACAGACACAATTGGTACTTATCTACATTTCATTTACAGAATGTCCCAAAACGATTTGACGTTGGACGTAAATTCTCAATAAGCATAAATTAAAATATAACATACGTTTAAAATAATCTTTAAATTTCTTAAAACATTTCAGGGGGGGTTGTAACCCACTAGGCCTTCCCTATATACGCCACTTACATATATATATATAACTAATAGACTGCTATTTGGTATGATACACATAAGCTGCTATTAAAATATCAAATTTAAAATTAATGATAAGCATTATATAATATATTATCATAGATTATATTAAACTTTTATATAATTATCAGTTGTTATTACAAAATAGCAGTTTACCATTACTAATCGGAACAGTCGTATTTAGGTAGTATCATTGATTATAGATATACTATCTATAATCAATAGTAGTATGTATTATATTATTATAGGTTTATATTACGATTTTAGATTATTTCTTATCGTAATTCATTCAAACTAGATTTCCCGGAATAATCTGTGAATAATTTGGACTGTTGTTGACGGCGTTATCTAAAGACTGTCAATTTTATTTCGATGATAATAATTCTTCAATTGTGACACTATACGCGCTTTATTGACACATCGCGTTATTAATTTTCTCGTTTCCATTATGCTCATTGATATGCAAGAATAAAATTGTTCTAATTTTGAGCTGGCGTTTTTTTACTTTTTGAAAGTTTTTTTGGGGAATAATCCCTGCGAGCAACTAAATAGTTTAATTAACAAACATGTCGGAGGGAAACGCATAAACTTTACATAAAAAAAAAAAAACTATGCTACTAGAGTCGAAGCATCTGTAGTGGCATTAAATTCAAAAAATTACCTAAGATGCGTTAAAAAAAAATTGATCTTAATTAGTCCAGGTATGAATAAATTAAATTATAATTCAAAATAAAAATAAATATATACAACTAATTATACCATAATTAATAAGTACATTTGGTGAAATGGGCTTATCGACGAAAATAATATAATTGAAATAAAATGTCCATAGAGAAACAAAAACAATTAATAAACCGTAGAAAATAAACGAGTAAGAATAATAATGACTTAATTTTATATTATGACTAAAAATTATGATTTAATAAAATACAACAATGCAAACATCGTGCAAAAATACACGATGACAGCTGAAGATAAAGCTTAGAAAATTTTACCTGTCACTATTTCACTATGAAGTAGGTACAAAAATATGTAAATTGTATTTAAAATTTTAAAATTAGTTTTTGTTGAAAATAAAAGTATGTTTCCTATTTTTATAATTTTAATATTTAGTGTTTAATATTTCATAAAGAAGCCTAATAGTAAAAAATGTTAAGATAAAAATATTAAGTAGTTATAGTTAGATAGGACGATTAGGTCAAGTTAGAATTTATTGTCCCGGATTTATTTTAATTTTATCTCATCACCCTAATGTAGTAGAACTAAAAAAGGACCATAAATACTATTTTAAAGTTATAGGGCAATTGCGGATAACAAATAGTATCAATTGTCATTTTATAATTTATTCTTCAAACTAGATAAACGTACAGAATATTTAATTTAATGAAATATTTTGGAAAACAAAAATGGAGGAAAAACTGAAAACGTAAATATAGTCATTATACCTAATCTAGTACTAAATAATGAATTTAATAAAAAGAAAAAAATACATTCATTATAATTCATAAAATCCTCAGGTTTTATTTGGAATGTCTGTTACCTGAAATCGCTTGTCCACTTAATGGAAACCGACTGGAATTAACAGACATAAGAGAACCGAGACATATATTAAATGAAATAGCGGAAAAAAAAATAAAAAGATAAAAGTACCTACTGAAATAATGCGATGTCGCCACTTATTTAATATTTAAACGTTTTTTCGTTTAATTTTATATTTTATTTCTTGCTTACTAATGGAGTATATTATTTGAGGTCACGTCTGAGTTTTATTTTCACGCTACGCCGTGAGGTATAAAAATATAAACAATTACAAATAGATAATTATTTAATTAATTTAGTTATAATCAAGCTCAAAATCTGTTCCGCGATGAACTATTTAATTAAAAAAAAAAAAAAATCATGATTATCGGATGAGTATTTTCAGAAAATTTGAGAGATAAATATTTCACATTTATTTATATAGATTTTGATTTATTATTTATAATTATGTTACGTGCGCGTGGATATTCTAATATATTTCAATGAATTTTCAGTAGGGTCATTAATAATAAATCATTAATAATTTCAATAATCATTATTCATTAATCATAATTCACCATATTCATATTTTATTTATGTTATCGTCGATACCCATGCACCAAGACGATTCGTGCGAAAGTAGAACGAATTCTCTCATGGAATATTCCTCAGACTGGTTATACCAATTGTGCGGTATTGCGCCGTGTGAAGACACCTATCACCGCGTTTTATCGGTCGTTGTATACGTTTTACTTTTGGTGTGGTATTAAATATATATATTAAAACATAAATACCATAACAAGTGTTCTATTAGATTCGAGATTTTGTATATAATTTCTTGTTGTTTATAACTTGCTCAATAAATTATCATCTAATAAAGGTAATCGAATTAATAAATAACTACAGGTATATCCACGAGTGCCAATTATCAAAGTCTATATTATAGTAGGTGCCTAAACAATTTTTTTTTCTTAGCTTTTGATTTTGCATTAGGTATTTTGTATCAAGAAACTTGCACTTCATTAATGATCAACTGCTTAATACTAACAGGGGTGGACTAAGGGCCTAAAAGCTTAGGCGGGCATAAGTTATATAAACTAGAAAACAAGCAATTCATGTTACCTGAACAAATATAGCTTGAGGCCCAAGCAAACAATTTTTGGAGGGTATGGCCACCTACTTGCCTACTTACCCCTGCATTATCATATGTATTTTATCAAGGTTTCCATTGAACTGAGTTTGTAGTTTTTTGCATAATTAAGTACCAACCTATCTATATGAACATTGAGTAAACATCTACTGTATATACTCTATTACAAATATAGAATCATCTTACTATTATACATATAATGCGTATAAAGTTACAGAAAGATTAACTCTACAGTGTATGCATATAAAATTTAATATTTAGGTATCAGAATTGATATCTAAATATACCATCAGATATACCAAAGGTTATCAGAATAGTAAGCAAACACATTTTCATTGTAACATTCTTACATTTTATTTTGAGCAACTTCAATAATACAGCTTCCTATAAAATTAATATTTATTCCAATTTTTAGATAAAATGTAAGTCTTAAATATTTATCCTCTTTAAACTAATAAGATTATAGGTATGGCCGTAAGCAAGTATTATAAAGTAATAAACAAGTATTTACTTTTGTCATAACTTATAACAGAGAAAATTTATAACTTATATGCAATTTAGATATAAATTAATTTAAACATGTTTGTCATTTATGACTATTATATTCAGTTTGTCATAAATAAATTAGTTGATAAGAATATTATCATCGAATATATTTTTAATTCATCTATTTACAGTTTTTAAATTTTAAAATTGATACATATATTGTAATATTTTTATTTTATAGCTTTTATTATAATACTTCAACAATATCCATTTTTATCTCCTGATCAAGTATTGATATAGCTCAATTAATTTTTTTTCTTCTTTTTAAATATAAAATTATTTTATAATTATAATTTTTTATATAATTGTTATTGTATAAATCATACAATATCTTATAACATCATCTATTCAATATACTTTATCAAAATAATACAATTGTAATTTATAACTGTTAAGTTTACAACCAAAAATTACATTTTTGTAAATTAAGTGTCATATACCCGTATAACCTTTTAAGACTTTCTTGTAAATATTATTATGATATTATTATTATAACAATAATATTATGGAGTTCACTTTTTACATTAGTTTTTTGCTACTTTCAAGTTGAATTTTGATTTAGAAATAAAGCATTATAGGAAAATAAAATATAAAACGCTTTTATTTACTTTTATGAAACCTTTATGTAAAAACTAACATTTAATTTTAACATTACAGAAGTATTTTCAGAGAAAGATTATAAGAAAAATATATTATAAGTATACATATATAATTTTATAAATTGTAACACACCAACATTATAAGAATCCAATATGTTGTACAAGAAAATATCGTAAATTTTCAGTTAACTTAAAAATAAAAATATTATTAATGTTCATCACATAACAACCCATATTAATAAAAAGTATATATTATTCCAAAAAATGGTTAAATTTATACATTAAAATACGTTTTCAATATAAGCTATATTTTAAAGTAAATTTTGTGCATGCTATACAATTATATTATGTAAATTAGCAAAATATACAAACTATAATAGTATTGAAATATTTTTGCTATTTTAAAGTAGTTATGCTTCTTTAGTTTTGGTAGTTTTTTTTTTTTTTTTAAAAATACTTAATTCCATTCCCCCATAATATATTATAATGGTACATTTTTATTACATAATTATTGAATGCATTTCAATACCTCTACAAGATAAAAATGACATACATTTATTACTTAATAATATGTAGTTATAAAAAATAAAATGTTTACCTTTTGATCGTATCCAATAAAAATTGAATAAAGGAACAAAACCAAATTCATTTCTTTATTTAAACTTTTTAAATACCATGCATTAAAAGATATTGAATATTTATTGATTTTTGCCTTCATTTTTCTTCGTATTATGAAGATCCAAAAAAGAAAACAATTATGATTCAAAAACAAATGAATTCAGTCATATAATTAAGTACAAATACAAAAGACTTTAACACCATTATAGTATATTATGAATCCCATCACCGTTACAAATGTAACTCTTCAGTCCCCCATAGTTGAAAAAAATACTGGGATGTTAATTTGAATAATTTGTACTATTTCTGAAGCGTTTGATTATCATCTTGTTTGACTAAACCATTTGAAGATTTGGTTTCATCTTGTTTTTCATTACTATTATCTAAAGGTTGGTCTGCAGTTTCAGTTTTAGGTTTTTCAGATTCACATTGTTTTGGATTTTCCAAATGAAGTTTATTTGTAGGAGTTTCTTCTTCGTCTGTATAATAGCTGTGAGATTCTCCTGGTTTTAAAAGACGTCCAACATAATCGTATTTCTCTATTTTAAATAAAAAACATACAAAATTAATTGTAAATAAATTACATATACAAAAATATTTGAGGCAACACATTAGTGAAGAATAGGTCCCAGACATTTAAGAGTTACTATTGACTAAGGTATCTGTACTTTCCTTGTCTCCTATAGGCATTCAATATTTAATTTACATTCAATATAAAATGTTATAAGTTTTTTTTATAATCAATAATTAACAAAGATATTTGTAAGCCCAAATATAAAAAAATTATTAAAATATATATTATTATATTCAAAATTATCATTAATTTATTTGCTTATAAGAAGTTGGTCAAGTAAAAGCTAACATTTTTAAACACAAAATTACAATATTTCATAAATAATTAAAATACTCCCTATCAAGTATCAATAAAAATAATTTTTTTTTTTTAAAAATAAAATTTCAGGAAAATTTAGTTTTAATACAAACTGCAAAATCGTTATTAAATAATTTAACTCATGATAATTTTAAAGTAATAACATGAATATTGCAATATAAAATGATAAAATACCTATAACCTTGTAACTGTTTATGATAAAAATATAATATGCAAAGCATATGGAATACAGTATTATAATTTATAGGTGAGGGTAATTGCTTATAATTACATTCACAGAGTAAAATATTATTGTTTTTTTTTTTTTATGGTTTATAAGGTTTTATGGTTTAATACACCTCTGAAACATAAAATTGAGAATATAAAAAATTATATAGGTAGACTTCTATTATTAAATTTTAAAAACAGTTATAAAAAGTATTACATTGAAAGGAAGAGCTCAAATATATATTATATAAATTCGAAATGTCACTGTTATGCAAATGTATATTTTTGTAATATAAAATATTTTTATAATTCAGTCAATATATTCTTTATAAAATCAATGAATAATTTATGATTTAAAAAAAAATGTAAAGATAAGTTAAATTAAATATTATCTATGAATGAATATAATAAATACACTTTAAATGTACATACAAACAAACATAGGTACCTTTGAACATGTAAATATTCAGAGTATATTATATAAATAAATTTTTTTTTTATTATTATCAGTATGACCCATAATGACCTATTTTTTTTTATTTATTAGTTAAAAAGTTACAACCAATAAGTTATTATTTAAGTGTCTTATAATATTTTCTATTAAATGCAATATAAAGGTACTCAATTAGAATATATAATTTTCTAAACTTTCAAAACTTAAAAACACAAAAATAAATTATAAAAATTAAAGTTCTAAAAATGTAAATTTAATCAAGTAGATACATATTTATAAAAAATTAATGTTTTATATATACAAATAATTTGTCATCTAAGTTTATATTTTTGCTTAGTTGAAAATAAAATATATACTTATGATTAATAAAGATTTAAAAAATTGATTTACATTAGAAAACTCATTGTAATTTAATTGAAAAGAAGAATCAGTAAAAGTTGTTTATATGATTTCTACTGTTAATTAATGTCATTATAATTTCATTAACTTAAAGGGTTTTTATCATATATACATTACTTATTACCTATTAATTATATATTACAAGGCTTATGTATTAAATTACTAAATTATAGCTTTAGCTTTCATAATTAATATTTAATATGAAGGGTATAAATAAATAAATCAATAATATGTACTTATAATGATTCCTTAATATAATATTTTAATATCATTTTTATTCTGATCATTTGAATTTATCTTTAATATTCATCTACTATTGAAGTGTTGAATTCTTAAACCTGCTAGATTTTTATCATATTTATAAATCTTTGTTTTATTATAATATGTACATATATATAATAATCAGCCATTAATTTTCTTGAAATTCAAAATAAGACCATAATAATAAACGCTAAAACAAAACTATTGATTTAAAAAAAGTTTATTTACCCATAAACTGAGTCTCCCATTCCAACATAGACTCAAGTTCCAATGAGTTCAAATCACTCAAGTCATCATATTCATCTTTACCACTAACAGAAAATGTAGCTAGCCCTCTTGAAGCGTCATGTCCACCGAATGTAGAATATACACCTCCTACGAATCAGATGTCAATTTTTTACAGCATGACAAACAAATGTAAATCCAAGTGTTTGGTATGTAATTATTATATGTAGGTAGTGTGTACCAGGTCCATAGAAGTGTTTCCCTTTGGTCACATCAAACACTTTGCCATTGACTGCGACTAAAATACGCCCATCACCCTTGGTACCATCAAACTCCCGTAACTCCTGGATGGTGAAATCTCGCTTTTTCATTTTTGGCAGCACTATGTCCTCCAATTCTTCTTCTTGAGGCTCATTGCGTTTCTTATATATTTTCATCAGGAGAAACGTGATGAGGGCCACGAGACCACAGTTCACCAATATCTTGGCCCAAAAACTTATAGTGTAAACGTCGTCCACGATGTCCGACACACCGTCGTCAACGTGGGGCGAAGACATTATCGCGAAAACTTGTTGTAGCGATTCGCGAATCAATTATGTACACCGGATGTGAAATAAGCAACTTTAATTATTCGAAAACCGAGTTAAATACGATCAGTTGTCTTCGCGGTAAAAGGAATGTGTGTTACACGGAGAAATAAATAATATTAATAAATTTGACCGAAATTTCACAAGTACGAACTATAGCACAACGTGAGAAGCACGAAAAAAAAAATGTTTAGTAGGAGAGCTTCCGTGTGATTATAGTAGTATGGAATAACTCAATATCCACGAGTGTTTGTTTCCCGGCCGGTTCGTACGAATCATCGACTTTTTACGTGCACGACTACGAGTTAATGTGAACTGATGTTGCGATTAATGTACTTTTGATAACGTTTTCGTTGAAGTGCAATCGTTAATTATTTTGCAACGGAGTAGTGGTTGGTGGAGGTGGAAAGCAAGCAAAACACGCATATATACACGTATGTTCTTAAAAATTGACTGTAGATCGATATTGCGGTGTGACCTACGCTCGTTTACCCACCAAAAACATCGAAACATCGATTGTTAATATTAATAATGCATAAAAATCATTTAACCTTATCCGTGCGTATTATACGACCCTTTTTACGAGACGGCTATTAAATATTCCGTTTTTCCGTTCCCATTCTGTCGTCTAATTTACAATTTAAATTTATGTTGTCATATCAATTGTATGTGTGGCAAAGTACAAAAAAAAAATAAAGTTGTATAATAATGATAATGATGTGCGTGTTACACCTACGGCTATGCGGAAGACGCTGTGAAAAAAAAAGTAATAGTAATAATAAATAATCCATAACGTGTGTGTATATATTGCCTACATTCTCGGTCCAAGGTGTACTTTCGTTTTCCTCTCCACTACTGCACCACCAAACCATTCGATTGGACTGGAGCGCCGATGCGCCGCGGTGCGCAACGGTGTAACAGACCTTCGAAACTGTTAAAATACGTTAAAATTTCTCGCGTTTTGAACGGGACGCGGCGTATTCTTATCGTTCGGCGCCATTCGTCGCTGTGTATTCATTATTCTCAGTTTGTTTGTCAATCCGAACCTCGTGTCCGTTTGCTTTCGTCTGCCATTCTTTCATTTGCCATTCGTCGCAGTGTATTCATCATTCTCCGTGTGTTTGTCATTCCGAACGTCGTGTCCGTTTGCTTCGCGTTTTCCTTCGCACGATTGGTTAATTTCGCGTCGTTTTGATACCCGTTATGTTTTGGTTTTGAAAACCAAATCTCACAGCGGTAAGCATCGCTCATTATTTTAATTTTTAATTTTATAGTTTAAAGACAGAGATATTTATATTATGAATTATATATAATATTTTACAAAAAAAAACATGTTTTAGTTTAAAAAATGTTTGATTATAAGACTTCATTATTTGTTTTAACTGTTCATATTTTGCATAAGAATAAAAAATATTATCGGATATTTTCACTAGACCAAATGTCGCGGATCATTTGTCGTCGGATATAATTTATTGGATCAAATGACGGGTCACCTCGTGTAGCAGGTGACCTACTGTATTATACAAGGTGTAGTTTGTGATCTACAATTATTATAACCTATACATTATAATAATTATAATATTATACGCACATTATCGTAGACCGCGTTGGGACAGTATTACGATAACGATTAATGACATTTTCAATATAACTATGAGTTAGCAATGTTGCTGGATAGGTTAGATTCAAATTGTTCGTTGTTCAGAATTTGTCTATAATGCATGCATCTGAATTTTATAAAATGTTAACTGTAATTGAAATTATAGTTATATTTGTCTAATAATTTTTTTATTTTTATATTTGACGAATATTTGTATGATATGACATACTCGTAGTAAAAAATATAATGTTTTTATACTATTAAAACGTAGATCACTCATCCTGAATTCGCAGATCACCCACCCCCCGATAGATCACTTGCTTCACGAATGCCTTAATTTTTCTTGTTGTTAACTTAGTCTAGTCAATCAAATTAATTTTAATTTTGTAAACTTAGTTATCAATCTTTCTTCTCATGTACAGTCATTGGCTTTTGATGAAATTCATCATATTAATAAAAAAAATTGTTTAATATTTACTCGTAGTTATTTGATGGAATAAATAAATTATACTATTATTTTTTTTTTTATTTTAAGTTATGATTACTTCATTTAAATATAATTAACATTACTTATTTAAAATGTTTACATTGATTTTGAGTTCTAAGTAGAATATATTATTTTTTGTTATCAACCTAAAACTGTCATATTTATTATTGTATCAAATTAATTGGTCTAAATTAAAATGTATTTTTCATGATTTTGTAATAAGTTACCAATGACAATTAATTCTTAAATAGATTGGTGTTAAATAAAATAATTGAAGAAAATAATAAAATAATTAATCCAATTATTTTTTAAAAATTAATAAAATATTGGAGTTATTTCTGAAGTTTACATTTATATTGGTACATTAAACAAATAACTACAGGTCATCAAATATTTAATACAATTTTTTACTCTAGTTATAGGTTTCTAAACATAAATGTAGACCTCTTTATATTACTGTTGTATCTGTACGTCAGTATGTTATTTATTAGTACATAGTTAAAATATGAGTATTTAATTTAGATTCATATTAACTAAATTTAAAAAAAGTATTTAAGATATTAGTATATTTAACTAGTTTAAACTCTATAGGTTTATTTAGATTTCTATACATAAATATTTAATAGTTGTCAAATTATTTTTTACTATTTATGAAATTATAGTTTATTATTTCAAATATGTCGAAAAACTTGGAATTTGGCATGTTTGCAGATTGGGTTCTGCTAACTTATAATAATAAAAATATAATGACTATGGCTTGGATTTTAAATCAAATGCTTCTTTTTTATATATATATATATATATATGAGATAGAAATCCAATTTTTATACATAAATTTGTTTTATGTTATTTTTATACCAATTAAAACAATTAATTTTTGTTTTTTTGGCTTTTTTTTGTGTAAATGCTTTTTTATTGCTTTTTTTCAGTTATTCCATCTGTGGAATTAATGCTAATTATGCTATAGTAATAAAAAAAAATTAATTTAATTAATAAGAAATGTGAAAACTCGGTTATTGTTATCAGTTTAATTGTTAAATATATTAAACATATAAATTATCAATCTACATATAGCCTGTATAATCTATGGTCAGTGCTCCTATAACATCAATATTGACTATTTCAAAATTTAAATTTTAGTGTTATAATTTATAAAAATACCAAAAGTTAAAACAAATGTGTTCAAATTTGGTGATGAGTTTTTCAAACATATCAGAATCAGATAATAGAGTCAGTTATACTACTGTGAATCTTGCAAAATATATGGTAGTTAATTCTTTTTTTTATTCAGTTTTATAACTACTTCCATGTTAATTTTTGGTTATTGCTTTTTTTTTCTTCTTTTGTTGATTATTTTTTTAAAAATAAATATTCTTCATTTTTGCTTTACTAAAACAATTTTGTGCTATTTTTGTTATTTATAAAGCTTTAAAATCCGAGCCCTAAAAATCACCAATAAAATTATTAGTTTATTCACTAAAGCTTATGGCTGTGATATGAATAGTTCTATATATATATATAAAACTACAATACCTAAAATAAAATGTAATTAACATTTAATATAATAATAATAATAAATTATAATTAAAAATTGTAGTACAATAATATAATGAATATTTTGAACAGCACAAAAAACTCATAAAGGAAAAATTAATTCAAATTTATTTTAAAGTGTTTAAATGATTTAAATTTACATAAATCTTACCAATTTTAATTGGATTATGTTTGTAACGTAAAAATAATTTCAAATTTTTTAGTAAAAAAAGTGAATCTGTAAGAATTTGTAATTTTCCAAACGTTTTAAAAGGTATTTGTACTTTCAACACAAAAGTTTGAAATTGTATAATGATGATACTTTGTAAAAATAATGGGTTTAGTTCGTTTCGCCTCTATCTTTTTTTTTTTCGTAAGACGTTAATGATAAAATGTTGGTTAGCTACAAAATTTTGAACTTTTGGTACAATGTTCCTCTTACATTATTCTTACTCGTGTAAAAAAATATCAAAAATCTGATGTCACTATTTTAAAAAATAAGCGTTTGAATTTAAAATGTTGATAAAAATCACGAAATTTGCCTATTTTTAGTAACTAAAAGTTGATAAACAATTTAATCATTAGCGTAGCTAAGATTTGTATTAGGGGGGGGGGGCAAAAACAAAGCGATTAGTGTTAAACTCGTTATTCAAATAATTTACAGATAGACCATTGGATAACACATAAAACGTCAAAACGATTACATTTGTGATAACACTCGGTCCCACTAAATTATTTTTAGACATATCTTATTTAATTTAAGATTTTAATGTAAAACTTACACGTTTGGTATAAACAAAAATAATTCTGTTTGAGGCACAGAGGTGGGCAAGTGCCCCTCTCTCTGCCACACCCTCGCTACACCCATGAATTTAATATATACACTTAAGATTTGAAAATGTAGGTAATATAATATACTAGGGATGTTGCTCTTTCCAGTGAGTCAAAAAAGTTTATCGGAGAAGCACAAAATATGTTATAAGCGTTAGAAAATTAAATTTTGATGAAGTTGGGTGTTTACGTAATTGTTAGGAAAACTGTCAGGTGCTAGTGTTGTGTGCGATCTACCAGCTCGTTTCTAGTGTAGAGTGCGATCTACCAGCCTGTTTTTGGTGAACGCGATTTGTGAGTTGCTTAGCATTACCCAAAATACACCACGAGGAGGTGGGCTCACACGTATTTCAAAAACCACAATTTCAAAATCACATCCACATAATATAAGCTTCGTTAAATAAATATTTAAAATAAAAGTTTCGTTTTAGTCATTATTTATGAATGTAGCACGCATATAATCTAAAAAATGCAATGAACAAATCTGGTTCACTTTTCTCCCACACCTTCCAACAATACAGATCTAAATGTAATTGAAGCATATAGTTAGGTACGTCTTTCTTTTTTACCGATAAAGAACTGTATAGTAATGGATAGAGCACATGTAAGCGGTAGATCGCACGCTACAATGGCAATAACTGTTGATTAATTGAAAATATTACCTATCTAGTTTCTAATGAATCCACTAGACAACATTTGCTATCGAAAACCACCCTTAAAATTGTTGATAGGATAATTTTTACTTGGACATTTTGACGCGGTACACGGGTGATGGTGGTGTGTGCGGTGAACACGGTGGTGGAAAATATTATAATAAAAATAATAATAAAACGATATTATTAATCAACACACGCGAACAATGAAATTAATAATATTAATAATAAAAGAAAAATGAGTGTGCACAAAGTATAACAATTGTTGTATATAAAAAAAAAAAAAAAGAGATTGAGATTGACCACGAGATGTGTCTCCGTACGCGATCTCGGAAAAACAGCTATGTTCAGATGGTGGTACCTGCGAACGTTGTCGCGACCGCGCGCGTCCCCTATCCGGTGATGGATGGGAAGACGAGGTGTCGCGGCGACGTCGTGTGCCGCGAACTGGTGGTTAATGAGAGAGGTAAGGGTACGGTCGGCGACGGCCGTTTTGGTAACAGCTGCCGTGCGGGTTCACGTCAATGATATACATAAACAAAAAATAAAAAAACACATCGGCGAATATGATCTTGATCATCATTGGTGAAATGAACAGATTTCGGTGAATAGAACTAGACTCAAGTATAATACATACCCAGGGACGCCCGGATGGGGGGGCCAGTGGGGGCCATTGCCTCCCCTGAGATTTTCGCGTCACTTACAAAATTGGAAGTTATTTTACATAAAGCTGATCTTGGGTATTCAGTGACTATTCTACAATCCTTGTATCTAATAAGTATCTAACATTTTTTTAATCAACAAAAGATGATTCAATTAATTTATTTGATTCAAACAAAAGGAGATTGTCATTATTTTTTGAATAAAATAATAAAATATGATGCGAATTCAATCAAATAAAGTTGTTATTTGTTTAAACTTTATTATATTTTTTCTTATAAATATTAAAACTAATAACTAATAATGTAATTTTATATAAACTTAAATGAGTTTTGATTTTTAAAAAATTATTAATGATAGTAATACAAAATATGAGTAGATGAAATATGTAGCAGTAAATCTTCCTATAAGTATTTAGGTACTTACAATTTTTTTGCCCCCCCTGAGCTACATTTCTGTGGGCGTCCCTGTACATACCTATATATTTTAATTTAATAACTTTTTCAAATAATAATAACAAACTTCTAAATTATTTAAAAATCATGTATAATAACCATGTGATATTCTGTATTTGAATTTTTGATTTATTTTTATTAAAAAATATATTTAGATTTACTAATATTTAATTCAAGAATATTATTATCTAACCTAGCTTTAATATTATTGATATAGACTTAAATGGACAGTTAGAAAATATTTGTGATTAAGCCATAATTAATTAATTAGACATTAACATAATTTACCAGAACAAAATTATGTATTCTAGTGTAGCATGTACTCACTTAATTAAAAGATACATTTTGTTTTAAAATATTTAAATATTTTTAACGATTTGGATTTTGAATTTTAATATATTTTAAATATCATCTCAATCTATGCAATCAATATATACCAGGGGTCGGAAACTGGCGGACCGCGGTACAGATCCGGACCGCGGAAAGTAATACTCTGGACCCTGTCAACTTTTATTTTCATACTTCTAATATTGTAATTTTCAATATAAATTAATTGTAATAATCAAATAATTATTTTTATTTTTATGCTACTATTTTTGAAATATGAAGATTTGAAAAAAAATTTTTTCTCTAGACCTCATTGATTTATTATTTTAAACTTTAGGATTCCAATGTAAATTACTTGCCGACCCCTGCTATGTACTTATTCAAAGTTGTATTATTATGTTTAGATTAAAATGAATACAGTAGATACTTCTGATGCTTTGGATTTAACCAAAGAAAATATTAGACCTTTAAAACAAGGTAGAAAACCAATACAATTGGAAGCAGCTTTACAAGCTCAATCTAACTCAGAAATTCAACAACAGTTGAATAAAGATAAAGAGTAAGTAGAACATTTATAATTAAATTATATTTATGAAGAAAATAGTTAACAATTTTAACATGTATGAAATTCCATATTTTTTTCCCTTCATAGAATTTCATACATATTTTATTTAAAAAAAATTGTAAATCTAATTGATATTTTTAAATAATTTATGCATTTAGTAAACATACACAATATCTAATCGATAAATAAAATTATCAATTGATGCTCAAATACATTTCTTATATTTTTATAGCAATAAAATTTATATTATTTTTACTAATGATAATAAAAATACTTTTGTATTATTTTTGCAGAAAATTTGAACATGCTATTCGTACATATGAAGGTGAAGATCCCTTAGCTCCACGTTTTGAATATGTCAAATGGTTGGAACAAATATATCTAAAACATGGACCTGAAAGTAATTTAATGCCTCTAATTGAAGAAACTGTACAAAGGTTTAAAAATGATCCAAAATACAAACAAGATCCAAGATTTATTCAAATTTTAATCAATTTTGTAATTATATTTTATTTCATATAATTGATACTTATATCACCTATATTTAATGTCATAATATATAATAAATAAATGTAATTTTAAAACTTAAATTTAGATTGAAAATCAAACAAATGCTATTGAGTTATATCAGACAGTTTATAATCAAGGAATTGGTACAATGTGTGCAATATTTTATCGAGCATGGGCTGATTTATTGGACCGATATAATGATTTCAAACGTGTGGATCAAATATTTTTGCTGGGGATTAATGCTAAGGCTGAACCTGTTGAAGAATTAGAACAAGCTCATCTGTAATTTTATTTTAAATATTTAATATTTTAAATATTAATTGTTTCAAAATTATTTTTAGTCAATTTCAATTAAGTGTTGCTAGACGACTTCTAAATGGACAGTTATCAAATGATGAGGATAAAAATTCAGAACTTGGAAAAAGACAAGCATTCAGTGTTTTAAAATCATCAGAAACACGCAGTGGCATTAGACATGGTTTAGGTGGTATAGTTGGAAAAGTACCTCAAGTTAATAATGTTAATGGAAAATCATCTACACTTAGAATTTTCGAAGTATTAATATTTTTTATAGAAGTAAAATATTGAAATTAAAATTAATATAATTGTTATTGTGTGTTATAAATATAGGACAATGATGAAAATGGATTGATTGGAATAGATGGTAATAATTGTGATCTTGCTCAAAATGGATTGAACAAAGAAAATACTGTTAAACCAGGACCATGGTCAAAACCTAAAAAAAGCCGTTCTAAATTTGTTAAGCCCGTGTCTTCAATAAATTTTGAAGGTAAGTCATGATTATTAAGCATCAAATTTATATTTTAATTGTAACATATTAACATATTTGTTTGCATCTTGACATAGCTAGTTTAATCAATTAAATTACATTACTTATTTATGTGAAACTTGTTGAGGACTTCAATAAATTGAATATATTACATGGAATTTCATAACAATGAGTATAAATTTAATTTCATACAATTTTATTATGATTAATAAAATTAAAAATAAATTATTGATTATTTGAATCTAGATTATTAAACATAATATCAATAGGTACATCTTATTATCAGTTGCTTTATAAATATTTTTGTAATTTTTATTAAACCTTTTAATAATAACTAGTTATTAATATTTATATGAAAATTAATTGTTCTCTGGATTTCATTTAATACTTCTGGACTCTCAGTACTAGTTTTTTTTTTATTTCATATACATACTAAATTCTTATTCATTTATTTTCTGTATTCAATTTTTTAGATGAATGCAATATTTAAGATAAACTTTTAATATGAATTATTTATGATAAAAGGTGATTGGTTTGAGTTAAATTATTGATTTGTTTATTTATTTATTTATTTTTTTTTTTTTTTTAATTAGATAGTTATAAAGTGAACAAATACTTTACTGAAATTTTACTTAAGATTTAGACAATATTAAATAGAATTATCATTTCTTATTTACTATTGTTTATATGGTTTTAGTGCATCAAGATAACAATGTGGAACGTGTAACCAAATTACCTGGTATTACAGTACCAAATGCTTTACGTAGTATCAAAGGAAGTTCAAATATTTCCTGTCCAGTTGCAGTATTTGAACCTCCTGATCCTACCAAAAAACCCATGTATTGTAAAGATAAAGTAAGTTTTTTCAATGAACATTAATAATATTTTTAGTAATAATAAGATTTGTTATAACTAATTATATTTTTATTTTTTGAAATTATTATATTTGCACAACAGAAGAAAAAAGGTAACGGCTAACCTAACTTAATGGCTTATAAAAAAATATTTATTCATAAATGTATATGATTTATTTTTTAAATAATGCCTAAACATTTTAGAGTTAAACTTACAAAATGCATGAAACCGATTATAATTAACAAAAAAAAAAGTTATATGATAATGTGGTATAAGTGTTTGTGCATGACTCACTAAGATATCTACATTTGAATGACCCATTTGTAAAGTTATAATCTTTATATTAATACAGTTTTACATAGTGTATCCGATTCAACTACCACTGCATGATTCCAGTAATATTTTATTTCTATAGTCCTGTAGTTCATCATTGATTAGGATAACTATATTTCAAATTCTTTTATATAATTACAAACTAAAATATATTAATTATTCTGTTGGTATTACAAATGTATATTATTGTTATGATTTAACATACACATTTTTTAGGTTTATGCTGCTGGGAGAGATGTACAGCTTGAAGAAATTAGGTACGAGGTATTTCTCAAACAAGAAAAAGATAAACGTTAGTATATTTATTTGTATAACAATTTAAGCTGGAAATTTAAAAATATATGAGTTGTTCTCAAATGTGTCAAAATATTAAATTTAGAGAAAGGAGCATGTTCATTTAATTGCGTCATAAAATCACCAACAAAAGAAAATGCAATTAAACCTTTGAAGAAAGTAATTATACCTGATGATAATAAAAACGCAAATAATGTTAAGGTAATTAAATTTGTTAGTAACATAACAATAAACAGATTAATTATCTACTAGTTATATTTTTTAGCTTACTCAAGTAGCAAATGCTTACCAAAAATATATGTTTAATAATTAATGTAAATATTTATATGCCCCATGTAAAATATTCATATAATTTTGTTATTATTTTAAAATTAAACAAAATTATTTTATTTATCAAAACGTATTGTACAAATATATGATGTGTTACTTTTTATTGTTGACTGACATCATCATTTTCACTGACTTATTGTTGAAATGTTCAAACTCATCATTTAAAATAAAACAATGTTATACAACTTAATATAATTTGACTTGATTATGATTTTAACAGCATATAGTATATGATTATATCAATTCAATTTAATAATTAAAATATTTTTAGGCTCCGCATCCATTACTTACAGAGTCTGATCCTTTGAGTCAATCTGTTACTGTCAACACAAGAGCTGCAATTGATTTGGTTCAGCAAATGTGGAATAGTCCTTGTTCAGGTAAACTATAGATTTTATTTTAAGTGAAATGTATTTTTAATTTATTTTATTAATAGATAAAGATGAAGAAAACAAATTAATTCCAAAAGAGGCAAAAACTATAAACGATTTTTATATTTATACTGATGATGATGATAATGCAAAAATGTATAAGCAAAATGCATTTGTTGATAATAATGTTCAAAATCAAGTAAAAAATATTAAAATTCCTGAAGTATATGTTGATGATAATGATGAAAACCAAATAAAAAATATAAGAATTCCAGAAGTATATATTGATAAAAATATTGAAAACCATGTAAAAACTAATAAAATTACTGAAGTATATATTGATGATGATGATGAAAACCAAGTAAAAAATATTAAAATTCCTGAAGTATATGTTGATGATAATGATGAAAATCAATTAAAAAATATAAAAATTCCAAAAGTATATGTTGATAATGATGATGAAAATCAAATAAACAATGTAAAACTTCCAGAAGTATATAATGATGAAAATAATGCACACTCATTTAAAAATTTTAAAACACCTGATGTTAATATGAATAATAGTAAAATGTTAAAAAAATTAAATACCAAAAAAAATGATATAATGCATGTTAGTAAAGATACTGGCAGCAACAATATTGCTAAATCAAAAATTTTAAATTATGAAAAAAATAAACAATGTATTAAAGCTCAAAATTATCAAGTTTATGAAGATGAAAGTGAAAATGATGATGAAATAAAAATGAATCAAATTAAAGAAATCACTAACAACATGTCCAACAGTTTGTCAACTTTAAAAAATAATCAAGATGTAAGTAATTTAACAATATGTTTATACATATGTGTTCTGTATTTCTTTAACTAGCATACATTTGAAGTCTCATAGAAATTTATATTTAAGAAAATGGTTTTAGATGAATAATTTATTTTTAATATAAATGTGCTTTATTCTCAAAAGATGGTTTTTTTTATTAGTTTTTAACATTTTCTGCTCATAAATTTTGGTTAATACTTAAATTAAAAAATTATTATCAATACATTTACTATTTTGCTGGATATAATATACATTTTATTAAAGATTTTGTAACTTAAATGTAATTTTTATAAACTTTGTCATATGTTTTACATAATATTGATACTTTTAATTAGTATAATACGAATTTTCAAAAGGAACAATTAAAGATTTTATAATTGTTGTTTAATTATTTATAGCTCATAGGATATGTGTATGCGTGCTTACTTACGTTTTTAATAGAATAATGTGTGTAATTTTTAGGATGTTAATGATGATATGACTTGTTCAACTAAAGCATTTGCATTTATTTTGACCAGTTCAACACCATTAGCTCCTGGAAGAACAAAACCTAGTTGTGTTCCTGAAAATAAAAAACAACCACTCATGTATGTATTATAGAATTTATTGTTGTTTTTATTTTTTTAATACTGTAGAAGAAAATATTGTTTATATATATTAGGTTGATTATAATATTTTATTATAATTCTTATAGATTAGTTGAAGAAAAAGAAAATGATGAAAATGAAGAATTTAAATCAGGGAAAAGTTTGAGTATGATATTAGAAGCATCCAAAGAACGAAATAGTAGTTCTTCATCAGGAATTATATCAAAACTGGAACACCCTTCTACAATTGATTTTGGTAAAGTATTAATTTTAAATTAATATTTATTACAGTGATTCCCAACCGGTTTTCCGTGAGCGCCCTTTAAATGTGCCGTGATAAATCTATAAATTGTTTTATAAGTGTTATGTATTTACCAGCTTATTATTGATATTCGATATGAAAACTGATCGAACTAATCGTAGATACATATCATGTTATTTATTGAAAGTATGTCCGTCGCAGCCGTCTCGATTGATCGATTGTATATGTGCAATAAATGAATCCATAACAAAACATTTTTATATAGAAATATTGATATTGATTTTTATATAAATATATTTATAGTATAATATTATTATTATTATTATTATTATATTAACTATATATTATACATTATTATACAATATTATATTATATACATGAAAACCCACTTAAGATGCACTTTAAGGAACCATCTTACTAGAGCGTCTTATACAGAAATTTTTACTATTAAATAGGTAACATATTTATGAATTATAACCACATATATTTTTGCTATTGAGTTTTTATCGATGTACATATTTATTATTATTATTTATTCTATTTTATTATATATTAATAAAATTATTTATTTTTGTTTGCTTAAGATTCTGAAAATGTGTTTCAGCAAGAATGTTTTCGATTTTATTTATATAACCCGACATTTCTTCGGCATTTTTTACAAGGAACAATACTTTTCGAATTTATGATAAGTATTGCTAATCAGCAGTAATTTTAAGAATCAATTCTGTATTTTCCCTGGAACATTCTTCTTTATTGTCGTAAACATCATAATATGATGAAATACGTAACTGCTTGTTATGATACTGTAGTATGATAAAATAAACTGATCAATACGAAGTGCATGTAAACGAGTAAAATTTATATTTATGTTTTCACTTAATTACTGAATTTTATTGTTATTTACCGAACAAAAGAGCGTCTAATTCGATTAGAGAAAAACTAAACAAGCGTCTTAACAAGTAGTTTTTACATTGACTAGTATAGGAAATGTCTAGGGATCGACGGAAAACAGCGTTTTATGCGGGAAATCATCTTAAGCGAGTTAACTGTATTAGTATATATAGTATACTAAATATATAATTAATTTTGAATATTTATTATTAAGTAAATATGCACTCAATCATTAGGATTAAATTATAAATTATTGTTTTATAATTAAAGGAGCACATAACACAAAAAATATGTTTTTTTTTTTTTATTTAAAAGAATGTTCAATTTAAAGAATAATGGTATAGGTTATACGTTTCTACTCACATTATTCAATAAATAATGAGCAATTGAAAAAAAACGCGTAACGTCATTGTATTAAAAAAAAAAAAAAAATATTTATTTCATTTAAGAGAAGCTTTATTTTTATATATGAGGGCCGTTGTTGTATTTGCGCGTAGAGAATGTAAGAAATCGAGACGAGTGGAGATTTTGAACAAGGGTGACCGATCCCAAATAGTTGGGAGAAAGGTGAAGAAGAAGAAAATGATTTATTTATTTATTTTATATTAGAATATAATTATGAAATTAGTAATACCTGTTTTTAATGAATGTTATTTATTTTTTCAGGGGACTCCATCAATCCATTTGATGATGAATTAATAACGAAATTATTACGGAAAGTTATTAAATTTCCTAATGAGCGTCATTTATCTGGGTATAGGGAATATAAATCAGATATGCCATGTATGCGATCTGAATTCAAATTAGGTATAGTTTTTAATTTATATACTGTCATTTCAATTGTAGTTAGAAATATTATTTTATTATTAATATAATGTTTTGCATAGGTGATAGTAAAATGTTGTTCCTTGGTGAAATTGGTAAAGGATCATATGCTCGAGTGGTAAGAACTCGAACAGCTGACAAAAATTCTGAACAAAGAGCGCTTAAAATTCAAAAACCTTCTTGTACATGGGAATGGTATATAAGTAAAGAAATTCAACACCGTCTTAAGGATTCTGAAAAAGTAAAAAAATTATAGTTTGATATTCATATAAAGTAATTGTTATAATTTTTTTTAGATATGTTATTTTATAAATATGGACAATATGTACCTTTTCAAAAATGGGTCAATAATTTCTATGGAATTTTCTATATATGGAACAATATTATCAGTTGTTCTAGCTCATAAAGCGGCATTTGTAAGTCATTAAATATTAATGTATCTATATCATGTATAAATTTTTCATATATTGTTAGGTTTTATATAATAAAAATACTTTTGCATTTTAGAATCAATCCATCCCTGTCCCAATAGCTGCTTTATTGGTTTCACAAATTACATCAGCTGTTAAATACTTACACCAATGTCAAATCATCCATGGAGATTTAAAACCAGACAATGTTATTTTAAAATCATTGTAAGTCAGATTTTTAAGGTTTAGACTAATTTAATCAATTTATTATTATTTTATTTTTTTCATTAAGGCCAAATCAATCATTTCTACCTTGTGTACAATTAATCGATTTTGGTCGTAGTATTGACATGACATTGTTTCCTCCTGACACTAGTTTTACATATGCTGTTAAAACTGTAGATTTTGTTTGCCATGAAATGAGAGAAAAATTACCTTGGACTTATCAGGTAGTTTCCTTGTTTTTCCTTTCCACCAGTTTACTAAGTTTACCAATTTTTTATTTTAGACTGATTACTATGGATTAGCTGGAATAATTTACATGATTCTCAAAGCTGACTATATGAAGACCCATAAAATACACAAAGAATGGGTTATCCTTAAAGCACTTCCAAGGTAACCATGTTATACAATTATACTTTAGTGTGTTATATTTATTTAATAACTTATGGTAGTGGTATGTTGTAATTAATATTAATCTATTATCTTATATTATTTTATTATTATAATATTTTAAATATGAAAATGTACATTCTATAACAAAATAAGTTTAATTAGCTAATGTGATCTATTAAATAATTACATTATAATGTTGGATCTAGTGATGCGATAAGAGAATATTCTTTTGCGAATTATTATTGGGTAGTTATTATTATGGTGGAATTACTGTACTAAGTGCACCAGATACTAAGAACAGTAGTTCCACCATAATAAAATACTAAAAAATGAATTAGATACTATTTATATTTTACCACTGACCTTTGTGCACCATAGTGATAATTGATGTCTGATAATAACAGTGAGGTTGATGTAGCAAATTTTACATTTATATATACACTCTTAAGTCAAAATTTAATAGTTTAATTATTTTGTCTGATGATGAAGAATAGCTTTAAACATTAGTAATTCAATTAACTTTTGTTATTAATCATAATTATAATTAAATATTTACTATATATATTTTTTGTATATATAACTTAATAATTATAAAAAGAACATGTATAATTTAAAGAGAAGTTTTATTTTAATTTTTTATTTCGGTTTAGAACCTGTTTAGTGTGACCTATTATAATTTCAAACAAATGACAATAACAATAGCATAAGGGGAGGTTGCCCAGTAAGAAAATCCATTTTACTATTTACATTTTTTATTTTAATTTAATGTATTCAAGGCTTGGCATTATGAATTAAAAATTAAAATTAAGTTAATATAAAATAAATTAATTTTTTGTTACTTTATTTTGGTGCTAATTTTTAATTCAATGATTTACTTTTTAATGTATATAACTTGTAAACTTCAAGTTAATTGTACATAGAAGTAAAAAAAAAAAAATTAAGCTTTTTTTATATATAAATCAATTATGTATATATATTATTTTGTTTCATTGAATTTAAACTATACATTTTCGGATATTAAATATAAATAAAAGGATTAATTTAGAGTGGAATATAATTGTACACTTGTAAGTTAATAATATGAATTATTATGAATCATATTGTTATATTAGTTATACATTTATAAATTATTGTTAAAATATAATTTATTTTAATCTAGGTATAAAATAAGAACTAGAAGTCTCTAATTTAATATATTTTCTATAATAAATCGTAATCTTAACAAAGAAAATACCTATTGAGTATTGCTGTGTGACAAAATAAGTGCAGTAGTTTGTATAATAATAACTGTTAAAATAATTGAATCGAAAAGAATTAATTTGGGATTTACAGCCTTGCATAATACAGTAAAAACCATTTATAACAATATTGGTTAACTAAAATAAGTTTTGATAGTCGATGATGTTACTTTTACATGATAAAATATTGTTAAGTGAAACTTATCAGTTATTCTACTGATCATTTTGTTGTTATTGTTGTTTTTATTTTTATTTTTAACTAAATTGTGATTATATTTATTGTTATTTTCATTGATTTTAATTAAATACAATTATATATTATAGATATATAGACAAGACTATGTGGGGCGATATATTGAAAACATTATTGAATATAGAATCATGCAAGAATCTTCCGAACTTGGATAGTATTGTTGAAAGATTGAACAAGTATCTTTCTATTCAACAAACAGTGGTATTAAACAATCACTTTACTAGTTTTAAAAAGGTTCTTTTAAAAAATTCTAAGCATTTATAATTTTTTTTTAATAATTTTATTGAAATTTTCTTTTATGATTATTCGTAATGTTAATTTTTTAAAATTTAAAATTAATTTTAATGTTAATATTTATAATAATAATATTATTACTGTAATATTTGCTTTCTAAAAAGTATCTTTTATTGTGAATTTAAAGTGTAGGCCAAAACATCTGAATTGCATTATTATTATTAACTACCAATGTCAAATTAACTATGGATAAGTATTTCAGCAATGAAGCAATGACCCAGTTGTTCATATCATTCATATCTTATCCTACCCAGCACATATTTATGATAACCTCATTTCATTGGGTGTTAATAATTCCTATTTAATGACTTTGATAAATCAAAATTGAAGAATTTGGGTTCTGATTATACTTATTATTATTCGCTGTATAATCTTTTTTTTTTAACAATATTTTTTTCTTATACTTATTGAATATTTATACATTATATGTAACAAGACATAATTTAACTATTAATAGTCATACCAATAAAATTATATAAGACACGAAATTTGTTTTTTAATTTTTCTTAATTATTCATTGAAGAATAGTAGTTTATGTATTTTTAGATGTAACAGTCTTCCAATGTTTATAATAGGTTCAAAATTAAAAAAAAAATATTGTTTTCCTTGCATCATTTTCTTAAATACATAGTTTTCAAGTAACAATTTTGACTAATAAAAGTACTTGTATATCCAGAACAAAGGATTTATACATTTTTCTGTTCTTATTTGTGAATTATGTATAACATATTACATTTTTTATGTACAATTTAAATATAAATAATAACATATATAATTATTTTACTTTATTTAAATTATTTAAATTTGTGTTTTTTAAAAATAATTACATGTAGTCAGAGGCGTACATATGGGAGCGGTTTCCGGATTCAAATACTCCCCCCCAGGGCCGAAAAAAAAAGAAAATTGTTTTATTATTGATGACATGTAGTATATTTGTAGTTTCATTAGTACGCTTAGAACTTAAAATATACAACTATACAAATATTATGATAATTAAATAATTATATTGATAGGTATTTGAAAAGTTTTGTTAACTATTCTGTTTTTATATTCCAATAGCTATTAATTTACTGTATTGTAAAAGTAAACTATAAATTGGGAAAAAAGTTGTATAAAATATCTATTTATAGCAGTTATTTATCTTATTTATCTGTGCAACGAAAAAAAAAAGATAACGATTATTTTAATTAACACCCCCCTCCCCGAGCAAGATCGAATGTACGCCACTGCATGTAGTACAACAAACTTAACAATCAATTAAATATTTCTTATAATATTAAAATAAATGAAAATTAAAACTAAAAAAACAATAGTTTTTGCCTGGAGTTATAATAATTGGAAATCAGTCAAAAAAAAAAAAAAAAATAACTTTGATATCTGTAGATACCTAATATTATATATTTATTAACTATTGTCAATAATGTTTAACAAAATATTTTACGAATATATATACGAGTATATGCATAAAATCAAAATAAATCCTAATCAATATTAATTTTTCGAATTGCTCTATATCTGATTCTTCATTATCACTGCGATCGCTATCATCGGGCAATATGGACAAAACTACTGGTTTCATTAAGACGACCCTAAGGATAGTGATCGGTGTAATATTTTGTGCTCTGCGATTTTTCAAAGTTAGTAGTGTAGTGTCATGACATATAAAAAAGTGTGACATGAAAAACTAGCAACGAATCGTCATCAAGTTTCTAGTGAAATCTGGCGAAAAACCGGCCGAAATTTTTCGTAAACTGTAACGTGTGTTCGGTAATGACTGTTTATCAAAACCACGGATGTACGAATGGGCCAAACGTTTTGCATCAGGCCGAGAATCAACGCAAGACGATGCAAGGTCAGGTGCCCCTAAAATCGTGCACACTAGGCAAAATTTCAAAGTTTGAAAATGTTGATGCTGAATTTCTTCTTCTTAGACCAGTGGCGTATTCATGGGCGGGTTTGGGAGTCAGAACCCTCTCACGAACCTGAGATGGTAAATTATAAATTAATTTTCACATGAAACACGGTTTTTTCTTTAAAATTTTTATATTTTAGAATTTTGACTAGGAAATCATATTAATAGTTTGTATGAACACTATAAACATATTAAACACATATTGCCCACACACATACACATACACATAAGTCATAGTATTATGATCATATTTAGATATTTTATCTTTACTTTAATAATTTTTGATTGGGTACATATTATTTAGGTTTTCTACAACAGTTGATTCTAAATCGGTCGTCTGGTCCCGATAACTGAGATAAAAGCGATATCTTGTCTGTATTTAAAATTTATTTTGGGTATAATTATTGTATTCGCGGCTCGCCGATCATTTAACACAAGCACGTTTTGTGTAAAACTAATAGTTATTAGTTAATAGTTAGTCGTTGCCTGTTGGTGTCTCACTGTTTTACTTACTACTCGTTTATTCGTCTATATTTGACATTTGTATTCCATTATATTCGTTTTATTTTAATTTGACATCATTCTAAGATGTCTAAACATTCCATTATGGTAAGATTTTTTAAATTTAATTTTTAGTATACTTAAGTGATTGGACAGAAAATCTAATATTTATGTTCCTATGTTAGTTCCTAGTTCCTAAATTGTTATTATTATTTATTATAGGCAAATTCTCTAACAAATAAGCAGACTAGAAAAATGTATTCTTTTTTTTTACCCGAGTTAAAAAAACTAATGTCAACCAGAATTAAAAATGCCGAGATCAATACAAATAGCAGTCAAAATTATAGTGATAAGATTAAATATATATGTTATAAATTTTCTGAACCTCCCCCTCCCACATAAAAAGTTCCTGGCTACGCCACTGTCAAGGACAAACGGTGACTTCAGTATTTTATATTGAAGTTCGATTGTGTCAAAAAGTGTCTCGTGTGAGGCCGGAATTAGCCAAAAATGGTTGAGTCCTTCACTATGACAATGCGCCTGCTCATAATGCGCATACATCATTAAAAGTTCAATAGTTTTTAACCAGTTGGAACTTAACAACGTTCTCCCACCCGCCGTATAGCACTTATCTGTCTCCACTGGATTTCTGGCTATTTTCAAAGTTGAAAGAATCAATGAAAGGATATGGCTATAAAGATTTGGAGAACATTAAACGTGCCGTAACGTCGACATTGAAGAACCTAACTTCCGAAGACTTCCAGGAGTGTTTCCAGAAATGGGAAGAATATTAGATCAAATGCGTTAGACTCGGAAGAGAGTACTGTGAAGGTTTGGATGCATAAATCGTTGTAAATATTAAATAAATGTTTTAAAATTTAAAATTCTCGTTATTTAATTGTCACTCCTCGTATTACACTTTTTATAAAAAAATTTCATTTTTCAACAGCCTAGAACGTAAGCTTCCAGAATAATTTAATTTCTGTTTTAAAGTATGTAATATCAAATTCGCAGTTGGGTATTCACCACGATCGTTGAACTCGTGCACAGTTCTCCTAACGACATCTGAATCAAAATCTTCAAGGTCTGATACAATTTTCGCATATTTGTAGCTTTTGCGTGGATACTTGAATGTCATTACTAATTTTGATTCATCAGATTCATCTTTTGAATGTTTTGCTTCAGAGAAAATAAGTCTGACGGTGTGTTCTGACAACCCTCAAGCTTTAGCGGTACATATTTGAGCATTTTTGAGAAAAAATCGACAGTTTCGTCCAATTTTGATAACAGTTGTTTTAAAAATATATAAACATTATAAACAATTTGTTTACTCTGGCTGCGGGTATCACTATTGTTAAAAGTCATTTTTAATACATCCGAGAACACAAATTAATTCAAGCACAAGAGAAAATACACAAATATTCAGGGAACCTATTTCAAAAACGTAGATGCAACACACTATGTTTGTTACAGATGTCTGTAGCATAATGTATAAAATCAATAACCGTATAGGTACTTCATACACGTGTTACGATCCATCCATAATACAATCCAGTTGTCCTGCTGAAACTAAATAGGTACCAGTTATAGATGGATAATGTTGTAAAATAATGTTCTCAGTGCGAGAAGGGCGTTAGAATCGCAAAAAAAAAAAAAGAATTTTAAAATAAAAATAATGATTCGTTTGCAAATGACCCCTCTCTCCCATAAAAAAGTTATGTATACGTCATTGGGTGCAAGTTCGGGAAACTATGGCTAATGGGGGTGGTCGACGGCTAGTTTTCGCGTCGTGGACCATGGACACGTTTCCACGAGAGAACTGGTACACCAGCCGCTGACCGATACCGTGATTATGCGACTACTTGCGTGAAACGGTATCTTTCTCTCGTGGATACTGGTATAGAACCTATTTATAAAGTGGTGCATGGAATGGATCATCGCAGAGCCATACCAAGCCATTTTTTATCTTGAGGCAAAATTGAAGCAATGCGCTCCTTGGATTGTAGGGTTGTCATACTCACAACTTTTAATATGTATAATACGATTCGGAAAAATTTGAAAAATTGTAAATAGGTTTTTAGCAAAACAAGAAATAGCATTTCTTAAAATAAGTGAATCATTTAATATTTTTGTGCCTCTCAGCTTCAGGCACTCAAGGCCAGTGCCTTGCTCGCCTCACCCTAGTTACGGCTTTGGATCATCGCGTACGATGGTGATAGGTTTCGAAGATATTTCGTTGCTTGGCGTCTGGTGATATTTTGGAGATAAAAATATATTGAAACAGATTGAATTTGCAACGCATTAGAAAGAGATTCATGGTATATAGAAAACAATTAAATTAAACATTTTACGTTTTTCACACTTTTTACGCAAATCCAATGAAAAACCCACAGGTCGTTAATAGTTATTATAGGCAAGTACCTAATATTTTTATTTATTTTTATAAAACTGTTCAAAGTGTATTCTCGATATAAATGTATACTGAAAACACGGGTATATACGAATTGGTTCCCGGGTCAAAGCATTTTTAAATTCCTTTTCCATTTTATACAAACCTGATCTAAGTACGTTTACATATTTTGCAGGTATGGTTAAAAATTATTTTTTTTTTACATAAAACATGTTATTTTTATTTTTAATCGAATATTTTTTTTTTTTTTTTTTTTGTATAAGCATGTAAATACTATGTATAACTGAGGTAATAATGTATAGCAGATATTTTGAATAAGTTCTATTCTGTGTATTTCATTGTTTTTATATTTGTTCAATTCTGTTTTTATAAATATTTCCTTATTTATAGATTTAAAATTCTGTAACTTGATTGTATTTTGCAATTTTATATGTTTCAAGATGAACTTATTTTAATAAATCGAAGAACTGAAAGATGTTTGGATGTGCGGAATAGAAACGACGGTTGAATTTGCTGTGAAACGATTCACAGAAATCAGTTGTTCGTTCTATAGGTACTAATTTTATGTTCAGTCTTCATTGTTGGAGGATATGAGTTAACTTTTTCGGTATAATAATTTTCTACTATATAATCAAGAAATACTTTAAGCTTTTCATAAATCAGTTTTAATGTCATCTAAACATTAGTAAGTATAGCAGTCGTTCACTTCTTCGGGCAATAATAAGTATAAACTAAAAAACTATTTTAATGTTCTTCCTATTTCAGGATCGTTACTTTTGAATTCTTTTAAATACCCTAATTTTTATATATTTCTCAACCATGCTTGGCTGAAAGTGAAATCGACAAACTTTTAATTAAGCTAAAGGATATACTTCAGAGATCGCTACGTAAATGGCTCTTTCAAAGTCCACATGTATTTTATTCGGATTTTAATACTTTTGAATCAAAAATAATAAAAAAAAAAAAAAAAAGCTTTTGTAAACGTATCACTAGTTTCATTTGAAAGTAAAAAGAAAACCAGAAGGGCATAGTAGTTTTTTTTTACAAAGTGAATTGAAAAATATGGTAAAAAAGCTTGAGACAACTCTTGAAAGTACTGTCAATAAACTCGGTTTTCGTTTAATGTAATGTGTACTTCCAAATCACTATCTCATGAAAATCCAATAAAATTTGATTCTGTGCTAAATAAAAAAAATTCTTCCCGATTATTTATTAAATTATAATTTTTTAATCTTTTAAGAGTTTCGGCTCAATGTTGTGTGCAAAATTGGTGCTGTACTACACCGACTAGTGTGTATTTTTTTATAATTTTACATAAATCTTGAGCACCTACGGTTTCAATACCGGATTTAGCTAACTTACGGCGAATCAGCTGGTCGCTCATGCAATACGTCATGAGATTTACTTTCTGTCTGTTAAGTTTTTCATGGTCTTGGTTTTTATTTATGGTTGCATATTATATTTTTATTATGTTAAGAAGACTGTTTTAAAATTTAAAAAAAAAAAAAGGCCTAAGGGAGGATCTGTACCCCTCCCCTTTTGTATACGCCCCAGCCATACCCTTTGATCGTGGTACAATAATGAATAAGAAAAAAACGAACACAATCTGGGTAAAGAGTGATTGAACGTGTATTACGTATGTATAAATATATAGATATTACAGCAACGGATGCATGCATTCGGTACTCGTTGATCACGATACGATGCGTCGGGACTGGTAAGTTCGTCTTAACAGTACGCGAATGCATGAGAACGGCGCGGCGGTTATGCGTCGCCCTCGCCCTCGCCCTCCTCCACGTTGATCTCCACGCCCACCTCCTCGTAGTCCTTCTCCAGGGCAGCCAGGTCCTCGCGCGCCTCCGAGAACTCGCCCTCTTCCATTCCCTCGCCCACGTACCAGTGGACGAACGCGCGTTTCGAGTACATCAGGTCGAACTTGTGGTCGAGCCGAGCCCACGCTTCGGCTATGGCCGTCGTGTTGGACAGCATGCACACGGCTCGCTGCACCTTGGCCAGGTCGCCACCCGGCACCACGGTGGGCGGCTGGTAGTTGATGCCCACCTTGAACCCGGTCGGGCACCAGTCGACGAAGACGATGGTGCGCTTCGTCTTGATGGTGGCGATCGCGGCGTTCACGTCCTTGGGCACCACGTCGCCGCGGTACAGCATACAGCACGCCATGTACTTGCCATGCCGCGGGTCGCACTTGACCATTTGGTTGGCCGGTTCGAAGCACGCATTCGTGATCTCGGCCACGGACAGCTGCTCGTGGTACGCCTTCTCCGCGGATATGACCGGCGCGTACGTGGCCAACGGGAAGTGGATCCGCGGGAACGGCACCAGGTTCGTTTGGAATTCGGTCAGGTCAACGTTCAGCGCGCCGTCGAACCGCAGTGATGCCGTGATGGACGACACGATCTGCGCCATCAGCCGGTTCAGGTTCGTGTACGTGGGCCGCTCTATGTCCAGGTTCCGACGGCATATGTCGTAGATCGCCTCGTTGTCCACCATGAACGCGCAGTCCGAGTTCTCCAGAGTCGTGTGCGTGGTCAGGATCGAGTTGTACGGCTCCACCACCGCCGTGGACACCTGCGCGTGGAATAAGTTTAGGGGTGAGTTAGTCTGTTACATATTTCCGTTCGCTTAAAATCAAAAGTAAATAAATCGTCAGCACTTCTTATCTATGCTGTTCACGTTTTTTACCGTTCGATAAAGACCCAATTTTTGTTGATGATGTTATGTTTCGTTATAAGTTTTTCAACCATCATATCGTTCGGTTACCCATATCGTGCTAAGTGTTCCCGGACACCCCCCAAAATACTGTGAATGGAGCCCTACAAATTTAAGTCTAAGAGTAAGGGGCCTATATTTTAACTGAAGTTACTCAAATTAAATTAAATTTTTAAATTTATTCTAAAATATTTGGTAAAAATAAACAATGTTTCGTAATAGAAAAAATAAAACATAATGCGTTTTAAATGTTTTTCTTATGATAATACACAACGGTTTGACTACAAGAGTACAAATCATAAACAATTGAAGCCATCTGAGAAAAATAAACGACATTCAAGAAATATATACTTATTGGCACTAATGCACTACAATATCAAATACAAAATTAATGTTTATCACCATGTTTATTCAATTATTTATACGTTATACCTACCCGTTTTGTTGATACAGGGCCCAAAAGTATTGTATAGGCAACCGCTGAAATTTGTTACGGACATAGATAGATTTAGGTCCTTATGACTCTTACTAAATAGGAGGGATCATATTAATCATAAATAATTGAAATCGGGAAATGATTATAAATAATATAACAATAGAAAGAAATTATTGATTTAAATCAGAGGGTAACACAAACACATATATATGCCATATAGCCATATAGTTCATATATAATATATTATATATGAATTGTATGGCTACATTCCAAAGTGTAGTATTAAAAACAACTATTATAGAAAGGTATCAGTATGATATATTGTTACGGAGATGTAGATCCTTACGAGTTATATTGTAGAGAAGACAAATAGTACATAATAAATATTAAAAACAACTACTATATAAAGGCATGAGTATGATGTATGCAAAATGCGGAATTCACGAGGCCAACTGATTACATAGGTAAACTAGGATTAGGCGCACATAATACAAGTAGCATCAATCTAAAATGCCAAGGTGAATCGTATAAGACGAATGGATTAGCATTCACTAGGTCCGGGTCAACTATGAGAAATGGGGTTTTTAAGACAGTCCCGAACAGACCAATATTTATATATGTTTTAGTCCAAGTTCAGCAAGCACCTTCACGCTAGATAGATTAATGATTTATTGTACTTAAAAATGATTTCAGTTAATAAATATTTTTGAACTTAGAATAATTTGTTGATAAATAGTAAGTATTCAAAGTCTAGTGATTTAATAAATTTATCCTATCACATCCATTCTTCAACGGTTGAACTGACAGCATGCAACAAAATACATGTATTGCCCACGTCTATGGCTGAGCTCCCCCCCCCAAACTTTGTTTTTACCTCCTATCTATGCGAATCGAGACGGTGATCAGTCATCTTATCCGTTTCTCGACTAACTCGACAGCTATATGGTTATTTGTAGTATCGAATCGTCCGTTACCGTTATCCAAGCATAGCTTGGAATGTACGTCGTACGCAAGGTTCGTAGATCGTAATCAATAAAGCCTTGCGTTGTATGTAAATCGATTCGTGCACTCGTGCAATATTATTCGGACGTACGTAGGAAATATAGTTGACAACGAATTATAATTGAAAGTTATGATGCGTCGACGGCTAGCGGGGTCAGGCTTAACGGTAGTCACTGCGAAACCAGTACTGGTCGCACTTATGTCTCGGGCCAGGAACGGACTGACGGTGCTGCAATCCCACGAGTGCCAAAATATTTTTTCTTCTCACCTGGGGCGCCGGGTAAACGGCGAACTGCAGTTTGCTTTTTTTCCCGTAGTCCGCGGTCAACCGTTCCATGAGCAGCGAAGCGAAACCGGAACCGGTGCCGCCACCGAACGAGTGGAATATCAAAAATCCTTGGAGCCCGGTGCACTGGTCCGCGAGCTTTCTGATCCTGTCTAGCACCAGGTCGACGATCTCTTTGCCGATGGTGTAGTGACCACGCGCGTAATTGTTAGCTGCGTCCTCTTTGCCCGTGACCAATTGTTCTGGGTGAAACAGTTGTCTGTACGTGCCGGTCCGCACTTCGTCTGCAATAAGTTTAACAATAATGTGTTGTCGTCGTTTTGCTGTTCATTTTCCCTATTACATCCGCAGACCATATCAAAGTGAGTTCGGAATAGTCCGAAAAACAGATTACCGGCCCAGCGAGGACATCGATACATCATCAGATGCAACTCATTGACACAAGTGACGTTTTCAAAATCGTAATCTTTTAAATTTTGTTAATAACTATTGCGTAATGAGAGCATATATATATATCGTTTTAAAACCGTATGATGTCTATAGTTTTAATTTGTTTTCGCTTAAGCAATATGAGGTAATTTAAAAACATTTAAGCTTCTCGGCTCTGTACTTTCTATCATTATCAACCATTTTTTTTCTATTGTTATACAATATAGATCTTTTCTCTAGACTGAGGATTTGAAATCTGTTTTCATTTTTATTATAATTTATAAGTGACTATTAAGACTTCGTTGACGATTTCTGTACAATATAAATCATAGTACATTATATATACATTATAAGAAATATAAATTTCATACATAATATTATATTATAATGTATGAAATTTAAATTAATATAAAGGAAAAACTAATAAACTAAAAAATGTAAAACTTTTTTTCTTGATTAGGAAGTATCAAAATCATTGATAATTTTTTCAAAGTCTAATGAAGCAGTTACTTCAGCTTCGATTGATAAGACCACTTAAATTGAACTGTGGTCTTGTGTCATTGTAGACCGTAAATAGCTTTTTATTATTTTTAGTTTTGAAAAACAACGGTCTACACGAATTTGATCGAAAGACGAATTTTTGAAGTTTGGTTTTACGAGTACTATAGATCGTTCAGGTATAGTGCGTCCTTAATGCATAGGCGTAATCTGGGGGGGGGGGGTTAGTAAGAGGGGGAAACTGCCCCTCCAGATATTTTATTGAGGGGGCAATAGTATCGTTTTGCCCCCCTTTAAAAGTTATAACTTATAATTCAATTTCTATTTTATCATGGAAATATTAAACAGCATACTGGATTATATAATAATTAATAATAATAGATTTATTGTTTTGACTTTTTGAGTGCCTCAGTTAATTATTTATTAATAGTATCATTATAAATAGAGTGCCTTCATATCGTAATACGAGGAATTGTAGAAAGATGACAGTGATAGCATGGCGGGTTATTAGTTACTACCACAATAGCACAATGCGAACTAAGATTATTATCGTGTTTATTTTTACCATTTATAAGTTTAAAGGCCCATGGTACCATGTTTTTAGTTTTACTACTGCTTGCCCCCCCCAGGATTAACTCCAAGTTACGCCACTGCCTCAATGTGTTTACTATTTGAAAGTTTTATCAAACGAATCAATGAAAATTAATAAACTCAAAAAACATCTTGACACTGTTTATCCCATATTGGTTAATAAATCATTGTCTTTGTAAAGAAAAACAATATAAAATAAAATGCGGCTTGACTGTCCATCCAATACACTTACTGTTTTTTTATTAAAAAATTTACCAACACATTATTTGACGTAGATTGGAAAATCGTACACTAAAAAAAAGAGCATAACATTGGATAGGAACTTATGAAACCAGCAGCTATTTCAATGATTAGAATCGCCTGTGGAGATAATTGAGCTTATAAGTTAGAATTAATTCTATTTTTGGATAACACTATTAAACGAATAATTTTATGTTTAAAAATATTTTAAAATAACTATCACATCAAATGATTTGAGCAAAAAAAATTTTCGATTCAATATTTCGAATCCGTCCAAAATAATATCAAATGGTGTATATGTCGTAGGTAGGTATATAGTCTTATCAAATAAAGTTAAATGCCTAGTCATGTAATTAAATGATTAGGAATATGATTAAATGCCTATTTTATGTCAAGCAAATAATAAAAAAACATTTTTTATTATTTTAAAAATTTAAATATATTTTCTATCAGTTATTGTTGTTACAGTTACTGTGTTAAGGGGGGGGGGGGGGTCAAAGGGGGCAATTACTCCCGGGCAGTGGCGCACAGAAGATTTTTGTCAAGGGTGTCGAAAATATATATTTCGAGGTACCCACCCACCCCCACCAGTAAAATCTGAGTTTAGGCATAGTATAACTCTTATTTTTAAGTGTTTTTGGTTTTTTTCTTACTAACAAAGATACTAAAAATAATAATTTTTAAAATAAAACTAATATTAATTATTTTTCAATTTTCTGGGTATTAATTTATAAGTTTGTATAGTATAATTTTTGGGATTGAGCCCTACTACTTATTCTCATGTGGCGATTTAGTTCTTGGGTAAACATAATTAGTATGTTGATTTGGTTAGCTGAAATATGGGTTAGTATTAAATTAAACAAATATTCATACAAGTTCACACAGAACTAGCCATCCACCAATTCTTTGAGAGGTGTCAGACGACGCCCCTGACCCTCCCTGTGTGCGCCACTGCTCACGGGCGCCGTAGTTTTGTAAAAGTAAGAGGGCGCCCTTATCTGCATTTAATATGCTACCTGCACCCAGTGGCTCCGAAGAAAAAATTTTGCCCTGGGGCGCTGAAATTTTTGACACGGCTCTGATAATATACAACGAGTAAGTTTTTTAATGTACATCTAGATATTTGTCATAGGATTTTTAAATTTAAAGTAAAAACTTAAAATAAAACATTACCGTGATTAAACGACACAAATAATGTTGTGCCCTAAAAATGTAACATTAATATATTTCAACCAACTCTTTCATGTCTTGAATACATACGTGCTGAAATGGATGAATGGTTAAACTTACCCACGACAGTAGGTTCTAGATCGACGAACACGGCTCTAGGCACGTGTTTACCGGCGCCAGTTTCGCTAAAGAACGTATTGAAGCTGTCATCCCCGCAACCCACTGATTTGTCAGAAGGCATCTGTCCATCCGGTTGGATGCCATGTTCCAAACAGTAAAGTTCCCAACAGGCGTTACCGATTTGCACTCCAGCCTGACCGATGTGTACCGAAATACATTCACGCTAATGCATCAAATGAAATACAATAATAATATTATGTTCGATCAAATCGAGAATCACAATATTCGTAACCAAAAATGATTTCTAGTAAACTATTATTTTCTATTTAATTAATATCAACTTTAATATTTACAGTTAATTATAAAAACTTACCATGATGAAAATCAATCTAAGCAATTCCTAATATATTTCAACGATACAATTAAATGTATACAAATCACTAAAAAGTAAGTGTCACGATGTTAATGAGATGAATGGAAACTGCCTTTTGGTCAAACCAAAATTTTACTAAACAAAGTTGGTTGTCGAGGAAATTCAACATTTATAGTATACCGAACTATATAAAAAAAATATTTATTAATAATTTCTATACATTATTATTTTGTTTAATTTTTCTAGTCTTATATAAAGTCCAATATATTTTTTTGATATAATTTATATAATTCATACTCAAATTACACATTATATTTAAGTATTTAACTAATAAAAATGGCATGTTGTATAAATGGTAGTTAACGCTAATTTATCTCAGTAGGTTTCTTTCAAAAAATTAAACTTATTGGATTAACAAAAATTTTATTAAAAAATTTGCTGGGCCTAATTTTTACAATTTCATGTTTTTTCTATGAAACAATTTTTATATTGTAAAAATATAGTGATGCAAATGTTAAAATATATTGTCAAATGGTTATTTGTTTCATTGATTACAATGGTCTAATTTAGTTTTAAGTACATAATGTATTTCCGATTTTATAATCCATATTTTGTAAAATTATTAGTTACTTCATGTATTCATTACAAGCAATATATTTATGAAAGACAGAAAAAAAAAAATAATTCAAATGCTGAAATACTATATAAAATTGTATTTATTTATAATATATTTATAAATATTGAGGAAAAGTGAGGTGCAGTGATAAAACAGTTGGCTACGACGCGCGCAATCATCAGTTCGAACTCGGCTTAGTGCAAAAAACATTTTGCAAAATTTATTCTGTAGGTTATCTCGCCTGTCATCGCTCTGGTTGCTCTACTCTACTTCACCGGAAGTGAAATCTACACATATGATCAGTTGCGGATAGGCATATATTTTTTTTACTGGGAAGGAATTGGAAGGGCCTAAAAAGGTTAGGCCCCATAAAAAATAAGCCGCTCGCTTCGCTCGCACCATATTATATTACAATTTAATACATAATAATTTACAAATTGCTCATAGTACTTGCAATTACTAGTTAATTAGTACTAATTATTTAGAGTTTTTAATGATGAAAATCATATTGAATAGGTATATATAACTGTTTACTAATTTAAATTAATACAGTAGTAACTTTTTTAATGCTTCACTATTTAAAGCAACTTTATCGATTATGGTAGCAGGGCAAATAGAAGTTAAAATTTCTTTTTCTACATTCATGAGGATGAAACTTTCTAAATGGTCTTGAGTGATAGAGTTTCTCAAATAATTTTTAACATATTTTAATTTTGAAAAGCTACGCTCACAACCTACTTGTGATATTGAAAATGTTATAAGTAGTTTGTAAGATAAATACAGAGCCGGATAAGCATGCATTGTCCGGACCCCTAGACCCCCCAGTTACGGCCTTGCATAGGGGTGATATGTAATATTATCAATATTGGCTGCCATTATGTATATATTTTATAAGTGATTCTTAATAATAAATATATATCTAGCTAGCGAACCATAACTTATAATGCCGGATGAAGCCCACTGTGTTATGGAATAGTAACACACCACACCCAGTGAGTCCGCTACAGTTTATAGGCATCTATTTTAGCATAAATATTTTCAACTTGTTATTACCTAACTACAAATAGTGTCTGTACCTATAATATAGTTGGCTATTTTATCGAACACCCTTAGCGTTTTCAATAATTTTAATAATTTTGAAAAGAATATGTTTTTCGAAAAATAATACAGTCAACATTACCAGCTTCAACGACGGATGATAATATTAAAAAAAAGCGCATTTCGACTATGGTCCAAACGCGAACACTATCAAACAAATTTGTTAGATTTCCTAGACGTCTGACTGCACCGTATAAATTAATCGTTCGTATTTGCTTCTAAGTATTCCCAAGTATGGTTTTCTTTATTCGTACCATTCTATGAACTCTGCCGAACGCGAACAAATCCATCCACTGGTTCGTTCAGGGCAGCGTTCGGTCTTGTTCGAACTATAATCTTAACATATTATACAACATACTGTAGTACATACCGTACATGTAATTGAATAAAATTATCGCTACAGAGTAAGGCGTTTGTGTACAAGAATCGTACTCGTTAACTACGTTAACAAAATAGTAGTACGTGATGGGCGATAGACGCAATATACGTTGAGCTTACGTTATTGTTATTTTAACTAGCCTTGATTCGATTGATGAAATTGGATGATAAGACCGCATGTCTCTATGTCCATTTTTCTTTCTTTTTCTCTCTCTCGTGATTTGAAAGTTCTGAATTAATCTCAATACGTACGTATCTGTACTCGTTATTAGGGGATATGTTATCGAAATCGATGAGTCATTAACTTTAACTGCTTTAATATGTGCTCGTAAACGAACACTTACTACTAAACCTTAGTATGACGTTTTTCCCTCCTGTTAATATATTATTGTTCTTTTATAAGCTTATGTTAATGTTACGATGAAAAAACAACAAAAAAATAAATTAAACCTAGGCGGAAGTTTTTTTTTTAAAATTTATTGTTATAATTTTACAAGAAATAAAAAAACAAGACGTAATATTAATAGAAGACTGCTGTATACAATATATGTATAATGACGGGAAAATTCGTATACGCTTGTATTATAATAATGTCATGTTTCCGTTTGAAATTGTTGCAGTGTACATATTAAATACATGTTTTACATAATAATATTATAGCGATGTACAACACATTAATATGCACAACCTAGAATATAAATGTTATTCGAGTGGCATTTCCGCATCAGAATCGGTTTGTATTGTCATTTGCGACAAGATCTTATACGTTTTACACAAATTATTCTTTTTTAGGCATGATTAGACAGTGTTTGGGGTGGCAGTTATTTTCCCACGATACGTACTAGTACTTGTCATTACACAAGTTTGCGTATTCCTATTTGAAACAGGGTTAAGGCCAATGCAATTAAAATACACGTACATACTACCCCTGTACCGGACATCATCCGTGAACGAAGTCTGTTCAAAAAGTTCCCGAGCAATCATTCCTAAAAATAGACAAATTATAGTATCGTAAATGTTATTAGATTAAAATAATATAGAGATGAGCCATTATATTTTCAAATAAACCGTGAATGTATAATACATATAATAAATACATAGGTAGGTAAAGACCAACGAGTGTTAATACACGTTTATCGGTAAAAAATAATCGTGTATAAAAAACACGGATCTTAATATATTTTTGAGACGTGTATCTGGATCACGTGTACACGTGTATTCTTATAACTGTGTATGACTACGATCCCTTAGTACGTACTAATACAGTGGTTCCCAACCGGTGTGCCGCGAGCGCCCTTTAAATGTGCCGTGATAAATCAATAAATTGTTTTATAAGTATGTATTTACCAGCTTATTACTGATATTCGAGATGAAAACTAATCGAACTAATCGTAGATACATATAATATTATTTATTGTAAGTATGCCCGTCGCAGCCGCCTCGATCGATCGATTGTATTAATATATTTTTCAATAAATAACCCTCTAGTAGAGTAGACTGTAAACAGTATATATATAAATATGGTTCACATAATATATGGATTAGTGTGCCGCGAAAACTTTGTTGTAAATGAATTGTACCGCATTGTTAAAAAGGTTGAAAACCACTGTACTAATATATGGCGATTAAAATTTTGGAAACTTTTCACGTGCCAGAACATATGTATACGATTGTTTATATTATTAAAAAACTATTTTAGTGTAATCCGTATTTAAGGTATTTATATTTAATTTCCTTATTTCCCACGTTTCATTGAAATTCAGTCAATGTGCAATGTTTGGCACGCGTATCATAGACCACCAATCCGACCCACGACATTGCGATATACGATTACAAAAATTAATCGAATAAATGTGTTGAAATAGTGTTTTTCTTTTTATTTTAATCACCACTACATTGATTTATTATGTATAAATATCAATTAAAATGCATTTTCCTATAAGCGGTACCAAATCAATTTTTAATTATGCCGTTTGCTGTTGCCGCATATCATTACGTAATCGGGTAAATTTTGTTTTAAATTGATCGGTTTTTCTACATGTAGCTGAGACCATAATTTTTTCTTTTTAATGAAATATATTCAGTCAAATTCTTAGTTAGGTTAGGTAGTTAAGGTCAGAAACATTCCATGCGGAACTAAACAGTTGAGCGAGAGTCCATCTCAACGTTATACAGGTAAAATGTATCGATCTAACTATTTAATCTACTTTGAATATTTAATTTATTATTGATTTAAGTCTACGGTGATTTATAAAACCAAAAAGTAAAATAGTAGGTATGTAATTCGTTGAACATTTGCGCGCCACAATAATAATTATGTTCACTTTTTATTAGTTTACACATGCTTAAAGTAGGTATTCGTTAATTCGTTTACATCAAATAACTTCTTATTCTTGCTAATTATTTTATTTTTCATTTTTTTAAGTTTTACGATAGCATAATTATTAGTTGAATGTAATAAATTATTTGCTCGATTCAGTCAAATGGTTTTGAATAATAGTAGATTTTACTTAAACACAGATTTTAGTCGGTGTATTATGTTTGAACATTTACACATGGACAATAAAATCATCACTATTTACTTTATATTTTTATTTTTTAATTATCATTGAAACCTACAAATAGATAAGTGGAGCATATTAATAAGAAAATAAGAATGATAATCGATCAATTATTATTTATTTTTTAACATTTTTTTTTCTCGAAAACAATCGGTTTTACAGATAAAAATAATATAATTGCATAGGTATAGGTACAAATAATAATACAACTTACACAGTTACATGTATTACGTTATGCCTTAACATTTCATTATCTAATGCGTGGTAAAACAATCGTCTGAAGCTGTATAGGTTCTATAAGTACATTGTACACCTGTAAATTAATATGTTATGCGCGATCTACTTCACCGGAACATAGATATGAAGTCAAACCATCTCAACATCAACAAAAAAAATATAATGACAACAAGGCATGATACCAGGTACACGATCTGCGTGGAAATGGGGTTTTCGACGTTGACGACAATTGGTTTACAGTACGACTGGAGTCCCATCTAAAACAAATGATAAATTAGTGAGCCGTTCAATTATTTGCATATTGCATAATGTTTAAGACCACAGCGCACGTGTAAGGGTGAAAAAAAAGAATAATAATTTGTAGTTTAATCAATGTACTCGTCGAATTTCAGTAATTTGATTAAATTTTTTAACAAATATAATTCACGAAGATTAATTGTCGAATTTTTCGGTGTACCAGGATGAAAATAATAAAATTCCTTACTACTTTTGGAAACGGTACGAAATGCAATAACATCGTACAATTAAAAAAATATAATGGCAGTGTCTCATAAACAAGTCTTATGAATTCGGGTAACTTTTTGTCATCAGTTATTAGTAGGTAACATGCGGATTAGTAAAAAAAACGATTGCGTGTGCTAAGCGAGTAGACTCGGTGATATAAAATCATAGGCGCATACTTTATGAAAACTTGGCCGTAACGTTTGCGGGAAACGTTTTTAATATTTTCCGTATTTTATAATATCGATTGTTCCGATTTATTATAATTTCCAATGTTTGGAGAACATCGATAATGTAATCTCAATGTTCTCTATAATGAGCAATATAATGCGACTGCAGAAATTGTTTAATTCTGTTAAGTGTACGGTTTTATTTTATTTTTTTAGTTCTCTTGTATTCAAAACATTAATTGAATAATTCTTGATTTTTTACGTAATTTATTTCCGTTTCGGTGTAGAGTACATAATTATTTGGATCATTTATATGAACGATTGGTTTTATGTAGGTACTAAGACATTGTTTTAAAATAATTATCAAATGATTGAGCAGCTGGAAAAAGTCGACGGACCATTATTTTTATTCGGAATTCGATCGATTATTCAGGTTTGTACGTTGTAATTAGTCGCACTTGGAATTTTTCAGATGAGGTGATGCAAACGCCCTTGCAATATATATGTTTTACTGGTTTCACACAGTAGTAGGCACTGATGACGGTCGATAAATACCACGTAAAAAATCTGCGGTCGTATGAAATAATCTAGAAGCTAGTGAAATACTATAATCAACGGCAATAATTATTAATAATAGCCATAAAGAATTATAAAATAATACCCCACGATAAAGAAATTATTATCAAATGTTTTTTTTTTTTTTTTTACCCGGTCGAATGGTATTATATACGTGTATATATATTATATGCGTCACATCATGTTGCACAGAGCCTTCAATAAATTTTCTCCCGGAAACAGGCACGCGGGCGCTCATTCGAATTGCATGTACTATTATTATTGTACATTTATACGGGTGGTGGGGTAGTATTATTGTACATGTGTAATTGTTGTTTTCGCAGGTATGCGCATGCAAATTAATGGACGGTTATTAGATGCGTGTCGATATTATAACAAGTAAAATATGGGCATCGCGGTGGGTTCACAATAAATTATAACATAATAAACATGTTACACGTAGGGAACATAATTTTTAAATATGGGAACAGTCCGGTCGTACCAGAATAACTTATACTGTTACAAGCTGCGCATATCATTACGAGACGACACGTACGTTGATCACGTTTCGTGTACAAGTGTTTAACACGTGCGATTAGCTCACCATACACGAGCGGATTTTTCGACGGATTTGGTCTGTGGCGAATTAAATCCTCTAAAAAGTCCTATTGTGTGTGGTGTTTTAAGGATGCGATCTGGCAGATCGAACGATCCGATGGATTTAGTCCAACGGATCAAGTCACTTTGGCTAAAATTAGATTAAAAGACCAGGTCCGACGGACCTTGATAAGACATTTTTATTTTATTGATAGTTTTTCAAATAATTTGGTTCATTTTCATTCAACTCTTCATTCAGTGGCATGTGACTAAACAAGTATTTTATAGCAAGCCAGGTTTTGACCCACTTAAGTCTCATTTTTGTTTTTGAGATATAATGGTACCCAATAATCAAGGAGGCATATTGTTATGATTATTTATTACTATAATATATTATATAATACTAATAATTATAATAAAAATTATAAATATAATTGATATAAATGTATGTTATATCAATTCTATATTTAAAATGTATGATTGTAAAATAACATTTAATTAACACAAATTTATAGATGATAGTGATACCAACAATAATAACTGATAAACCAGCTGTAGTCCGTCGTATAAATCCGCAGATCTTTCAGAACGTCTTAAGTCGTCTGAAAACGTAGAGGACCTAAGGATTGAGTCCGTCAGACCAAATCCGTCATGAAATCCGCTCGTGTATGGCGAGCTAAAGATGGATATTCGAATTAAGAAAATAAAATTACACTATTGTGTCGAATGGCACGACGTGATGATAAGCAGTGAGCTTATGCGACATAATGCCGGTCTTTAAAATGCAATTCACAGACCATCTTTGCCACGCGTAAAGATCAATCAGAGACCACTAAGTCTTATAAATTCCAGAACGGTGGCGTATATAACATGACCCGATTCTTGGCCAAACGGTTATCGAGATCAGTCGTATTACGTTTGTAATTTCCTTGTGGGATACATTGTTGTGTAGGAAATTTAATGCCATTATTTTTGGTCCCTGGAGGGTGGAGGGTGCCGGTTTTTGGGAGTTTCGTTCCCGGTTAACTATAACCATAACACAGAGTGATGATTTTTTTACAATACACATATATTAATACTCCAGGTTCAGCGTTTTATTTATTTATTTCTACGTATAAATAATTTGTTTATATAATTATTTACGAGTAAATAATTTACTCTAGTAGTAAACCATTTACTAATTTTTGTTTTATTTTACATTACCATTATGATTGCGAACCGGCCGGTATTTCACTTCCCTAGACTTAAAAATCTGGTTACTGGTATTAACCTATCACATGTGCACCGAATTATAGAAAGCCGATATTTCTATCTGATCGAGAGTTTCGATTAAATTTATTAATATTTCATCGTTTTTGTGAAATTGATTATCAGATATTGCTGTCAGTTAATCGTATAATCGTAATGACTTCAAACTTGTATATGTATTTTATACTATGCCGTGTAGTAATTTATTTGTTGAACGCATTTTTAACCAAGTGAATAGTTTGTGGATGGAGAGCGCAATCGTTTAGTAGTTATAGTAGTTTAGTAGTGATATGGTTAAAGCCGAATTAGTTATGAGAAATAACTGAACGTATAATTCGGAGTTAGTCATATACACATAGTTCGGATCTCTTTGAAGAAATAAAAAATTAAAACAATTTATTGAACGCTGTGAACAATACCTCTAAATATAGGTACGTTTAAAAATGTATATTTTACCTATTTCATACTTTATCATATATATTTTTACATTATGTAATAATAAATAAAAATTTACGGAGAATTATGACCTTTTTTTTAGAACTATATTCGAAGGTTTAAGTGTAAATGATGCATTTTCTCTAATCGGTATTATAACAAGTATTAAAAAAAAAAGTTTTAAAAGTTGTTCAGATAATATTGACCAAGTTCGTTTCATGTGTGCGGTTCAATTTGTTTATGAGAAATGAGCATCGGGTTTTATGACTTTTACGTACCGAATAGTAGTTATTGCTACCAAGAACATTTTTCAAAACACGTTTTGTTGAATTGTTTTATTTGATTTCGAAAAACTTTAACCCGATACACGGATGAAGTGGTAGTTTCACTGTTCACGATAACATTTTTAGTAAAACGATTTGTTATTATCACGTTTTGTAATGAGTTCATTAATGTTTTTTGTAATCGAGAATAGTGTTAATGCATACATTCAACCGTGCGTTTAATCACTATTTTCATAACATTTATTGCCGTTATTATACACGAAATTACCAACGCAAATTGTTGTGTATAAGTGTACGATTAAAACGAAATTGCATTAAAAAGTATTTCACGTAAATATATACCTACAATTAATAATGTATTCATTTACCATAAAATTTCTTATTTTTATACCGATGGAAGATTATACGGCCCAGAGCTAATATTTAACACGACGAGAAATTTACATGGTTTACTTAATTTTTTCAGATGTTTGCTGAGTATTAATATAATTTTTAAATGCTATCGTATAATTATTATTTTCAGTACCCGGATCGAGCTTGGAAACCGTACGGAGATTCGTATTCGCTTAAAAACGTATGGACATAATATGCGTGTGCCATCATATTATTACATGCATATATGTCAGCAATAACGTACATTGTTACGTAAACGCGCCTATAATCGATCAAGATCGAGTGGGTTTTTATTATGAACGTTTTTGCTATCTGGAAAAACTGTGCGTGCGTGATTCACATTCGCGTACGAATCGGCTCGAATGTAACTAATATTTAGCAGTAGATTCCGAAAAACATTATAACGAAAGCGATCCGTGGGACAATCCAAAAACGTCTAGTTTTTCCCGAAAACCAAACCGAGATCTCGATCGTACCGTATGTACTGTTATCAATACCCAATAAGCCCAGATCACTTAACCGTTGCCCGCAAAACGCACACCGATAGAGCGAATGCGCCCGCAGGATAAAATCCCACCCGAGGCAAGATTACAATTCTAAGAGCCAAAACAACCTGTATTTAAAAATAGATGAGAACAAAATCAAATACCATAGAAATCGGTACTCAGGAGACTTTATAATTTTAAGCGATATGTAGTCAAGCGTAAACATTGTAAATTAATAAATTCGTTCAAGATTATACATTTTAGATTATCTAAAAATATAATAAATTTTACTAATCTTTATAAATGGGTCTTAATAAAATAATGTTATAATTAATATGCGTGGTATTAAATTAACAATAGTTTTGAAACAGAAATTTTCAATAAGGGCAATGGACCTTTTGCCCCCTCCCCCTGCGGGCGTGCACACCGATGGAGCGAAACGCGTTTGTGGCATATATCGTACGCGCGTTAATCGTGGTCCGTTGACGGTATACTGACCCATCCACCATTGTAATGGATCCAGGCGGCCAAGTCGTCTTCGATCACCTCGCCGACGGCCTCGATCAGGCCGGGCAGTTGTTCGGCGCGGCCGCGGCGCGAGCACTCGACGGCCAGTCCGGCGGCCACACATACCAGCGACACGACCTTGGCCCAGGTGACTTGTGCGCCGGCCCGGAACAGCTCCCGGGAAACAGACACTAGGACGACGGCTGCGGTGGCCGTGTCCGCGGCATTCCTCCTGAACGCCGGCCGCTGCATCAGGCGGTGCGAGAGCGCGGCTGCGGCGGCTGTGGACATCGGCGTGTCGTTCGCGGTCATGCCGGTCGCGTACAGTTTCGGGTCGAGCCGTTCCAGTTGCAGCCCGACCCGGAGCATGGCCGGGAACACTTCGCGGCGCAACCCGTCCGCCGCCCGATCGTTCGCCGTCCCCGTCGCTGCCGAGCCGCCGACCTGCAGCGGCGGTATGAAGAACCCGCCGGCAACGTCCGCCGTGGCCGTGGACGCAATGGCCGTGGCGCGCGCGCAACGCAGCGCCGCCGCGCATTTCTTCGTGTATGCGCCGGCCCGTTTCAACTTCCACCGCACGTACTGCACACACAGCGCCCTGCCCTGTCGCGCTATCTGCTCCGTCGGCACGGCCGTCCGCCAGCCGATCGTGTGCGATAGTTTGCGGGACACCACATCGCTGACGTTGCTGAACCGCCGGCGTGCCGTGGCCACTGCCATGGACGGGCCGCCACCACCGCCACTGCCGCCGCTGCCGCCGAAGTCGATACCACCCAGCTCAGCATGTAGGCCCTGCGACTGCAGCACCGCGGGGAAGCTGAACTTTCGTCTGAGAACGCCAGTTTGCTGCGATCGGTTATTGTTGTTGGTGGTGTTGTTGTTGTTGAAGTTGGCAGCCAAGCATGAAGGCATGACGAGACCACCTTCGGACATGCGCCGCGCTTCATTACACCTGCGTACGAAACACCCGCATGGTTAGTAAAAACGACAATGGCGTCACGACTTGATAAATTTATTGATTGATTAAATCTAACAGGGTTTTTTTTTTCAATGTATGCTTCGGTACATTTGTTTTGAAACCTATTGCAAGTTCAAAGAACAATCCAATCCAATGTAATATGTTCCAACGTGATGAGATTGTCAGTCGACTGTTATGTTATGTACTCGAAACTTTTGAAACACCTATTTCGCATACGTATTTGTTGTATTTTAAATTGAAATTATGTGAAATACGCCCAGTATGTTGATTGCACTTTAGTAGAATTATGCAATCGTAATTCGAAATTATTTTATCGTACACAAACAAATTGGTGATTGCGTTGTTACAACACGTTTTGCTCTATAGATATTAATTGTTTCACATTAACCACAAGTACGAGCGAACTTTTGAAATTAATTACTAATATTTATCGTCGTCATATTCGTACAGCATAATTTTACTATACCGTTTATATATAATCTAGTCAAAAGCAATATAATATGAAAAATTAATAATATAATCATTATATAAAATCCAAGGTACTTGGGTTACGCGTCGATGTATGAAGTGTAAAGTAATTAAAACGTCATTAGTTACTCTTAAAAAAAAAAAATTGTCCGCCAGAGCAATCACTTTTTATTAGCACAATTTAAGCAGACGAAGTATTGAAAATGATTCATATGCGCTCATTTCATAACTCAAACATTAATTATTATTCAAACACAATTGGTGTCAGCTATATTACATATAATAATATCTGTTGCATCGATGTTATTTTATCGTTTTGTGGATGGTAGATACATGGTTATATTTATTATATTCATGCAAAGTGCGCCGTTAACGTCGCCGCACTAATAAAAATGAACGAAGACAACTGTAGTAAGTCGATTAATATGTGTATGTATGCGTGTTCCACAAATGCATATTATTTGTGTATTTATGTTGTTGACGCAATATTCTGATCCGAATTTTTTTTTGTATGTATTCGTTGTTGGTTATAATTAGTGAATACCATTCAGAAAGAATTAAACGTATTTCTATTCGGACTTGTTAGTATTAGAAAACTAAATGAACAAATTAAACGTTCAAATAACGGATATGTAAATGTACATTATGAATGCACAAAAGTTCGATTTCAATCTTTTTTGGTACATTTTTGAATTAGGATAAATATCTATTATAGAGTATTAGTGATTTTCATTATCGGCTGCACATGAGCTGTTGCGTACCGTTCCGTTTAGGCAATATGTAGTAAAATTAGATCCGTAACGTTGTAGTATACATAGGTACTGAAAGTAAATTAGATGACTAGGTGTACAATACGTATACGAAAATGTACATATACACATGCGCAGCCCCTATTTTTTTCATAAAAAATCGTACTACATATTTTTCAGTGTAAAATGATATGATACTCTACCCTACTTCCATATGATTATAATTTTTAGTACAATGTCAGTAATAGTTTTTTTTATTAATCGAATTGCACATTATAATTAGGTAACTATCGATCTGTTAATATTTTTTAAACTGAAAATGTACTTATATCTGGTATAAATCTGAAAACTATTAACAAATTATTTATTTTAATATGAGAGATGTATAATTTAAAATTTAATAGATATATTTAAGTCATCATCTTTCTTGCTTAAACTGGCTTCTTGAAAAACAACTTCATAGTAGTCTTATTGGGCGTTACACGTTTCCACCAAAAGTAGACCTTTCCCTTTTCCAATACCCGTTTCCACCAAAAGTGTATCATTCTCTTTTCCACCAAATAAGTTAAAATACCTATACTTTTCATGAGTTTTTTGGATTGATGTAAAATATATATAAATATACACACAATATAATCAATGTATATTGTACATTTATTGTATTTAATTTAATTGTATGTTAAACTGTTATCGTACTTATGCATGTACTTTTATGTCCATTAACCATTATAATATCTAAATAGTCAAATACTTTATGAACAAATGAAAAGATGGCACAGTTTAATTAATAAATATCAACTAATTATATATATAGTTACAATTTACATAACTAAGGTATCGTATATCATAATATATTATTTTTTTATCTTTTTATATCTGACCATTTTTTTAAATAAAATTTAACATTTTCCAATCTATATAGTATATATTTTATAATGCTTTTAAATTTATTGAATTATGTATGTATGTCTTAAATAAAGTTATTTCTGTGCTATAGCTTTTAATTTAAGCGTAGTATGCAAATGTTTTGGTAAAAACGTGGTCAGTATCTCATTTGGTGGAAACGGATATTGGTGGAAAAAGGAATGATAAACTTTTGGTGGAAACGGGCATCGCCCGTCTTATTTCTTACGAGTATTTAGTAGGCATACACTTCTCGAATCCGCAGTGCACATTTCCGATTTTGGCCTACACACTATGTGTCGGGGTTCACTAAAAAATAGAGGCTGCACACGCGGGTGAATCGATACTATCATGTCGCATAACTTTGACGAGTGCGCTCCATTCGAAGATTACGTGACCTAGTTGTAAAGGAAAATAATACAGACGTGGAAAAAAAAAACGTTACGTGTGAACTAATCGTGCACATCTAAAAGACACATTTCCTGTTTATTTTAATAATTTTTCCATTGATTTCATATTCATGTTCGGGGCGATAAGACTGCACGAACAATTGATTTCAGTTCTTCGCGCGTCGTCCCGCAATATTTTATGCACGGGTGTACCCGTAGCTAATGCCGCACGCGCGTCTACTCGCAGCCGTGTGATCGACGACCGTTGGTAATGCGCACACAATGCGGTTTAAGTCTTTATATCGTTTATGTCGCACGCAGCGTCGTGCTGTAGTACAGCAGTGTCATGATTTCGCGTGCTCCGTAGAAATCACACGTTTCCAACATTTTTATTTATTTTTTCTTACAACGCTTGTATTGTCAACTGGCTTTAAATAGGTCGTCGGGACCGTAAAAGTTTAGCTATTATGCGTATAGGGTGTATTGATTTAAATTGAAGTGACTCGAAACACATTTTTCGGAACGAACGATCTTTTAAAAAAAATCGATTCTTGAACGTTTTCTTATACCTACGCATAAACAATATCATGACAGTGTTGATGGATCGATGAAAAAATGTAAAAGTAGACGCGTTATAATAATAATAATATTTATTGAAATAAATAAATATTTTAACACCCCAAAGAGTAAGAGTACAGTGAGTGTAACTAAATATCGCTAAATTAATAATTAAGACAAATTGTATACAATTAAATCAAATTAAACATCAATGTTTAAATTATAAATACAATTTTTTAACTTAGTTAAGGAGTCGAAAAAAAAAATCAAAATTATGAATTAAATTACATGATGTTGGTAGGCGGCACATGTTGTTAATAATGTTGTTATATACAGTGGCGTATTTTGAGGGGGTATCGGGTCTTGATCTCCTCCCCGGAAGAAAAAAAAAAGGTCCAAAAGTCATAAATGACTTAATACGAAGGTACCCAAAAAAGAACATTAATTTTTATCATGTGGTTATATATAATTCTTCATTTGTAATAAATTAATAATAATAATACAATAGTATAATTATTAATTCATACCTTATATGTATTTTTTATAAAATCATTTAATTTAAAGAAAAATTTAAAACCTTTCCTCAAAAAATTTGAAAATATTTCGCTGGTAATATATATATATACGAGTATATGTGTCTGTGTGCGTTTGCTATACTTTGGGACATACGTAAAACGGTATTCGAAAACAATATATCATAAGAAAACATAAACAAGTTTTCAAGTTTCGGAGCAATTTGATCGATTTCATGACATTTTTTCCAATAGACTAACCGATAAACAGATTGCAAAATAACCATATTTTATATTGTAGTATGATTATCAAACTAAAACGATTGTTACTACTGAGAAATATAGTATTGCAAAATCGATGACGTATACACACAATGTTAAAAAAGTATTAAGTGATGGGTCATAAAAAAATATATAAATCAAATTTTGTTATACTGTAAGATTTAAATAAAATACATTAGTATATAAACTATAAATAAAAAACAACTTTTAAAATACAATTTGTCAAAACGTAATTATAATAGCATATTATGCTTGTACGTACACGTATTATTACCAAGTGCAAAACTGATGCAAGTTGCATAATATTATCAATTTTTTACTTAGTAAATAATTTTATGAGGTGATTTTTCATTTTAATGATATCATATTTATTGTTGCAATAATTTATACAGTAATGACGTAATGAAAAATGTGATAAATATCTCGAATATTACATAGAACTTTGTTTGCATTCGAATAATATGTGCGAAAATATTTGTAAGCGTTAAGTCTTATTCTAAACCAAAAATAAAAATTACAATATTTCATTATTTTAATGGGGAAATACAAAGATTGATTTTTATGACTGAAATTGAAATTTTTTGGGACATTTAAGTTATGGCAACGTAAGCGTATAAATACTAAAAATATATTTGTTTAGTTAATTGACTTACGGTTAAAAATATGTTACATATAATATATAAGTAGATACTAATTCCATCTATGTGTTGTAGACAAGTCATATGAGCAGCGTCAAAATTGAACACTTCACACCGGATCATTGAATGTTTTTTTTCTACTTAATAGTAGACAATGTCAATGCGAGTTGGTTGTAATTTTAATTTAAAAATACATTTTAATCGAGAGTGAAATTTACAGTTGAGCAATTTTAAATATAAGGCTTTATTCATTTTTATTAATTTATCAATTTATTATAATTCAATTCATAAAATGTACGAATTTTCTTTTTGAAATTAATTTATTGTAAAAAAAACAAGCTGACGACAAACCACAGATACGACTATCTTTCTCGTTTACAGAAGTACAAATTAGACAATGTTTGTATTTCCAACCATATAAATCATTGAGATATATTTACCAGGAAAAATAAATAAATAAAAATAAGAATTATTGACGTAAGTACCAAGTTGAATTTGTTATTGGTGTTAAGTAGGCGTTTCAAAATTGACACTCAGAGAACATCGTGTGTTAAGCGAATAATTTATTTTATATGTAAAAAAAAAATGAAATTTTGCAAATCTCAGTAGTTAATTTGTAGTGCTTTTTAAATAGGTCAAATATTGAAATACCTGAATAAGTATTTATATATAGGGAGTTGTGGTTATCGCCAGTTTGCAGTTTAATAATATAAGTTTTTAATGGTTTTTAATGTTCTAGCCTGTATATATAAATATAAAATATGTATAATAAAATTTTAGTCATTAAAATCGATCGTATATGATGTGGAAAATTAGTTTTATAGAAAATACCATTGTTTTCAAATTAATACAAACCACGATTACGATAAAACAATGCATTCGATAGTTTTAGATAGTAAATACATTAAAAAAAATATTAACTGGTAAGTTTACTACTAAACAGGTCTTGTAAAAAAAAAAAAAATACACACAACACATAAATCACAAAACCGGGTATTATTAAAATATGTATATGTATATTAATTTTTTTTTTGACACTTCTAAAATGTCTAGACCTAATTAGAACAAAACGATTGGTGTAACGAAAAGTATAACCATTGTAATTACGTATGTATTTTAAATATGCTATACGCATGTAGTAAAAATTATAATAGATATAATAACCGTGTTTAACATCAAGGTTATCAAATAATATTACCCATTCGGTTTATCTATACAATATAATTTAAAGGTAAACTATCTAAATACATCATCAAGTATAATACAAGAACTTCAAGCGAAAAAATTATTTTTCACACAATTCAGCCATTTTTATTAAAATCCATTAAAGTTTGTGTAAATTATCGTAGGTATGTAAAAACTGATATTTAAATTTAGTTCATATTTGCCTAAAAAATATTTTAAATTAATTTTAAAATAAGTAAAAACTTATTTGCTAAAAATGTGAGAAGTTCCTGTAAGTTGTTTTACCAAATACATATAAAATGTGTCACAATAAGTGGAATCGAAATTATTTGCTTTAATTTTTCGAGTTATTTTTGAGAAATCAATCAATTATAAATAAAACTCAAATATCCTTGCTATCATTCTTAATATCCTGATAAACTCCATCATTCTATACTCGTAATAAAATAATTATTTTAGTTTCAACTAATTTAATAGTTTTATTTTCGTACAGTTATTGAAATTTTGATTAGGAAAAGCAATTTAAAATGATTTATTATTTTTTTTAACTGTCATCTCCACAAAAATAATAAAATATATATATATATATACGGATAATTACTAATTTGACATAATAAACTTAATAATAATTATTAATTTTATCACGTGTTGAATACTTCAAACGGCTTGTGATATACTTTTAACGTGAATACTATTTTTAATAGTAGATTTTACATTAGGCTTATAAATGTATAAATAATTGAGTTAGGTGCAAGACTTTTAAGAAAAGTTATAAACGCGATAATACCAGATCATTATTTCATATTATAGTTACTCGTATTTGTTACACTCACATAGCATTACAAGATTTTGGCAATGAATCATGAATCAAGAAATCAGGAATACAAAATTAAAACTATATATTGTAGCCTATATGTATACAAAAATGTGGTGCAATTTTCTACAAATGTGAATACGATTCGAGCTATGACAATCTGCAAAATACTCATATATAATAATTATTATAAAATATGAAAACTCGTGTGAAAACTCGGTTTGGTTCTGGAAAAATAATAGTAATATCATGTTGAATATTACGTCTGTTTAAATAGAACAATGGTACTTGAACACGCCAAACATAATAAAAGCTGTTTCGTAAAAAAAATCTTTAGAAATTAATTTATTCGAGTGCAGGATGTTTGAAAAAATATTATAAAAACATCAATTTTTAAATTGCACGGTAATTTGTTGATATGGTTTAAGGTCTTCTACATTATTCTTCAACATTTAAATGCTTTTGAAATGATGGAAAACTGAAAACGAAAAATAAATAATTTGCTTGATTGTGTAAGTACACATTACACTTATCACGATTATTGAATACTCAACATTACGTGATAATAATATATACCGAAACAGAAAATAAAGTAATATAATAGTAAAGTAGATCGGCTCATTATCCAAATAACAAACAAGCAAATATTATAATGGTTTATACTGTATACCGACGTGTGTGTTAAAACATTTTACCGTAGTAACGTTAAGATAACTCTTACGGGCAACGCGGCAAAATCAAATTGTTTTCAGAAATTTTCGAATTTCGAACTCAAGCCAAGTACGTATGTTCGATTAATCTACGTACAATTATGTACATCAGCTTATGATTGTTTACGTGTTCATAGTTGACAAAGTCCAATAGCGTGTTTAACCGAAAACGGGTAATTTTGTTCAATACTGTTAGTAGTACTACTACAGGTACGCACTATACAAATACGTATCACTGAACAATACGTGTAAATAAATATGCGCGTCCGTGGCTGTTTTTTTTTCGTACGAAGTTCTGCGAAATAAATACAATGCCGGTGTAATTTATGATGGTTGCACAGCAGTGTGTTGTTGCGGAATCGTGCGTGTCGAGTTAACCGTTTACCGATACGAAACGGTCGTTTGGAATCGGATTTCGTACGAATGTGCCGTTCGAACAGTGATGGATTCAAGGGGCGCCCCGTCGTTCTCGCGAAATAACTTAACGTTGTCGAATGCTGTTCCTTCTGTTACATATCATCGTCGTACCATTGATTATAAATATTTATAATATTTATAATCAATGGTCGTACTAACCCGACGCGTAGCTAAACGTTATCATCAGGAACGGTAGGGCAGTAGGAAATAAAAACTTGAAACCGCAAAAATCTCTCGTCCACTGCGGGTGAAATATCTTGAGCACGCATTTCAGTACCTTAGTATTAGTAGTTCCCGAGTGCCCCTCGCGACCATACGAGAATAACGTGGTACATATTTTAACTAATATACTGAGTGACACAATAGTCGCCTAGAAAATGGTATCTCTAATTACAGGGCGACAACGAAGTTTTGGCAAAAATTTAAACATTTTTAGTTATTTTCTAATTTTATTTGATAGTAGTCATTTATTACGTTTGATTATGTTATTTGTTTATCATTTCGTTTAACGATTTTTAATTGAAACATAAATTATATTGATTATCAAAATACCTTCAATGGAAAACCGATATAAACTATACGATGTATGTCATATGATATCGAATAAAACAATTTTCGCATAAACCCGAAACCGTATTATTTTATATTATTTTATATTTGTAGAAGATTACAATGAACACTTTTTTCTCACACACTCATAGTTAATTAGAAAAAAGCTTCAACCAATATGCGATACATGCCACTGATCATTAACTGCCGAACACATAGTGGAGGAGTACACATATAGTGTACACAATATAACTCAACACGCACCAACCTGAACATGTCATCCAACATAGTAAAAGTACTTTGCAATAGTAAAACTTTGAAAATTATCACATTCTTAAGTATCACAAATATTACTAGTAAATCTTAATTTTAAACCTAACTTTACCTATAAAATATGTAATATTGTAATTTTAAACCTGACACCTATAATATGTAACATCTAATAGCTAATTATATTTGCTATTGAAGCCTTAATTTTTAAATACAAAAAAAAAAAAAGAATGAACAATTAAATGAAGTAATCGTATAGCGATAGTTTGATTAAATCCATAAAACTCATTTACATTTCATGTATCTATAAACTGCTTTGTTTGAAATTGAGCCGATGTGGAGGTATTTTATGTGTAAACAGTCCAGGACAAATATCGCACTAATTTTTTTTTATATAATAACATATACTTTTTTCTGTATCATTACATGCATTTTTTTTGTATTATTACTTAAAATAAAAAAATAAATATTACCTAGATACCTAGAAAAAAAAATATATTAATTTATTCAGTTATAAAAGAACTTCTACAATGTATACATTAAGCAATTTTAACTTTTTTATTTGATTTTCATGGCTAACGAAGTTAACATGGGTCGTGAAAATTGTTTGGTAAGAAAAGTGGGTCGCGGGTCGAAAAGGTTATGGACCATTGATATATACCATTACGAGTTTGAATGATATTATTAGAGTTTCTACGGTTTGAAAAACTTTCTTGCACTGAAATTTATTTTTCTTATGGGTTTTTCATGCTTTGTTGATGTTCATTTTATCGATTTTGTTATTATATGTGTGGACATTTTTTTTTCGCACAGAAAAAATTCCTTAAAGTATTCACTAGCTGGACGTGGAATGTCGTAGAAGAGACCAGTGGTGTATTAATATGCATGCACTATAGGCGTGCTTATAACGTGCCTATAGCGGAACATTTTGAGGGACGGCAAATTTTTGAAGATTTTACGTTTTACGATATTACATATTATTATATTTATATACGTTTTTAGGTTTTCTAATATTGTAAAATATGTTATATATACTGCTATATGAAAAAATAATAGACAATAGCTTTCCCCATCAACAGTTAACAAGATATCAATTTTCATAATTTCTTATCATCGTCTATATATATATATATATATATAAGATTTGGGAATATTTATGAAAGTAATCATCGATAATTTTTATAAAAAAAAATATCTAGCAACATACAATTATTCTGAACTCGGTCTATTTTTAGCTTTCCGTGTGTGTAAATATTTTGTACGTAAATCGTTTTCCTTTTATTTTTTCACTAACTTTTTATTGATTATTTTTACTATCCTTTTTTTTTTTTGTGAAAATGAGTAGAAAACTGTTAAAAAAATTGCCAAACTAAAGAGTGATAATTTGCATAATGTTTTAAATTAAACACAAATCGACTGATTTTTTTTTAAAATAAAGCTTCTACTACTTGTAGTGGTAAAAGTACTGTAGTGACTACTAGTGATGGGCAGAAGTGACTAATTCCTACCGACTTAGTAATACTGTGTGACTAATTTAGTGATTCTACGTGATATAATAAGTAATTTGACTAATATTTTATTCGACTATCTATGATCGTCTCAAACTGATGAAAAATTAACAATTTAGCATTGTTACTAATAGAGAATATTAAAATAATTTAATTTCGAAGATTTAATCGACACTTTTGCTACGACCAGATGTCGACGTAGACCGATATAATTAATAACTATCATATCCGAGTTCGAAGAATTTATTTTATGCAGTTATTAATTGTCAATAAGAAATGTTCAACTCTTAAGGGATTATGATTTATTATTTAAATAAAATGCGTTACTTAATCAATGTATATTTTATAGTAAATAAACGATAATCTAGTCTAATATTCTAGTTATTTAAGGGCGGCAATCTTCCACAGGCCTACAATCGGGAAACATTTATATTCGCTCCTGGAAGAGACCGTCTACTTACCGACCGGAATGACCGCGGGTGATGGCAACGTGGTCGCTGCTCGGCGGCAACCTATGGTCGCCGGGTTCCGTCATCGGCGGGGGCACGTCGTGCGATCGTCCCGGCCGGACCCGTAAGTCCCCGGTCAGCCGTCTGGTCGAAACGTGGCCGACGAGCGTTTCAAAAAGAGATAAAAGCCGAACACGTTTCAAAGACGAAAACCGTTTGCGCTCTGGCACGCAATCCGCGTTTACGGTTTCGAGGTACGCACTGCACTGCGGTGATTCGCCACGTTCGTTCACTATTGTCGCACGGAAACGTGTACCGCTACCGTGGCCCAACAACGACAACAAAAACAACAACAACAACAACGATAATAGTAGTAACGATCATTACGTGTAAACGCGCTGCCGGCCACCCGGAGGAAAAGGGATCGGCGAGCCGCGCGCCGATAACGGATTCACGGTGGCGACCGGCGCAGAGCGTACGTAGGTGTGTGGACGCGGTTTCGCGCGCGCGTTGTACGACCGGCGTTGGAATCGGTGAGAGTCGTCATCGGCCCGAACGCGGGTGCACGCGAGTCGACCGACGGCGGATCGTTTCGCGCGATCGTCGGTCACACATCCGCTCGGTCGCGGTCGCCTGTGACCGCGCGATTCGCAACGACAACACGCGGCGGCGGCAGCGTTCGCGAGACCGCCGCCGATATGTTGTTCGGCCATCGGTTCGGTACGAGCTTTTATTTTCCCCGCCGATGTTACGTCAGTACTGCGCAACTGTTAACGTGGACTGCAGCGCGTGTTTAGCCGCCCGACAATGGGATGAGATGACTTCGGGGCGCCGAGTATTTTGTTCAATACGATCCGAGTTCGAGTGGGAAAATCAATTTCCGCTTCTAGAGATTGGACGAACGGATCATTTATTTATTTATTTTTTGTATTATTGTAAATGCAAATGAACGTCCGGTGAAAGATTTGGTCGGTGTCCGCTTAAATAATTCGCAGTGCGGTTATTACCGCGGTCGTCGCGACACCCACTGTTGGCGTGTATGGTCATTTAGTCTGTAATTAATTAGTTTTTAAGTTGGACATAATCATTTTGATCTTCTGGTCAAAGAAAAAAAAAAACAACTGACAACGTTTGCTGTGCACGCTGTGTTGTGCGATGTGTGGACAAAAGTGGAGATGACATTTCACATACACGCTCTAGGCACTTTCTGGGTCAATATATATATATATATATATATTGATATCGGCGGGTTGTCTTTTATTTTATAGAACATTCTTAAATGTTATATATATATATATATATATATATATATATATATTATAGATACATATATTTATACAATTTTGTGAGAAAAACCATATCAACGCATCTTAACAGTATTAACATATTTATTTCGTGACGGAGAGAGAAAGAGAGAAAAATAAAAAATATGGTGAACAGCTCAGATTACAATATTTACCAACACACATTCGACACATGCAATTACCAATAATCGTCGTTTGTCGTAAGGTAGAAAAAGTGTGAAATGAACACGAATCATGAAAGGCAAATGTAAACACCATACTTAGTTGTACAGACATAATATAATATGTTTTCACACATAAATGTTCATTATTATTTTATAAATCATTGGATAATATCCAATTTATACGTATATTATACGACTAGGGAAATGTTGGGAGCATTATTATTTATTATATTTATGATCAAATAAAACAACACTAAATTAATTACATAATTTATATAATTAAAGAATTATGAGGTGACATTTTTTGTTTCAACTAATAATTATGACAAAATAATGAAATAATATCATAAAATATTATTGTAAGTTGTAAAATGTTATATGATTTTACGGATAGTGAATTAGATAAAAAAAAAAAAATTAAAGATTAGGTTGAATGAAAACAATCATTAAAATTACAATGCTATATTACTTATCTCAAACCATTATATATTGCACTAAATACTGTCCATAAATTGAACATTACTTTTTATAAGAACCATAAAATTATACTAATAATTATTTACTTAAAAGTTTGATAACTTTTTATTGTTTATATGAACAAATTGCATTAATTTAATTGGATAAAGCATTTTTAATCGGAATTAAATCCAAAAAAATACAAAATAAATTTTAATCATAGAATATGTCATTTAAAAGAAAATAAATTAGATAAAAAATACTGATCAAGAGCTAACAATAAAATACATTAGGCATGATTTTTGTGAAAATAAATATAAAAGTAATAATCAATTTTATTTATTATTTTTTTAAATTTAATTATACTTATCAATTAATATAAGTAAATATAACCTAGTCGTGTACGTGCATCCGAGGTAGACTGACATGTTTACGCGTTGAGGTATTGTTTAACGCTTTTAAAGCAGACACCGTATTCCGATTAATTTTTCTCGAAGCCACAAAAAACAGATAAAAAGTGCACGATCGAGCCTTTGTCGATTTTGAGTCAGCCTAACTAAAATTCTACCCTCGGGAGCACATGTAAATTGCAATCATTTTTTACCAGGCTCTGCTGGCTAAATCGGTAATTTTACTATTGCTATCTTATTAACCACCTCGTGGACCGTAATTAAGCCATAAGCAACATAACTTATCTTCCTATACACGAACATTAATAGATAACGGGGAAAGGTCTATTTTCTACGGCACGTGCCATTCCACACACCAAATCGAGACTATACGTAGAGTGTCAAATGCGCAACGAATACATAGTACTGCAGTGATTCACCCAAGTTGTAAACCGTTGGAAACTCTTAATGATGGACAAAGCATGACAAAGGTAGCAGAACTAGCTGATTTATAGAATTTGATTCCCAGCCAGACCGAGACAATGCAGCACGCAGATAAGGGGTACTATATATAAAACTAAAAGCAGCCGATTTGGCGTTAAGTTCTGGCAGGCAAAATACAAATATAAGCAGATCACAGGCAGAAGAGTCTTACCGAAAAGCCTTGGAAAAGGTAACCAGACATTTGGAGCAAGTGGAAAAGGAAGTAGCATTGGCAACCAAAACGAAATTGGAAATTAAAGAAGGCATAAAGGACCTAGGTAGGAATTTTAGGAACCTTCTTAAAGTGGACTAGTTAATTGGCAAAGTGCAGCTCACAGACGCTATTGATCAAAGGCTGCGGGTCCTACAGTATACAAAGAACAAAGAATTGCATTGATAACAACGTGAACAGCTGGAACATATTAAAGATACAATGGAAGCAATGAAAAAGAAGCAAGAAAAATAACAATGCTAAATACAGGAAATGCTGGTATCGCTACAAAATCAGCTTACCCTGCTCAAGCCATGGCTAGAAACATGAGGTCATACCCAGCAACCGAGTAGAAACCAAGACAGGTAAATCGAACGAAGACGAGAGAAACCTAAGCATGAGATATGCAAAATAGGCAATGATGTTAGAACCATGGATACGAGGTGAAAATTGGTAAATAGACGGGGATTAAGCGGAACACAGACAACGAATGCTAGAGTTACAGAAAGGCAACGGTCCCCAGCAATCTTAGTGAAGGTGAGTAACAGTTCTTAATCTGAAGTTTTAAACAGGAGCTTAAAACAGGAGCAGATATGAAATCGGCAGCAGATTAGTAAAATTTGATTTCGTTTTCGTGATAACTTATCGCATTATTGTTTCATTTTATTTGAAACTATAAAATTATAGAAGCATTTAAATTTTTTGTCAAAAATATTTAAATTACAATTTACTAGTTATTAGTCCGTAGATTTATTATTTTATACTAAATTCACATAAAAGTTTTAAATTTGCCTATTTCTTAACGCCTTTAAAATTTATTTTAATTTTCTTACTTGTGAAGAATTAGAATGTTGGGCCAATTAAACCGAGAATTAATTAAAACAATTTAAATAACTAGTTTTCTAAATTTAATAGTTTTATGTTTTATTTTAACAATATTACAATTAAATAAATTATATTAAATTTATGTATTAATATCATATGATTCTTTGGAAATGTATTTAAATTATTTTTAGAAGTTTAATTAGTTTTAAATTTTCCGAATAGTAGTGAACAATAATCAGAATTTTAGGAACGTTTACATCAATTATAATTTAAATAATAATTAGGTTCTTCCTGTGTATATGTATATATTTATTTTAAAATAATTTATTGCTGCTATCAAATTAATTTTTTTTTTTTTTTAATAGACTAGTCAATATTGTCAATATTAATTTAAACTCTACATTATGTGATGATAAATTTATACTAAACAGATAATATAATACTTGCATCAATGGAAAAATATAATCTTCCAATAAATAATCTAATACATAGATTCCCAAAGTGTGCGCCGTGGCTCCCTAGTGCGCCGTGATGTATGTATAAGGGCGCCACGCCGTCATGAAATACTATCGGTTCTAACATTTTCCTTATAATTAGTCATGCTATGACTTAGAGAAGGGTGCCCTGAAAAAACCTTGGATCAAAAATGGCGCCTTGAGTCGAAAAAGTTTGGGAAGCACTGATCTAATAACTTTTAGATACTCAATTGTAGAAGATAACTGATTTAAAGGTTTTAAAAGAATGGATTTGAAATGTATTATGTTCAACAAGATAAAACAAAAGCAGAATTATAATTCGAAAATATTCTGAGTAATCTCCCTGAAAGTCGTGAAAAAGAGGGTAAAACAAATTGTTGACGATTATTTGAATAAGCCAAGTTACGCTTAACATTGTTTTTCAAATGAGATTTTTTATTTTTAAATTAAAAATAATATGAATTGATTCGTTATTTATACTTTTTGAAATTCGTGTTGAATAAAAAAATTTAAATAAATTGTGTCTAAATATATGATTATCACACAGGATATTGATGGTAGATGTAGTTAAGTATATACACAGGATAATGCATACTTCAAAACCTTGTGTCGTGAACTGGATGAATATGCTAGGTCGTATTATTTGTATAAATTTGAAAGTAATGTTAAATCGTTACATTCGAAAAATGATTTTGAGCGAAGGTCAGAGTAATATGCATATTGAATAATTTATCTAAAAATAATTGTAACTTAAGTGTTTCATGAAATCTTGTTGATTATTTAATTTAATTATATTATTGTTGAATATTCATACAGATTTACAATAATTTATGTACACAAAAATATAAATCAAATGACACATTTTGAGGAATTAAATGTTTAATAATATTTAACGAATACAGTTAACTTATTAAGAACAGTATTTCATTGTATGAAACCAAAATTTAATAAAATAAAATAAATATTAAAAACTAGAATTTATACAAGTATAATAAAACTATATAATATGAATCATATTTATATTAGTTGGTTTATTAAAATTGGTTTTTATTTTTATTATTTAAATCATAACAGTTCCAATATTAAGGGTAATTGAATCTTTTAAAAATATGTAATGTATTCAATGTTTTATTATACTAATCAGAAACGTATTACATATGTGTTACATTTTTTTTACACTTTGATAAACTATTAGTTACTAATAAAATTGTAATATATGTTGTTGCGATCAATTTCATCTAAACTTAAGATTCTAAAATAATTGCTGCATGAAATAAATGTAAATAGCAATTTTATCTAATTAGAAAAACGTGAAAAGTGTTTACTAAATAATTAAAATGAACTTAAATCAATACATTATTTTCATTATTTAAAATTTAAAAATAAAAACTATTTATTATTGATATATTTTATTTTTGATTTATCATAAACCACGATTACATTAAAACCACGATACAGTTTCGTACAGTAGCATGTACTTACGTTCATGTTATTAAAGTGTGGTAACCATACTATTATTTTTTAATTTTATCATTCTAGTGACAACGTAAGTTTTCATAGTAATTTACTCATTTTATAATGCATACTTTTGTTCTCTTATGTTGGTTGTAATCGATATATTTTCGATATTAATAACACATTTTTTATCACTTTAAAAATATTATACCTTCCTAGAGTTTATGTCAAATTTTCTTGTAAACAGTGGTTCCAATAAAGTATTAAACTGTGAAAAGTTTTTCAATAAAAACAGAAATATATTATTATGATTGCGATTTGTTAATTTTAATTATTGATAGATGTATACACATGCTAGCATAAAACATTTTTAGTTTTATATTATTTCATCTGAGGCTTTTTTTCAGCGATGTTCCGTAAACATATATTACAACATGATATATCCGGAAAACAATTATCTTTTTGATATAAATCTTTCGTAATAATTTGAACTTGTAATTCTTTATATTATAATGGGTACTAAAAATACTAAGTATATATACAGAATGTATAAATATCTCCTATATGACCTCGTCTTCCCGCCATTATCTATATTATAATGTCTGTGTATCATATATAATATTTATCGTTGGTATACATCACAATGTATCCTTGCCTCGTTTTGTGTATGCATGAAATATTTACCGTCATTTTAATTTCGGCAGTTTTACCTGCCCCGTATAAGAAAATAACAACAGCTGCACAATAATGCGCGTATAATACATTTCGTTCGTTTTGCTCAGCTATGTACACGCGAATGACTAACGATAAATAACAATCGATATGATCTGCAGCACGAAGAAAGCGTTAATCCTGTCGTAAGATTTGTATTCAATCAATTGATGTGTCCATCAGAATGGACAAGAGTAAACTCAATTTTGGCGCAAGAGAAATCTGTTGCGCTTGATTATACTGCGCGATAGGAGACATACTCACTTCGACACACCTACGTTGACAAATCTTAACAGTACACGGATGTCGTATAGTGCTCGTGTAGATCGCATTGACCGTCGTGTAATTTACATTAACATAATATTATTATGTTCTCAAAACTGCAAGAAAATGCTTGTTGGAAATAATGTACATAATCAGATTCATGGATTTCGAATTTTCGATTACTATTTATCTGCAACTGATGTACAACATTATATTATCATAAATTAAAATTTTGCTGTAGGTCTGAATAAGAAGTAGCCATACTTTTGTGACCTGGAAATCTTGTAATAGTGGCTCATTTACTAAAATTCTATGCGTGTCTACGCTGATACGAAAACGTGATTTTTTTTTCATTATCAGTTATTCCATTTAGCTACAACAGAAATAACGCCATTTAATTCTGGTCAATAAAATCAGAGATCATTAAAATAAATCATGTTTATTCCGCCTTGTCAATTTATAAATAATATTATTCGAACAAATATTTTGTAGTTGCCTCCAGAACGTTTCATGAATACAAAAATAGTGCTCACAACACGGGCGTGATATTAAAAGTTTGTTTATTTCTGCGATGGAATAATAATGAAAACATTTGCTTGTTTTTCGTCGTTACCTCATAATGGTACGTAAAAAATTGTACTTAGACTTCAAGTGTAGTTCACCATATGGTCCAAGAATTCATGTATGAAAGTAAAAAATACAACCGTTTTGGAATTTGAGAGGAGTGAAGTGCATTGTTGGAATATAAGAAATGAGTAATGATTTAAAAAAATACGATTTAGGTATGATATTTTATATATATTATTCGTTTCCGGTGGTAAGTTCTAAATGTTTTCATAAAAATAATATATATACATAATGAGAACTTAACAATAACTTAAAAATAACTTTTTATTGCATTTTTATGTTTTTTTTTACTGTGCGCATAGTTAACAAATAAAGAATACATTTTTTTTACAGATTTTAGTTTTTATACTACCATTTAAATTTTGTTTTATGTTTTGCATGTTTTTGTAGAAAATTACGTATTTAATATTTTCAAATTTATTCCTTCGATCAAATTTAAACAATTATTAAAACTATAATAAACATTAACATGTTTTTAAAAATATTATTTTCTCTTTGAGAAATAAGAACACATATTATATCTCTTTTTTAATATTATTCATCAACTCTTTGAGTTTTTTTTTAGCGTATATAACGAGTCGAGTAGATGTTTCGTGTTCTTCTTGTTAAATTTTCATTAACATTAACTAATATAAATATATATGTATCAGTTTAACATTAATTTAGTAGCAATGATTGCGGCAGTGGTAGTTTAACTGGCGCGAACACACCAGCGGTCTTCGACAACTTGACGCGTACACAACATAAAGTATATTAAAATAAATACTATGTATTCGCTGGTATTATTATAAAGTTTTAATATCAATTTGAGCTAAAAGAGACGATGACCATGACGATTAAATAATGATAAATTAATTGATGACAATTAATTGATCATCGGCAGACTTGTTATTATTATTATTATTATTGTTGGTAAAAGGACAGCGGCGCTGCCGGCAGTGAACGCGCGCGTACATTATAATACTTTGGTCTTGTAAGTAGAACATTTCGCTGGTACAATTTTATATATTTAAATAATATACGTAACTATAATTATTATTATTATTAGGTGCCGCGACTGCAGTGCGCGCGATGCATACGTAAATACTAAACAACATACGATCGGGTGTATCCGAAAAATTATTATTATATTGTTTTGAGGTATCGCAAATCGTGCGCGCGCGCATGTGTGTGTTTATGTATATGTGTGTGTGTGTGTGCGTGCGTGTATTCGCGTACGTGTACGAGGAACAGAAAATAAAAGAGAGCGACGAGCGTGTGCACAGCGATGGGATTATATTACACGCCGTCGTCGCCGCTAATAACAAAATAATTATGCCGACCGGTTTGGTATGTTTATTTCTATACGTTTTTTTAAATAATGAGATTTTCGCAGCGTCCTAGTATCGAGAAATTACAGTAGGTATATATTATACGAGTACTGGTCGCACTCTCCGCCACGGTTTGTACTCGACCATTGTACGTCACCGTACCGCAGTATATCATATAATTATCATTATCGTAAGGATTAATGACTGGAGATGGTGTATAGGTCGGTGTTGTCCGAGTTCGATCGCCCGGAGATGGATCATCTAACTTGATGATTATTTGAAAAAAAAATTGTTAAATATAAATTTTATTGGACAGAAATGTAATTGTTTTAATTTTAAAAAAAAAAAGAAAAAAAGAAATAGATAGAATGTTTGCGAGCGATAAACTGTAATATGTCTAATGATAATAATTTTGTTCAGTAATAGATTATCAATAATATAGATTATATTATATGTTAGTAGGAAGATACGTTATAATGTGTATACGTAGCGTATATATTTTTTTTTTGTCATAAAACCCTAGAACTGTTTGTAATTATTCAAAGAATTAAGAACATTATTCGGTACATAGTACATTTTCAGTGCACTGAAACGTACGACGAATAATATCGAAAGCAGCTTGTTGTTTACGAGATTTTATTTTGAAATATTATCGAAATCTCCAAAGCACAAAAAAAAGAGTGCTGTGGAAATCGTAAAATAATAATACACATTTAATTGGTTAAACGAATACGTTTCTTAACGAACGTTTGATGTTTTTATGAAAAAAATTATAAACACGTTACGTAAAGGGTTTCGTCAGAGTTTTGTACTATTATTATTCCGATACACGTAATGTTTGTTGATACGTGCGTACGCATACATCCATGTACATACGTGTGTAATCCCGGTGCGTGTACGAGATGATTTTTTGTTTTTTTTTTTTTTCCATACCGCGTGGTAGAGGCGGTCCGGGTTCAACGGTATCGGAAAAAAACATTGCCGGTTTTAACGTGCATGCAGAAACGAGTGGGAGAGAAGAAAAAAAAAATTACACGCGCGTACTGCAACACAACAATATTAATTATTAATAATACGTCGCGGATTGCTCGCGCGCGCCTGTCTCTCTCGTACGCTACCTTGTACTAACCTCCTACTGACCAATATTATAATAATTGTTACTGATATTGTTTTGTTATAATTACCGAGCATCGATTTAAAGGATAACAATATAGCAGCTCTGTTGCGCGACCCGGTGTTATTTCAATACTACAACAATATTATTATTATTATATTATATTATAATATTGTCGTGCTGGTCGAATGATTTGCATTTATTGTTTACTTGTGCTGCCCGTTGCGCGATGACAAGACAACACGGAACATGTACGGTAAGAAAAAACTTAAGTATACGGCGGAAAACGGAAGGATTCACGTAGGTTTACTACCATACATTTCACATGACGGCGGAACTTTTGTTTAATTTTAAAAAAATAATATGGTCTTACAAAAGATTATATTCTATGAAAAGCGCAGACTCGGGCATTGCGCCCCGGAAACGGTGGTGTCTGAGTAGATGCCAATTCTGCCCTGCCCTTTCACCGACGCTGGTTGACCAATGAAATCATGCAATTATAATAATAATAAAACTACGATGTGTCAACGGCCGAGCGGTTATCATCGAAATGTTTCCGCCACTTTTTTTCCCCTCGAATTCACGCCAGTCTCTCGGTGATGGTCTGTCGTCTCCATCATCTCGCACGTATGTTTCCGGAATTACGAAAAATAAAATGTTCGTGGATGCCGGTAGCCAAACAATATGGTTAACCGAACGGGAATCGATTGCATTAGATGCATGTTTATACGGAGTGTTGGGCAAACGACGGTTACCTTTGTATGTGAATTTAACGAATCCAATAACGTGATGATAAAAAGATAATTCCTTTAGGTTCTGCGCACACGTGCATCGAATGACATTATTCACAAATCGTGTGCTGCGGTCTACACCGGTATTGCCTAGTGGGGCGATTGTAAACTTATTGTAAAGCTTACATTTACCCGGCTAGTGCATTATAAATTCGCAGCACTCGCGGTGACACGACGATATTTTTCAACCACACGTGCTGAGTCTATTAATTGTATGATTAAAAAATATAACTTTATTTAATTATGTATTCATGCACGAACAAATGTGAACACTGGATATGAATATGATAATATCTTATTTCTATTTTTATAAATGTTTGTCATTCTATAGTCAGTTGTGAGAATCGAATAAATCGTGAAGTGGTCAATCATACGGGCCAAAATTCAAAACCTATTACAATGAAACCTCGGTATCTCGAACTCCGGTATCACGAAGTTTCTGTATGTCGAATTTTTTTTCAGTCCCGATCATTCAGTATTGGACTTACGTATTTAGTTATTTCGGTATATCGAATTATGTCGAATATTTCTATAAAGTCGAAGTCATTACCCGATACCCACCGCTTATTATGATTCACTAACTCAAATATATGATAGATTAGATAACACATAAAATGCCCAAACTATTAAATATAAGATAAACAATAAAAATAATATAAGACAGGGCCAATACACACAACGTTGTATGTAATAACTAGGACCCAGAATTATATCCACTAAAAACGCACGAAATATGCATGCATTTATGCTATGGTTATCATTCAAATATGCACTCAAAATATGCAAAAATATACGGAAATATGCAAACAAAAATGCATGTTTATATTTATTAAATTTATTTAATTTTAAAATGTATACAATTCATTAAATAATTAATATTCAACAAAAAATATATAATACTTTAAAATATATCAACTGCATTTTATATATTTTATTGTACTGAATGGAACTGTATGTTGTATTTAAATTTAATTTGTATTTTTAACACTCACTCATCTAAACAAAAAGTCACAAATAAAAATCATTTTAAACAAAATCAAGCGGATTTTTATAATTTTTAAAAGTTACCTGGAGAGTTACTATCGTATTGGTACTTTTAGCAAACATTATCTTATCTTATTATAACACAAAAATCAAATTATATAACTGCACGATTCATGGAATTTACGATGGACATGCGCTAAATAATAAAAAATAACATTAATAACTTTATAATATTTTTTTTCTATATATGCATTATATCTCGAAAAATCCTAAAATATGCATAATAATTTGAAATGCTCCAAGTATGCAAAAATATGCCAAATTTAATTTCACATACCAACACATTAGATCAAGATTCAAGTTTCTGTCTTATCTAGCTACTTTTTAGTTTAATATATAAAAATATGCAAATGCGTACAATTCCGGACCTTAGTAATAACGTTGATATTTATATAGTTTAGCTAGTGATCGATAACGGCAATAAAGTTACACGGATATTATTTTTTCTGATTTTATTTAGTCGTAATTCTGTTGTTTGTACTTGTTCGTGATTATATTACCTATACATTTTGTATTATATTTTATTAAGACGTGTGTTTTTTCTTTAAAGTATCAAATAAACGATCTTTGAAGTGTTTAAATGTTGGTAACAAATTAAAAATTATAAAAGAAGTTGAAAAATGTATGAAAAGAAAAAAAGATATTGCGGCAGATTTCAATATTCCTGCTAACACTTTGTCATCAATTTTGAAAAATAAAGATAAAATTGTAAAAAATATTGAAGATTATTCGTGTTCACTACAAAGAAAGAAATTGAAAGTTTCAAATTTTCCTCAGATTGAGGATGCAATGTTAAAGTGTATTCATAGAGCAAGAGATTTTAACCTTCCTGTATCAGAGCCCCAGATTCAAGAAAAAGCAAGAGATTTTGCTCAAGAACTTGGACTTGAGTTTCACGGTAGTTTAGGTTGGTTACATAAATTTAAAATGCGAAATGGAATTATTTCAAAAACAATAATCAGGAAAAGTGCTGCAGTATCGGAGATCGATTGTGAAGATTACGTGACCAACATTTTATCAGGATTAATTCAAAATTATAGCGAGCAAGATATTTTTAACTTTGACGAACTCGGTCTTTTTTTTTAAATGTTTACCGGACAGAACTTTAATGTTCAAAGATAAGCCATGCCGTGGTGGAAAAAAATCTAAAGAATCACAGTTTTATTAGGTGCTAATATGGCTGGCACAGAAAAAAATAAACTTTTAGTCATTGGTAAATATCAAAAGCCTAGATGTTTTAATAACGTGAAATCATTACCTGTGCAATATGAGTTTAATAAAAAGAAAGACAAATTCTGTCTATGAAGCAGTCGACGAGGAAGAAATTGTTATTAAACCTTACATATATGGTGCCCAAGCTGAAAACTATTTACATGAACTTCGGAGATACGTCCAATAATAGTCAGAAGTTTCTGACAACATTTTTTCTGCACTTAATATTATAGGTAGTTTTATTGAAAATACTTCTAATACTAAATAAAAACAAACAAAAATGACAGATTTTCTACTTTCATAGAAAATGATGTATACTTATCCAAATGACGAATACTAATACATAATATGTATGCAATGTATAAATACATTCTATATTATAAATACACATTTTTCTCAATAATTAAACATTATCATTTCAAATTTTATTTATGTTTTAAATTCCTTCGCTAACTCGAAGTTTCGATATGTCGAATTTTTTTTTTTTTGTCCCTTACGACTTCGAGATACCGAGGTTTTACTGTATTTTGATACGTGATTAGACATTAACTTATATATATATACATATACCTATACCAGTGCCATAGTCGAACACTTTTTTTTTGTGGGGGTACTTATTTAACTATTTTCTTTAGTTTTGCAATACATACTTATCACCTTATTATTTTATATGACCCCATTGTTTGTAAACAATAAAAGTTCATGTATCTAATTTTTTTTTTTTAATTAACTGTACAACTGTTGGAAACTATACTATACACTATACATTTAACATAACAATAATATTAATATTATTGTAAACTACAGATTTATAATTATTAACTAATTAATATAAGATAATTTTATTAAAATTATATTCTAAATGTACAATTTAAAATTTAAATGTTTTTCTTTTCTGTGAACAAAAATATCTACTGTTGATTCTATGTCTAAATCTATATATTAGTATACATTTATAAGTGCTAGGAAAAACACAAAAGTGCCCATAAAAAAAAGGAAGAAATTCCAGAGGAAAGGTACAAACCTCCAGTAATTCCAAGTTAGAGCACTTTTATATATATATATATATATGACTATTTATAATAATTTATTACTAAATATTTGTCACGGAGCTAAACAAAAGTGAAAATAGGGAGAGGTGACGGGAAATAACGGAAGCAGCGAAGACCCTGAATGTGCTGTAAAAGTTACAAAAAAAGAAAAAAATGTCTTGAAATATAAAAAATATACTTTATATACATACAATATACATTTTACACAAATTATTACATATTACATTTATAGTTTCTAGTTTTTATAAAAATTAGGTAGGTATCAAACATGATACAAAAATGTATAATTAAAAAATGTCATTCTATATTCTAAAAAATTTCTAGTTTTGAATGAATCAGAGAGAATATTATGTTTGGATGTATTGTTAATTTTTCTATCGAATTTTAAAATACAATTTATGAATGAAAAAAATAAGTAAAAACTTTTATTTTTTTTGTAATTCGTACAAACAACTAATTGTATCGGTCAAAAGTTCAACACAAACTACAGGTGTATTAAAAAATCAATTTAATTTGATATACCTCCTTAGATCACTCATTTAGTAATTTATTTTAAGTAATTTATTATTTTTATAAAAATATTGTTTCATTTTATTTGATTTATTTGTTTTTATAAATTTTAAAATAAAAATACATTCTATACATATTAGATTAATTTTCATTGTATACGCCCCTCGGGGATTTTGTTGAAAGAAAAATTACTATTTACACAAGTGATGTGTATTAAAAAGTGCACATTAAAACCGATTATTAATCAATAACTAATAAGTTTAATAAACAAATCAATGTCGAATAAAAAATAAACGTTTGTATGTAAATATTTTAGGTGGTTTAGTGTCACAGTTTAAGTATAGTAATTGGATTATTTATTAATGAAAGTAGCCAAAAGAACGGATTTATTTTATTTTGATAATTAAAATGAAGTTAAAATGTATTGGCATTGGCGTCTGAGGCATATGCCACGATCGCCTCTCACCCTTGTATCGGCTCTGGATGTACTCTGTAGTTAATTTGCTATTGTAATAACTCATTTATCAATGTCTAAATAGCGCTATTATGTTTGAACATGCCTTATTTTTACAAAATTGGTGGTTTTTATTACTTTAAATTGTGTATATATTTTGTTAATTAAAAAAGTTAAACATTCCCAACAACTATTTTTATCTTGACTTAAATATTACTATAACATATAATTTATAATGCAATTATTCATTGAATGTTTATAATAGGTGTTCGATAATATATAAGTATTATATTATTGAAGAAGAACTGAGAAAAATACACAAATAATGTACTTATACATTATAACCCTATAAATTCCATATTATTTAACATTAAGATCATGACCACAAATTTGGCATATGAATATGGGCAATTTAAGTTTAAAATATATCAGTCAATTACTAAAAACTACTTTTACTAAAACACAAAAAGTACAAGATTAAAACTGGGATTAGATATTATTGTGCCAACATACGTTTTTTATGTAAGGTGTATGGTATACATTTACCTATCATTAGTCAAATAAATCTGGCTTATGTTTTAATCGTATAGTCTGTGTAATGGTTGTTGTTGCACAGTGCTCTTTGAGATAACTGTAAACTTAACTCATGAGACTTATTACTTTGTGTAATGTCAAATTTAAACGATTTATACTCGGGATGCGTTAGCATATTCTGTATTTATATACTCGTTTGCCTGTTGAATAGTGTTTAATATTCTACTCAAATTTGCATTGAAATCATGTTTTGCTTCAAGCGTGAAGTTGATAAAAATAAAACATTAAGTAAAATGTAAAGAAAAATGGTAGGAACGATAGGATATAATATTATGTGTTCGAATTCGAAGAATTAGGTATAGATGCATTCTATTATACGTATACATAAATTATTACTCTTTAGATATGATGTTTAATTTGTGTTTTTCATTAATACATTAACCAGCTACTAGATAAATAATATAACTAATATTGTTCTAAAAAACGAACCAAACTATAATTTAAGAAAAAAATATCAGAAAGAAACAACTCAAAATTACAGTATATAAAAATTCAAATATCTGCAACACTTAATATTTTTATTTTATAATTTTAAAGCTAAAATAACATGAATTCATTTTAGACATCAATCTTGTTATTAATTTCTTTTACCTTCGTCCCAAATCATTAATTAATTATAAACTTAGAATTTGTTCATTTGTTATCAGATCTAGATGTTTTATTACAATTACAATTACATTTGAGGTACAAGCAAATTATTTAATTTAAAGACAATTTAATTTTTTTAAGTAATTTGTCTTAAAAAATTGTTTCTACTCTTAAATATTTTATATATTATCCACCACTTGAACCACTTAGATCTTAAATTTTCATTAGTTTAAAAAAGAATAACTGATACTACCATTTTATGTTCTCTTTAAAAAAAAAGGAAAATATTTCCTATCTTATAAGTAAATTATAAAACTAAAATCATGAATTTTAATGATTCTATATAACATTGAAATAATAAATTTTGATAGTTAATCAAGCGTATAAAATTCAGTATTGTAACTACTGCATTGTTTTACTTTAGTATTTTGATACATTTTAATTTTTTAAACACCATGCACTGTTTAAAAAGCCCAAATAATATAATTTATATTGGTTTCCAAGCATTAGCATTAATCTATATTGATGATTTAAATAAAAATGAATTTTCAAAAACAATGAGTTAATGACATAAATTGAAAAATACCTTTTTGAGGAAGAATGAGAATTCTTGATTCGTCCAATTTCTGGTTTACTGACACTGAAAAGGCATACGGGCCACACAGAGAGTTGTCCGGGCATATTAAATTTTCTATACATAAAATAAAGAATTAGTTTGGAAAAATGATATTATTGACATTAAATTATGTTTTTTTGATATATAAAATTAAATTGTGAAATTTACGAATATTCTTATTTAAGAGTAGTAGTATAGTATAGATGGGACCCGTTTAACAATTTATATTACAACTTAGAACTCAAATTTTCAATCATTATGTAGCTTTATTATAATTATTGGATATATTTAAAAACAAAATAATTATTTGCCTACTTTAAAATTTTTTTCAAATATTGTTTCATCATGGTTCAGTTTGGATTTGTTATTTTTAAAACGAGGAATTTTAAATTTTTTGTATTTCCTGAATTATTTACTGATTTTCAAACGTACCTATATTGAAGAAAAAAATATAAGTTAATATACAAATGTATTCTGACCCAAGCGAAAAAAAAACATTATTGTTTTTAAATTATTACTAATATCTTGGATCATCTCTAAAGTCAATTTGTATACACACGTGTGTATCCTAATTTAAGACCTGACACAAGCTTAAATGTTATATAAGTAATTTTCTAGAAATTATACTTCTACACACATAGCTACGTGTGAGTGAATTTTATTATACTTTTGTTGAATAAGTTAATAACACAATACATATGCAACGGAATAAGCCATAACGTAAACTGGCATCGAGTGCTTACGTGACGTAGGCATTGATATTTAGAAGTTATATTAATATTTTTAAAATGTGATGTTGGGAAATTTTGCTATAAATATTCATCTTAAAGTGTTTGTTATCAATATTACTAAGTTTATTATAAAATATGTTTTCTGCAGTTATTGTAAAATGTTTAAAATATGCATTTAATACAAAATTTGCTAGTGATGTAGCAATTATTAAAACAAATATAATCAAACTATAATAACATTCGTTTTATCAACCAACTTGCTTATGCGTAAAAATATATTTTATCATAGTTGTTCGTAGCTATGTAGTTCAAATCGTAAATAAAGGTATGAATGAAGTTCATCAGTTTAGAGAAAATAAAATGTATGGCAATTAAAAATTGATTATGTTTAATAAAACTAGATAAAGAAAATATTTAAAAAATAAACGTCACCATATTAAACATAAAGACAAAATATTGAATTTTAAAATATTAAACGAGTTAATTATATTTGATATTTCGATGCAGTTAATATTTAATTACTACTAAATTATATTATACTTTTGAATACCAATGCAAAAAATCGAAGTTGTAATATCTCAATTCACAATAGAAATGGTACAGTTTAAAAACTACTCAAAAATAAATAAATTAAACAATAGTAAAAATTATTATATTTATAATCATAATGAATATAAATTACAAGTCCCAGTTTACCTATAATAAAATTTAAGTTTAACTACATTAGTTATGTCGTAAGTAAATAGTATTACAAAAATAATAATTAATAATTAAATTTTATTTTATGATGTAATAAATAAATCTATTGATTAAAATGTAAAGTTAACAAAAAATATAAAAAATGTTTTTGTAACATATAAGTAATCGTATAATATTCTAAGTCCTTGACAAAAAATTTATTATTTTGGTTATTTTGATTTTTTTAAACTTATTTTCAACTAATGTATTATTTGCTATTCAATTATATATTATATATTTAAATTCAATATTATATTAATTCTACAAAACAAATTTATTTATTATTTATTCATATAACTCGTAAGTAAACTTGCATGTAAATATTTTATTTATAGACTCACCAAAGTTTTGAAATATTTCATCTAAATTCATGATTTTAGAAAGAAAAATGGTTAAAATAATGATACAATAAAAAATATTAGTATAATACAACAAAAAAATACTAGTACAAAATCAACAATATTTCAAATATATTGTCAGTTTTGTCAAACTTTAAAATGCTTACAATGTAAAAGAATGAGTTGAATTGATTCACATTCTTGTTTATATTTTATAAATAAATAAGAGTTGGTTATATATTAATAATGTCTGAATTTGTAAGTATTGATGATGATATTGCATGGTTGTAAAAGATATTTTAATTTTTTTTCTTAGTTAAAATATAAAATTAATAACATATTTTATTCAAGCCAAGGGCGGAATTTCCTTTGAACTTTTTAATACTTCAAATTACGATAAAGTCTATATATTTTATTTTATATATCACTCACAAATATCCCTCCTTCCTAATATAAGCGTAATTGTTATACAATTTATTGGAAATTATAGGCAAATGAGCATAATTGATACAAGAATGTAAAACGTAAAACAACCTTAACCTAGAGATAAAAGAATTAAAAAAAAAGTGTTGAAAAATGTTGTGGACAATGTACATGGACTTAAAGCCCACACATAGAATAAGCTTGCAATCATATTATCGATGAACAATAAAAATGTATGAAGTAAACTGTTGAGAAAATTATTAAAAAAGTATTATTTCTTATTAAAATATTATTTTTATTGTCTTTTAAATTAACAATTTAAAACAATATAACAAAAAATATTATAATTATAGATACATTTTAAACGTAACAAAATATTTTATATATTTTTACAATTACTAGATTTTTGATTTTTTTAGTTTTTTTGTAATTTTTAAACAGTTTTTTCTTATTCACTATAGTATAATAATTATCTAGATAAACATAAGTAAAATTTAATAAAAATCTCATATTAAAAATACCATGATATTGCATTAGAAAATTCTTATTCTTCTCTTTCGTCTTTGTAAGAAAATTATTAAATTAAATATGTTAAATGTCCTGTTTACCACGTAGAATATGTTATGTCGTTATGTTGTACCAAAATTGCTGTCATACGAAATATAATGTACATATAAAATATATATAAAAACATTATTACTAAATTAAACGTTCCAAAGATTTAAATCTTGGAAATTTTTATTTTTATTTAACAATTTAATAATGATTACAATTTATTTTCAAGCAACACGAAGTTCATTAAAGTTTTAGGTAATTTTTAAATAGATTTAATGCATTTCACTAAAATAACATTTGATTAATATTTTAACATTAATAACTTATAAGCAATACGTTTCATTGTCTCAATAATATTAAATAAAAATATAAAATAAAATAAAATTATCATTAATTAAATGTCTTATGAAAAACTAATAGTAGTATTTAATACTACTGAGTAGTATAATAACAGTATATAGGTTAAAGGTACCTAATTAGATAATAAATAATGATTATAGTGTATTATTTTTATTGTATGGCTTCTCATGTATTGGGAAAGTTGAGTCCTAATAAAATAACTAAATCCTGTCGACTGCATCTTTTTGATACCAATTGAGTAATTTCTATACCAAAGCCTAATTTTGAAAAAATATTGAATTAATAATCCAATTAATCAATAATAATTGAATAATTAATTTAAACGCGTAAATACCTACATATATTCAAATGTTAATCAATTTGTATGATCTAAATAAATTGATTAATTTTATGTAAAATAAAATTTAAAATTGGTTAAATTTATGTTCAAAGTGTATTTGTATTTTTCTTAATACATTAAATATAGGTGTATGTAGCTATCCATTGTTCATTTGTTAATTCCAACCGCAAATTAAAGTATAGTAATGAAAAATGGTTTTGTAATATTTATAGATGTACAAATTTTACCACTTGACAGTTAAGAATATTAAGATAATATCTTTGAAAGTCTATGTGGTTTCTATGACAAATGAACCATATTCTAAATAGTAACAATTGAAGTATATAGATACGGAAAAGAAACAAATGAAATTATATTTGTTTTTACTCGTAAAAATCAGCTACGTCTTTCATTTAATACATTTGTATTGAGCGGAACTAAAAATTGTTGAGCGCACAATTGTTGACAAACTTTTGTATTAAAAGTTATTTAAAATCTATACTTTACTATCCTTTCAATAGTTTTGTTACATTATAGAATCAAAAATAATATGCATAATTTATGTGCTTTCTGTGATGAAATCTAAAACCAAGTGTAAAATATAAATTATGAAAATAATCAACCATTTATAATCCGGAAGACTTAGATAGCAATCAATATGGTATAAACTATAAAATGAATTAGTATTGTAAGTGCCTAATACTTTGGAATGACAAGGCTTAATAATTTCAAAAAAGTACTTTGTCATTAGTATGTATATTTCTTATATTGAAGTATAAAACAATCAAATTACTATAGTTAGGGTTATTTATATACATGATAACAACACATTTAAATCGTTTTACCTTTCAATTACAAAGTTCAATACTTTGATATATCAAATATTGTATTAGGATGGTCTTATGAAAGGATTTAAAACTGAAATATTTACAATATTATTTAATAACATTTGAAAAATTTGAAATTTAAATACCCATGTCCTACACCTAATAATAATCATTACTATGTACAAATATGTTATTTTAAAGTACAATTAATTATGCAACATTGTGGTAGTTAAAATTAATGTGTTACCAGATATATATAGGTACGTATACATTTTTTTTTTATAAATATTTTCTATGTATAAACAAGTGGTATTCATCGTATAAGTATTTTAGTTGACTGACAAAAATAAGTCATTAATCGTTAAATGAGAATAACATACAGAAATTACATTTATCATAAATTGAATTAACCATACACTTTGACTCAGAATTTCTAAATATTTCAATATTCATGAAGTTAAAAAACAAAACAAATTTAAAATTATTTAACTTAGTAAAATAAAATTGTTAATTTTTTAACCAATGCATTGTTAAAAATATATTATCAAATTCTTCATTAAAAATATGGATATCGTTTTTGAAATGTAAAAATTTGAATTCGTTTTATTTAAACTCACTTTTTAATTATATAGGTATACTCTGTAGTAACTACTGAGAAAAAATGTTCCTATAAACATAAAAAATAAAGTAAAATAAGAATAGCTAGAGCTTATTTTTCATAATATATTATGTCCATAATTGGATCTGTTTGTAATAAATCAAATTGTTTTCAAAATATTTCCACATGATAAAATATTAATATTTTAATTAATTGTTTAATTATACACTTTATCCATGGATTATGGAAAATATTTATATACATTTAAATACCTTTTGTTATATTTTGTTCATTCTAAATTCAATTTCATTCGATTAATTTTGGCTAAACTTTATGATTTTTTTATTCGATCTACAACGATTGAAACACAAACTCAAACCGTATCCGTCTGCGCGGAAATATCACTCCCGAGTACCATGTATTTATAACCTAACCGCTAAGCGCAATGTATACAATTACAATCACTACTCGTTTGCTCCGAAAGCGAACGATAATTTGCGCGCGTGCGAGTCGACGATGATCCGGATCAGCAACACGTCCGGGGACCGCTTTAATTTTCTACTGGTTACGAAAAAAAAAAAACGACAATCATAAATTTACTACCTATCAGTATAAGGCGGCAGCACACGTCGTAAAATTTAATCGGCAGCGGAAAAATTACTAAACGAAAAACACAAAAACTCGTTTTCCAACGTACGTTCGCGGGCCCCGCACGTGCGGGCCCCAAACGTGCAGCAACGCACAATAATCGATTTCGAACGAAGTTAATTATTTTTTTTTCTTCTCTTTTCCCGATCATAGTTTCTCTACCGATGACGGTGTTCGCTTACCATGTGACGGAACGCCTCGGTAGTGCTGCTCCGTCCAAACCGTGGTCCGTCCGCGCGTCGATCTGCAGAGATTCCTGTTGGCGAACGCGCGCGTACTGCGCGGACAACGGGCACGGGCGCTGCGTGTCCGCTTGTCCGTACCGGCGGCACACCTAATGCTACGACGCCGATCGCGTGACGGACGCGATAGGGTTCAGCACGTAGGGACGTTGTCGCGGACGGATTTCGCGCGCGGAGGGATTGCACATGGACCGCGGGTCAAACGTCGACGAGGGACACGGACGACATAACCGAACGCGATCGAGAAGGTCGGACAAGACGGTAAACGTGTCGTCACGCAGTCAGTCACACAACCGGTATCGATCGTCGGCGGGCGAATAACGTACGCGCGTGCACGAACACACAACACATGCAGCCACCCAAACGCGTCGCGTACCTGTGGACTACTGCACCGGCTGCAGCAGCTGCTCCGTCTCCGCCGCCACCGCCGCTGCCGCCGCCGCTGCCGCCACCGCTGTCGAGGAAAAAAAGCGTCCGCGTGAGCCCTTCTTTCCGCCGGATCTATCTGACGCGTTCTGCGAGTCGAGCTGTTCGCGTTCCGTGCGCGGAGGGGCCACCAGTGCGGCCAAGACGTGAACACGCCGACCGAAAAACAACGAAAAATGAAAAAAAAAAAATTTTAAAAAAACACACTAATTGCGAAAGACACCTGTGGTACGTCGTAATTGTGCACAGCTGTGGTGATCGTATTATTTATTTTTTTTGCACGTTTTTTCTCTATTGTTTCGTTTGATTATAAAAAAAAAAAAAAAAAAAAAAAAAATTATCAACTTATGCGTACTGTTAATCGGCACCTCGGTATTGCAACAGAACCACGCACGTTCACTGTTGTACTCAAGCCGTGGTTGAGTATTAGGTACACTTTACTATGCATAATTGTACATACTTATAATGACACGACGTGGCAATACCGGTCGATCCACCGAAAACAATACGGCGTACCATTAATTGTTGTACCTGATACGGATATCGTTCGAATTTCGTTGATGGAAGGGGAGAGGGTTCAGGAATACCGAGTGGCCGCGTATAAATTATAATATGTACCCACCAATCGTCCGTTACTGAAGCGTACCTTTATTACTTTTTTTTTTCTAAAACATTTTTTTTGCTCATGTTTTTTTGTAAAAACAGATTTTGAAAGGATACAAATCACACAAACAACTATTCCAACAGTCAACGCAAATGTGTACAATCAAATAGGTTTGTCGTAAATTATGTGATCCGTTTACATTCAAATGAATATTGAATGAGTTGTAGTAGAGGACCTATTAATAAAAATATAGTAAAATGCAATCATATCGTGTCTGCTTATCTTTAGTCTTTTAATGGTTATCACACAAAATTATATTGCTGAGAAATCAGTCCAAGTACATTTTTTAATTCTGATTCAATTTAAAATTAGTTAACGGAACTCTAGTAAAAATGATCCGAACAAAAATAGATAACATAAATGATATCTCATTAGCGATTCCAGAGTATGATGTCATGACATATCGAACTGAAGCATTGATTCTTCCAAATATTTTGAAAAATTAATTTCAAACAGCATTTTATTCAACAATTCTTATAAAACTTATTATAAACCATACACTTCATTTTTTCAATGTTTTGTTGGTAGTAAAACGTTTTTACTTTAAAAATATCTAACCATAAATAGGTGTTGATAATAATAATAATAATGTTCAATACATTATGTAAGTTGAAATAAACATTTTAAACAAAATAAATTAGTATAGTAATATTTTATAATGAGTGGACAACCGATTTTAAAATATAAACAATAATTGTATTCGAAAAAATCAGTAGGTACTTAAATCGATATTTAAACCTTTTATCAAACTTATTTTTATGGGTATTGAGTAGTATGAATACACTTATTTCTTCATATATTAGAATAATTGGTTATTTTGATTTCAGCAATTTCTCGTCTGGTAATTGATAAATGATGTAGGTAACATTTATAGAATACAATTAATTCAAAATGAATAAAACTGTTAATTGTATTTTTCGTTTTTAAAATATTTTATTAAAGGATTAATTAATACACAAACTTGACTAATACTGTACAAATTATTTATGGTTTAAAAGTTACACTACACACCCAAGTATCAAACTCAAAGTTTATTAAGTAAAAATTTGTAATTATACCAATAATACTTATACTGAGTGTACTACGAAGATATGCACATATCTCTTATGATAATGGGATAGCGAAAATAATTAAAAGTCCGTTTTTCTATACGACTCTCAGAGATAAATATTACATTAAATATTCATATTTTAATTATATTTTTATGTTTGGTGAAATAACTTTTTATGTTATTATTTTCGTAAAAGAGATAAAGCGTTTTAGTATACTATAGTACTCGTAGAGCATATAAAACAAAATTAGGATTATTTCAAAGAGTAAATATATTTTATAAGATTAGATATTAGTTATTAGTTTATTGGTTTATTACTTTTATAACTATGGATTCTAAATTTATGTTGTATATTGTTTTCGATCAATCAAGTACGAACCTAAATTATATCAAAGTTGTACAGAAAAATAATATATAAGTATCAGCTATTGTAACAGTGGCGTAGCGTGGATATCAGCTGCCCGGAGCGGAAGACAATATTGTCGCCCCCTTAATTAGGTATTTCAATTTAATGTATACTATACATTATATACATTAATTCTAGAGAACTTTTCGGCAAAAACAGACATCATTATTTTGAATTATACAAGTTAAATTAAAAAAAAAAAATGTATTTGTTTTACAATCACGTATATTAATACAAAATTCTTACTTTAACCATTGATATAACAGGTACAAAGGCATAGGTGCAACTATGGGGAGTTGGCTAGGGGGATTAGCCTCTCCCCCATAAATATTCCATGTTATACATGGCATACTGCAAACAGCATACTTAATTCACAGTAGTGTTATATTGCAGAAAATCCGACTAAAATACCTATATTAATATGGTATATAAGAGTAGAGGTGATCTAAAGATTACAAAAAGTTTTGATAGGAGGGCTGTATCCCCCTTCCTAGATATATTACCTTAGTGCAGTGTTTCTCAACCAGGGGGTCGTGACCCCCAAGAGGGTCATGAACACCTTGAATTGAGATCACGTAGGTCAAAAATAATAAACCGCTGATTTACAAAATATAAATTCAAATCAAATTTTACCTAATATAGATGAAGGTGGGGGGGTCGCGAAGTGATTGACAATATTTTATACCTATTTTGGGGGTTATGACACTAAAAAGGTTGAGAAACAATGCCTTAGTGTAAACACTAATTTTAAGTAGGTAATTGAACCTACTTATTGATACTTATATTTTTATAACTATCTTATTCCGCCCCAATTTCTTTTATTCTTTTAATTTTTGATGCTAACATAAAAAAAAATTGTGATGATAAAAGTTAGAGTTACAAAAGAAACTATCGAACATTTCAAAAACTAGGTACATATATTTTATACCACATCTTTCTATAGGCAAAAATCTGAAAACCGTAAATATTTATTCGGAACCCTGGGTATGCAAGTGTAAAACTCGTACATGGCCGGATTTTAATAAATTAAAGCTTGAACAACATATCAGACAGTCTAATATACAATAACATAAATAAAATATTTAATACTCACACAGTTGAATGTAGGTAAACGTAGCGGAAAAAACTCTACCTCTGTACTTGCAAAGAAGAAATAAAATCAATTTAAATTTGGAATACTATATGTAACAGTGAATAGTAAAACATATAGATGTATTATTAAAATAATTAGTTTTAAAATACCATTTATTATTATTATTATTTATTATTTACTGCAGTGGTTTAGATAGTTAAAAGAGATTGAGTTAAAAATTACTTGCGTTTCGTGTACCTATCCATACTAACACAGATATATATATATATATTTATATGTATAAATGGACGTTGTTAAAATAGGTATGTCAGATTTTGAGGTGTGGTTAAAACTATGGTGCATTGTATTAAATATTCTAATTAACTCATATTATTTGAATTGAAACGGATCAATTAATTTCAAGTATTTTTCGCCATATTATTAATATGGAATTAAATTTCATTCCTTGTTGGATTAAATTTTTTTCAAGTTCCTTTGAATTAGCATTGTTACAGGAGTATTTTATATTGTGATAATTGGTATAGGCAATCATATCAACAACGAGGTATTATTGTTAGTCTCATAGCACGGGAATAAACACTTTTATAAAAACTAAAATTAGGGTTTCAAATTTATGTAGTACATAATATGTAACATAATACGTACCCGGCGGGCGGCGGTCAACGTTTATGGTACAACTGTGCAGTTGATTTTAGTCGCCTCCAACTCTTTTGTCTACGCATGCGCTATTTTACGCTATTCACACTATTTTACTAGCTTACACATGTGTACGTGAACTCACCTCGCACGTACAATCCTAAGCGATGGTGGCTACCGGCCTCTGTCGATCATAACGCTTGAGCGGTGATAGCGCAACGCTTAAGGTATGTTTTCCAAGGCGCGACATGTCGCCGCAACCGACGACCAAGACTTGTGTTTTACTAGATGCGACATGTCGCTGCGATTTTGGTAGTTATGTTCTCAATTCGGTTGAAAACCTGTCCAAGTACTGATGTGTTCAGGTGTAACGTGTAGTTTATACAAATAATTTTAGTTAATACAGTTTTGTTTAAATTATTATGGATCCATTTATTGAAATATACAATAATAATAATAATAATAATTTGACATTGTTATTAGATGAAGAAGATTTTATATTTTTCCATCTAAAGTCAAAAAAAAAAGAAAACAGTTATGTTTAATATGTTAAATATCGTGATACTGAAGGTTTTTACGAAATATTAATTAATAGATACTTAAAAAATAATAATATTCTTAGAAAAGGATATCTGGAGAAAATAAAAATCCATTTTATGAATATGAACCGGAAAAAGCGCCTCCTATTAACAATATTATTTCATTTTTATTATTGTTTCAATAGTCGTTGTGATGTGTCGCGGCGACTTATCACGTAACACTGCTCCCGGGGCAGTAGTGTCGTCGGTCGCGGTGACCCAAAGTTCAGTTGTCGCGACCTGTCGCGTCTTGCAAAACATTTGATACTATTTTTGTGCAAACAGATATTGACAACGTGTCGCGACGATATGTCGCGCCTTGGAAAACGTACCTTAAAGGAAACGGCTGTAATAGCTCAAAAGTAACGTTACAGCGACGCGCAGCCGTTCTCGCGTACGTACAAGTTCTATACGAAAAAATAATATTCAATATTGTTGCTTGTTAAACTTAAATTCCAAAGCGTTTAATGTCGAAATAGTATAGATAAAAATTATTAAAACTAACATTTTTAAATTAAATTAAAAACTTAAAATAAATTTTAATTTTAATTAAAGCTAACATTGAACCTCCACATATCAGAAGACAAAACGCTATACTGAGGATTGCTGAAACAATTTCGTGTAACACAAACCTATCAATCCATGAATATGGAGTCGAGAATCCGAGACTCAAATAACGATATCCGTCTTTAGAATGAGTGAAATCAATAAAAGCAGAACTTCGTCTAAAACCCTCTATGTGGCAAGAAGAATGGAAAAGCAATCTCCCTATTAACGGGAATTTAGTCAAAAATATCTACTCAGAACAATCAGATTCGTCCCTTTTCGCAGATTATGGACTAGACTGAACCGAATACATACAGGCCAGGGCCGATGTACAAGTGGCGCTTAAAAGAGGGTCCAAGATGTTACCGCGGAGCGGAGGCCCAGATAATGCATCACATAATCAGCGAATGCGGAAATAGGAGGTTCACTGGAACTCTTGAAGATCTACATGCAGCAATGGACGAGGCAGTACTATGGCTAGATAGACTGAACGTGAACATTTAACATCAACGATGAAAAAATTAATTTAAATTATAATTAACTGACATATTGTTACCATTTTTTTTAAACTATTCATTTAATTTTACTGATTTAAGATTAACACAATTTTTAATATCTATACTATATGGTATATGTAATACTGTATTTGCATTCCCTATGATCATACGAAAATAAAATAATAATTAAAATTAAAGTATACGATTAAAATTGAAAATAGTATAAGAAACCAATATAAAGAAACAGTTTTTTTTTGTATTTACCTGAAAATTACAAGTGAGGCAGTGCCTCACTTTCCTCACGCCCAAAACCATCGCCACTGGTATGTATTTAATTAATAACATTATTAATTTTATTTAATAAAAAATAAACTATTACACTTAAGATTGCAATATTGCCTATGTGCATAGACATGTCCAGACCTTTTTAACGGGTACACACGAATTGCATACCAAAACGGGTAAACGAAACTTTTTGAACGAATTGCATCCCGGACGCAATTTGTTTTACTTTTTCGTCCACAATTAATTACTTTTAGTGATTCCTAAAGCGAAATAGCTACAATAAATATATGCCAGGTTGGTTAATGTAGGCATTAAATTCTGGTGGCATTACATTTATTTGTTATATCTGAATTCACCTAATCGCTGTGGTGTTAACATGATGCATTATGCCGTAACTAGTATACTTATATTATTATAATTTAATGTCTCGATTGTAATCGATAGTTATAGTTGTAGTCCATATAGTTCCTAATATTTTTATCGAAAATATATATCCATAAAGCCGGAGCTATAGGTACACGTTGTATTCCATCGCGCTGTCCGTCAAACTAATACCTCATTAAATTTTGTATTCAGTCCATTTTCGTAGCAGTGAGCGGGGAACCGGACATGAAAGTGGCATGGCCGATTTTTATCACTCACCAAGAGAGGGACTAATGGAGGTTCAAGAATTTAGTTAGTTGTTTTTTCAATCCATATAAAATTTTAAATAGTTACATTATTGGTATCGATTTTAATTTGAAATAATTTTAAAAATATAGGTATACACATATAACAGCAAAAAATATATATAAAATAAGTACCGAATTCATCAATGACGATTGACGATATTTTATAATAATTATAAATATATCAACATATCATAATACTTGGCTTTGTAAAATAGTTAGCTTAGTCCCAAGGGGGAAGGGCTAATTCCCCCTTAGCCACCTCCTTAAACCCGCCTTTGGAAAGTGGGCAGCACGAGTATGTAAATACGTCACTCACGATGTTCACGCTCCTCGCACTGTCGCTGCATCATCGTCAAGAGCGGTAAATTGAGCAGTGCCCCAGCAGCAGGTTAACCGATATCGTGATATTAGCACACATTAGCAGCACGTTCACTACCTACGATGCTGCCACTGAAGTATTTTGAAGATTAAATACAACAACGCGAGGAACAGCGGCAATGGCTGAATGTAAATGAGGTATAAAATGTATTGGTTTACTTTTAGTTAGATGGAAAACGCCTCGGAATACGTGTTCGAAACACGGCGAATACGCCGTGTATAGCTCCGGCATAAAAGTATAAATCACTAAAAACAAGTTTTCGTATAATAATATTATGTTAATGATAAATATTTAATTATTATTTTTTTAAAAAAAAAAAATTTAAAAACGTCAAAATTAAAATTAAATTTTAAACCACTGGAAACCTCAAAAATAAAAAAAGGTTAAGTGAAAAAGTAACATGAATTGCATCCGGGACGCAATTTGTTCAAAAAGGTTCGCCTACCTATTTTGGTACGTAATTTGTGTGCACCATTTTTAACAGATCTTGCACAACACAAATATATAAATGTGATACTGGGTTTACTAAGAGAGTATGAAAATGTAATCTTCATATTATGAAAAAATGATTTTTACCATATAATACAAATATATTACACGTAAAAAATAAAAATATAATTTTTTTATATTTAGCAAATTTATTAAGTATGAATTATATTTCTTTGTCAATTTTACTATACGTAACGTACGGTTCTTTTTTAATTTTAGTTATTCGCGTTTACAGATTTGACGATAAGTTAAAATATAGAACTGTTAATTAATTAATAAATAATTAAAGTAATTAAATAATAATAACTATTTCGGAATCGGTTATATAGAAAATAAATATCACAGTACGTGTAACATTTGTGTCTGCATGCAACAATATCCATATTTTGTGGCACAGGATTTAGATGCACCACAGGACGACATTGTTTTATTATAGAAGCTATTAATAATAATAAATAAATGTAACGGAATCATTGTTTTTTTTTTCGTGTCTTTTATTTATCAATAATATCGACGATCCAATCATATAATTACATTAGAATACGTTTCACTTATCAACTATATATACAACAGCATAATCATATCAACATTATAGGAAGTGGCAAACATTCTAAACCGGTCGTTCGACACTGTAGCACGTTCAGTTTGTCATGGACCTGCCACCCAAAAACCTCAGGTATTATTTCTCTTTACTATCCACACAAAAAAAGTGTGCAAACTCAGATTATTATGTGTTGTTTTTTAGCAGCGATGGCCAACCTTCATTTTGGAAACAACGCCGTAACATGGTTGGGCTCTTTGCCTTTCTGGGATTCTTTAATGTCTATACCCTTCGGGTAAACTTAAGTGTAGGGATTGTAGCCATGACTTCGTCGACAGATACCGAGGTGAGTGTTTAACATTTAACGGATATTTATTTAACTCCTCCAACCATACACTGAGACAATAATTTATTTTTTAAATTAAAATATATTTATAATATTATTAGTTAAACAATATTCCAGCCCATGTGTTTTATTTATAAAATATTTTAAAAAACTCGCATGAATTTTTGAGTTTCAATAGATATACATAAATATTTTCGATGTTATATTGAAAGCAGTAATCGACTATCGTAATAAAATGAACGCATTTCACGTGGTACATTAGATCAAATGTAAATTGTAGTCAATGGGCTCAGTACCTCTGGAAATGAAAGTGAAAACGTGTACAATGTTATCGCCATAAGGTCAGTACATGCACGTACGTTTGCACCAATAAATATACTATACGAACCGCTAATTATAAGGATAAGGTACAATCAATTATTTTCTGTATTTAATTTGCAATTATTTTCTGTCTCTGAAACATAACGATATGGTTAAGAATTCGAACCCGATACTATTACACTTTCTTCCTATTATACAATTTGAAATAATGCACTCTAAATGAAAGTTAAATTACATAAATATTTTAATGAAAATATAAACGAAATAATGTATTGTATTAATGCACATTATCGTCAGTATTCGCATTATGCATACTAGTATACCATACTATTATACTTATTAGTTGTAACTGATACTTTTCAATGTGTTAGTAAATCACAATAATTTAAATTAATTTTTTAACAAAACAAATAAGTATAACATTAAAAATGTTATGGAAGAAATATCTATGAAAATAAGTCTTACAGTCTACAACTAAACGTAAATAATAATCAAAGCAAATGTATATTTTGTTTCGAAATATTAACAATAATTTTTAATAAATTAAAGACGATAGTTGTAATTCTAGCTTCTATCATGAAATTTAAGTGGAGAATATAATTTTTTGGTATAAATTTATAAAATATATTTTAGAATATAGTTAATTTATAATATTATCTAATCCCAAGTATAAGATGTAAAAAAAATATGTATGAACACATTATACTTAAATATGTGGAAAATATTTGAGTAATTTTGGATACTGATAATTATAATTACATAATAATAATTGTCTATATTTAACGTGTCATTTTACACAGTTTTCGATCAGTTTCAATACTGGTATATTTACGGAAAGCATTCATGCAAATGTTCATTATCACGTAGGTAAGATAAAGACATTGCAACTAACAATGTTCCAATAGCTTATAATAGTATTATATCCTATAACGTAATCAAAATTAATTAATTCGATAACATTAATATTGTATTGTATGTATTACATACTGGGCATTGTATTTTTAAAACTACGAAATGTTTTAATTCGTTGAAAATTCAATACATTTCAAATTTTTTTGATATTTAATTAAATACCTTATCGAAGTATTGAAAAAAAAATTGTTTACGTCAGGGTACGATTTAGGAAATGGCTGAGTGTATTGCAACTCAGAGGCCTCTACAATTTTATAATATTTTAATTAGGATATAGAAAAAATATTTTATCCATGTTTACATATATTTAGTTGAATATTATTGAATTTTATTTGGGCGTTTAAATATAAACTTTTATATACCTAACCTATAAAATATATATCTTATTTGTGTTTATCGAGGATAGTGTTTTAAAATCTAAATAAAAGTTCCATGCGTTTAATTTTAATCACTTGACATTATTATTTATAAATAATGTGTCATTAAATAATGAGTAACATATATGTTACTCATAATTTAATGACACGTTTACATAGTTTAAGTAATTCATCTTTTTATAAAGCAATTATATTATTATAATAATGTTACTTATAATCGATTTGATTGTTTTTATGAATATTTATGACTAAAGAAGAAATTAATTGTTACAACTACCAAATATAATAGTTAATGTTGTTTAATAGATTAAAAAAAATATATTTTCTTCTTTATGTATAAGAGACTCCTACAATGGATTTCGTTCAAAGGCCATCATATACCTAAATACCGCCCTCTGGTTTACGGTATTTTAATTTATTTTAATTCGTAAAAATTTTAATTTTACCTAAGTATTGCATTAAAAACAATTCCACAAGAGAATGTTCGTAGTAAATTATGAACTATAGTGACTGACTTTTCAATTAATTAACATACGTAATAAAAAATATTTAAGTAATTCGTAACACATAATAAACAGAATTCTAAAAAAAAACCATTAATATTAGAATAGGTATATAAAGTATTTACTTATAATGTAAGATTACAAGTTAAATTAAAATTATAATTTAATTTGTAGGTAAATAACAAATATATTCTTATATTAATAATTTTTTTTTTTTTTAATTCTAAAAAAATTTGGTTATTATGTATTAAAAATTACTTATATGTTTTTAATTACGTACATTAATTAATTGTAAAGTCGGTCACTATAATTCATAATTAACAGTGAATATTATTGTAATTTTTAATGCAATATTTGAGTAAAATTTAAAATTTTACGAATTAAAATAAATTCAAATAACGTAAACAATTTTAATTTAAATTTTAAATTTTTTTGAACATTTTTTTAAAAAACTTCAATAAAGCAGTATAAAAAAAAAATTGAAATTTATTAAATTTTTAACGTATGGGAACATTTCGTAGTTTCAAAAATACAACGCGCTACGGTTGGCTTTTTTTTATTTTCTGTTTGTTCAATAACATATTACTTAAATTAATGTTCAAAAATGTAATATATTAATTAGAGTACTTTTACGTAAAAAACAAGTTATGAATTATTTTTGTGTAAAATGGTTAAATATATTAAATTCTATTCTACGATGTCATTATTTTATTTCTCAACAATGAATTACTGAAATTGAGGAATCTAAATCGATTTTAAGCGTGGCAGAACTGGTTTTCTTAAAATATTAAAAAAGTAATTTACATAAATTAAATTAAAGTATATAAAATAAAATTATATTTTCAATAAATACAATAGGTTTTATTCGCCTAAGCTCTAAGCAGTGGTGTCCATTTACCTCAAGCTATTTTCAATAATTTTCTTATTTTTTATCAATGGTTGTGTAGTTTTTGTTTACATTAGTTACAATCATGGACATGCACAGACCTGTATTTCAAACTACAATATTTTTGAGCCCTATATAAACAAAACGTTTAGGAATAATTATAAATAATTAAATACACATAACTTTATTTTTTTTATTTAATATTGCTGTATATTAGTCCCAATTAATATGTACTTCTTGAATGTCGTATATTTTTTTCAGAAAGCTTCAATTATTTATGATTTGTACTTTTGTAGTAAATTGTAGCTGTTTTGTTATGAAGATAGGTGTTTGCACGAAAATTTAGCAAATGTAGTATTAATTTTTTTATGACGAAACATAAAAATTATGTTTTACCAAATTTTTTAGAATAAATTACATTTAATTAGACAACATCAGTTAAAATATAGGTCCTATACTCTTAAACTTAAATTGTAGGGCCCCATTCATAAAATTTGAGGGGATGAATAGGCACTCTCCCTCTCTCGTGCACACGCCTTTGTTTACACTATTCCTAATAATTTAATTAAAAAGTCAATAAACTCGTGTTTGAATTTCCTCGTTCAAATGAATCGTCATCACCTTGAATATTAGTTTGATACATTCGTACTTATCCAAACATCGATATCTATATCATTATTTTAACTATCTCTTTGTAATCAATCCAAAATTAATTTACTCATCACACGTGGTGTGTCTTAAAGGTCAATTGACTCATTTTGTAATATTTATCAAAGGTAAAATATGACTTATAACATATAATACAGTCTTCGTCGAACACAGATAAAGAAAAACGATTCGGCATGCAAAAATGCAAAGTCGGTATAGGAAAGACAAAGGTGTTACAGATAGAACTGATTAAATAATAAGTATTGAAAATGTATAGATAAATTCATATATTATGAGATAATACCGGAACTAGAAACAATTTTTTGTAAAGCAAAATATTTTAAGTGAAAATTCAACTTAATCAACGTTCTTATGTAACATCGTAATTATAAATTATTATTATTAACAATAACCGTGTTGAGCACTCGGTAATGACTAAAAAGATTTCATGTTACGAAAGTGATGCATTTCCCCCAAATTTTAATTTTGCCTAGTTATAACCAATAAATCGATAAAAATCACTACTATTCCCAAATTTTTCTAAGATATTTATCAATGGGAGATTGAATCAACGCTATACAAAGTTTATTAGTTCGTTGTTTCAGTTTTTATAGAACTTATTTAAAATTTCGAACACATTGTGCAATAGAGCAGCAGTATAATGTTATAACCGAATATTCTTATCATGTATCTCTTTATATATAACTTATCAGACTACTTATTAATTATGTCGGTAATTTATACAAATTATTGTGTACACTTTTTCCACCTTTAATCCGTCAAATCAGTTAATTGGGCTTGTTATTAAAAAAAAAAAAAAAAAAAAAACAATGTGTAGTATATCATTGTTTTATTTTCTTCTGTTTACAGAAGAGCGAATTTGATTGGAGTCCACAACTTCGTGGTACGATCCTGAGTTCGTTCTTTTACGGGTACATTTCTACTCAACTTATTGGAGGCTTACTTGGATCGAAATTAGGAGGCGTGAAATTGATCGGTATTGGCGTTCTAGGTACATCAGTCCTCACCATCCTTACCCCTATGGCTGCCAGGTATTCAGTTTATCTCGTCATTTTCCTCAGAGTTGTCGAGGGAGTGTTTGAGGTTTGCATTACGCACATTTATTATTGATAACTGCTATAGCTTGTTTTATTTTTTATCAAACCAGGGAGTCGTTTACCCTGGCATACATGCCGTGTGGTCCAGATGGGCCCCACCCGCTGAACGTACCCGGTTGGGGTCGTTTGCTTTTTCTGGTAGTTTTGTGGGCACTGTGATAGGTTACCCGATATGCGGATGGTTAGCCGCAAATTACGGTTGGCCATCCACGTTTTATGTGCCAGGTAATGAACACAGGCATCTTTTATACATAGTGAGTTTCAATAAAAGATAAATATTTATTTGGGATGTTTAGGTTTTGTAGCCATATTATGGTGTTCTGTTTGGTTAACGTGCATCGCTGAATCTCCGATAGAAGACAAATACATTACGAAAGAGGAACTCATGTACATTATCGATTCGATTGGGCCAACCGGTGACAAGAAACGTAAACGCATTATTATTCGATAACATTTTCGATTTCAAGTAAAATGTATAAATAATTTACAAATATTTTGTCTACAGTTGGTTTTTTAAATTATCCATGGAAAGATATACTTACATCTACGCCAGTGTGGGCAATAACGTGTGCCCATTTTTGTGAAAACTGGGGCTTTTACACTTTACTTACGCAACTTCCAAGCTTCATGAACGGTAACTACGAGTATAAGAAATCAGACTCGAACATTATGATGAACTTTTATCACTTTTTTTTTCATAGATGTATTGAAATTCGATATCGAAAAAGGAAGTTTACTGTCAGCTTTACCATACTTAGTTATGTCTATTATTCTTCAATTCAGTGGATTTTTTGTAGACTGGCTAAGGGAACACGACGTTTTTACAACTACACAAGTATGTATTTAAACGATAAATAATTACGCTACAATTCGAACATACAATATTTTAGCGTCAAATTTCCTTCCATAGGTTAGAAAAATTTTTAACTGTGGTGCTTTCGTGAGTCAAACTATCTTCATGTGCTTGGCAGCGAATTCTACATCTGAAGTCGCATCTATAACTTGTCTAACATTGGCTGTAGGACTTGGGGCGTTTGCTTGGTCTGGATTCAGGTAGTTCTTGACTCGAAATACAAAAGTATATTTTAAATACCTATCTACCATTTGATTGTATTTTATAGCATTAATCCTTTGGACATAGCACCTCAATACGCTAGCATAATTTTGGGAATCTCCAATACATTTGCAACAATACCTGGAATTATAAGCCCTATGCTGGCTGGTGCTATTGTAAAAAATAAAGTTAGTGTCTTAATATTTTTATTCGATCCATTAATTTTTACTAAAATATTTATTATACTTCTAGAGTGCAGAAGAATGGCATTGGGTGTTTTTAATTGCTAGTGGCATATATCTGTTCGGAGCAATATTCTATGCCACATTTGCATCAGGAGAACGACAACCATGGGCTAAAATTAAAACTGAAGAAAACGTTCATGATAATAAAACTTTTGATATGAATACAATATAAAATAAAATATGAAAACATAAATGACCATACTATTTATTTTAAAAAAGATCTATATTTTATTACAATAAAAATATAAAAAACAAATTAAAAATCTTTGGAAAACCTAAATTGATAAATAAATGTTATCCTAGATAGACTATGTAGTAAATCTAAAACATAAGTAATGTATGTTAAGTGCGAATATGATAAATTAATATTTATGAAGATAAAAAATTCTATAACAAAAAAATTTATTAATTAAATATATTAATTTTATTATTTTTTCTATTTGATTTAGTCGACTGTCATTCGATGATTAAATTCAATATCTTAATATAAAATGCATAATTTAATATCGAAGTGATACAAGAAAATAATGAAATTTAAGCATTTAGGGTTTTTGACGTTCATAAATTCTAATTAATTCACTGTTAACATATTAAACAATTCAATTTTGCTACATAAACACATCAAAGAACAATTGGAAATTTTGAAAATTGGAAAATAATTTTAATAAATAATTGTATTTCTATTACCTAGTTTAACAATCCAATTAAATTAGACTACATATATGTATCGAAATGTATTTTTTATTAAAAATTAGATGAAAAATACGATAATGGTTGTAAATCTTTTGATATTAAAGTATTATTAAAAAATACACTTTTTTTGTAATAAATTTTAAGAATATATTTCGTTTGGGTCAAATATCTTTTAAAAGACACAATCAATCCTATTTAAATAATAATTTTGTGCAAATTAGGTACTATATATATACTATGACTTCGCAGACTATATTATTACTTAAAAAGTTGTATTTTATAAATTAAATTTCTTTTGTTTTTTAATTAAATTAAATACATAATTTATAAATTCTTAGAAATTAAAAAACTTATTTATTTTTATGTTTTTTATATCTTGTATAGTGTAAATCTAAATTATCATTATTTGTAGAGCATATTTTTTTTTTTTTGATTTAAGAGATTTGTAAACAATTTAATTAACATTAACATTAAACTATATAACTATAGAATATAATTGGTTATTTATGTACACATATTTTTCTTATAAGCTCTTACATATTCGATTTTTTTTTTTAATTTTTACAATTTATTAAATCTACTTCAAAATTGTTTATGTTTATAAAGCTAGTGGGCACGAAGATTTTAATTTGATAAATTATCTATTTAAGTGTTAATTAAACGTGGTACTATATGTATAATATGTATATGTAATAATATATAATATACGTATGTATTTATATAAGGAGTGTATCATTTTTTTTACTCAACTTTGGCAATTTTATAATAAACATTATAATTTAAGGCATTATAAAAGAACTAAGTGTCATTTATTTATTTTTAGATCTATTAAAAGTATTTATTACATGGTATGAATATTTAACTGTTGAGTCAATTGTGAATAATAATATTATTGGATGCATCAACCTATAAAATTAAATGAAAACTATTTAACAAGTAGTACAGTTTTAATGAAATAATACATTAACCATTGTACATTTGTACATTCTAACTTATTTGTTAGGCTATTCACCGGTACTTAACTTTTTACTATTGTACTTGTTATGTTATTCATTTTTAAAACGTTAAGAACCATATGCAGGGCCGTATTGGGGTCTGGTGGCGCTCCTGGCAAATCACTATATTTGCACCCCTCCCCCCCCTCCAATGGGAATTTTTTTCACAAAAAATCATTTGAGATATGTAAATCATGTAACATATCTACCTAGTATAAAAAGGTACCTAATAATTACTAATAAACTTTAATAACTATTTATATTACTTTAAATATAAACAATCAATACATTATAAAAATTTGTAATTTTCTTCAAATGATTCTGTTATACAATTGTGTTAGATGATTTTAAATTCATTTTAATACAATACCTATTACAATGGTACTTTTCTGGCTTTTATAAAGGCAAATTTATCAATGAAATTAGCAAATGAAATTGTTTTAACTACATCTTTTTCATATTTCGTGAAAAATATTACATAAGTAATGTTGAAATTTGTGCCCTTTTTTTAGAATTTCGCCCTTGGCCCATGCTCTCTTGTCCAACACTGAATACGACTCTGACCACATGACGCTTGTGAGTTATGACTCTTAGATTTTATAACAAAAGTTCTGTTTGATAAAAATATAAAAAAATAATAACAAAAATATATGTTTTGTAGTAGTTTAAACTGAATTACAATGTTCGTATATTTAGGTATCGTATGTTTACAATTGAAATTAATAATATTAACTTCAAATTTGTAGAGATTTACTAAGATATAATTAAAACTACCTATATTATTTGTTTGCAATAAGATAATATTAAAACTAATTTTAAATATATATTAGTTTATAATATATGTCATAATTTGTATATATATCGCATCCACATAGTAAATATTGTCTTCATTGTGTATCTTTATGTACATATGATTCCTTTCCTAGTCAATAATAATTTTATGTGTAATTATTCTCGTCACCTTAATTAGGCAACTTGTAAACTGATTAATTATATTTTAATATAATAATAAACTATAAGTAAGTTCTAATTATAAATATAAAACTTAGTGTTCATTAAAAGCATGATATTGAAGGTCTTCATTTTGTGAACATTTAGTTAATGAAAATATTGACTTGTGGATGGGACATATAAGTATTGATTACATATATAAAATTTAAATATTTATATGTATATATTCATATACAACATCTTTAGTTTTTAAAATATTAAATGATTTATTTAAAAAAAAAAATATTATCAACTCTTTATACATAGCACATGAAATGTTGATTAAATTAACAAACATCAATATCAACAAAGTACATAACTAACTTGCCATCTCATTACACATGTATATATTATCATCATATGCCATTAATTGATGTACACGAGTATATTGATATAGATATTATTTCTAATTAATATTGATGAATAAATACAATGTACAAATTATTATTTTTATTAGATTATATTTTATATATTACATATATTTTTTAACTGTCTAGATGTTAAGATATTAAATACAAATTATGAAAAAAATATCTTATTAGAACATTTAGTTATTATAATTTTTATAATAAATTAATTAACCTGTTATGAATACATAAAACCATTGATTATAAGTACTAGTATTTATAATCAATGATAAAACTTATAGTAATAATTTATCAAATAATTCATAAGTGTTATCTAAAATATCATATTTCTATAAACATTTCAAATATTAATAAGATATTGTTTTCATATATATTACTGTCAACTCTGACCAGTTAAAAAGTTGGTCATGAAATAATATTTTATAATCTATTGCTAATTTTTTTCTTAGTAACATTTTTTTGATAAATAGAAACAAAAAATAAAAAATGGTTATTCTGAACAATTGGTTGTCACTAATTATGCTTTAGTAACTCATGTAAAACAAAATATGAATTTGTAATAAGTTTTGGAAATTAATATACATAGCAAATAATTTGAGATAATTGACAATAAAATTAAAAATAATAAATTATCTATTTTACTTAATATAAACTAGATGATTAATTATTAAAAATAATGAAATTGTGAGTGTATGTGCTTTTATTTTTTATGAGTATAGCAGCTATAGTTGGGCTAGTATGGTGTATGAGATGAGTTTTGTACTAATCACAATTGAGTTACTACATCAAGTACTATTTTTTACTGAATTAACAACTGAGTTAATATATTTCAAGCTTAGATCAACATTAAACAATGGGTACCTATTGATTTTTAAATTATGTTAATTAATATTTCATAGAAACTAGACGAATAGATTTTATACTGAATTCTACTTGATTTATTTGAAAACACTAATGACATGGATAAAAAAAAATATACAAGTAATACATACTATAATAAGTTTTAAATTCAAATTTTGTATATTAAAAGTGTATAGTTAATATTGAAAATAATTAAAAGTAAATAACATTATATTTATAAAACAATATAGATATAATATTTTTACATGCAACAGGAATACCTTATGGTATACTATAAACAAAAAATGTGTAACAAAAAAAAATATAATGTAGATATTATTAAAATTAATATACATAAAAAAATTAATAAAACATGTATAAACAAAAAAAATATATATGGTCACAATGTATTTAACGTAAAACCAAAACATTTACAAATGAAGTTTAGGAAAATATTATTAAAGAAAAATTTTTTTCATAATAAATTATTTTTAATATAATAATTATAATGATTTAATAACAAACACAATAAATGTTAAATTAATGGAACAATTATTGGTGTCTATATTTTTTTAATCAAGCATAAGATGACAATATTATTCATTAATTATTTATTATTTATCTGTGAATCATAGTGTTTTTCAATATTTTTGTTTGTTACAATGCTTAATATCTTACGTAAAATACATAACATACACTTTGTATTTTAAATTATAGCTTTAAAATTGAGCAACAATTAAAACTCAATCTTTAACACTATTCACTAATAGTGTTTAAGTCTTTTATTATGCAAAGAGATCATATTCTATCAATTATAATATTTACGGGATAAACAAATTATTAATAATTTATGGCATTTTATTTATAGGAATGAAAAAGATCACTCTAGAACATTATTAGGATATGGATTATATTTAAATATAATGGTGAGATGTGGTTTGGTAAGCTGTCATACGAAACATCATTACAAACAGTTCCATGTGTAAATTTTGACAAAAAAAAAAACACTGATACGTAAATTTTTACATGACAAAAAATAAATAAAAATTCTTATGTTCCTACAAGAATATAAATTTAAATATGGCGTAATAGAAATATAGCAGTATATTTAATAATTGTTATCTATATTTATCTAGTTTTACATGTAAGATGATGATATATAGATAAAAACATTTCTAATAATCTTAATATATTATTATATATAATTAATGTTTTAAAAATATTTTGAACAAATACATAATGTATCAATAAAGAATATTAGATTGTAATAAATCCCAAAAAAAATTAGTGAAAAATTAAAATATATATATTTAGAATAAAATATTAGATAACAACTAAATAATTAAAGTGTTTGATTTTCTGTTATAAAATTAAAATTAAATTTAATTATTTATATAATTTTTATTCATCTTTATTTTAAATATTCATACTCTATAATCTAAATTTTATATTTTTTATGAAACACAAAAATACACAAATTTAAGTTATACATTTTAAGTATGAAGAAAACAATTTGTATTTATAAAGAATGTGCATGTATTAGATGTATTTTTTTTGTCAGAATTTACATATGAATGATTTTTACCTGTTTCATTTCGTATGAGAACTTACATTTACCCAATAAAATTACCTATTGTTTTTAATTTTTAATTTTTTAATTTAATTAAAAGTTTAATAAAATATTTGAAAAATTCTTTAAATTCTTAATTAAATTTGAAATTTTAATTGTTTTCAGTTTATAATGTTGTGAAGCATAAGTCTTATTTAATAAAAGTCTTAGCAGGGAACATCAAAGACCAAAAGCACGGTGCGTAATAGGAATGTAAATTAAAAAGACTACAAATAGCCGTAATTATGGATAGAATACTTCCCATAAGTCCAATAGTAATAACAAAATAAAAGTACAGTCTAGCTTTCCACGGCAGTGACCTGAAAATAAATAAAATATTAATAATGTACAGTACTAAATAATTGGAATTAGACTATCTATAATTATATTTATTAAATGTCTATAATTCTGTACAGAGTATTGCATATTAATATAAGAATAAAATATAATTATTCAACCTTATACTTTCAGTTTAAAGGCTATAAATCTCTTTAATTTAAAGTGATTTAAACTGTTATTCTTTTGGATAGAAATACAATTTTGAGTAAAATTCATAATAATTTAAATTAAGATTATTATTTTACTCACATTTTAAAATTGGTTTTAGAGAATGGGATTCTTAAAAATTTTCTAAGGCTAATTTTTTTATTGATTAATAGAAATATATTAAATATTTGTAACATTTTTACTACACAAAAAGTATAAGTTAAAAAAGCCTAACAGCTCTTTGCTAAAAATCCAAAAGTAAAAAGAAAAACTTAATTTTTTTTCTTTTAATTTACAGGTCTACATTTCTAAAATAGGTAAAAAACAAATATAATTGATTTTGAGTACTTGTAAATTAATATTATAAACAATTATAAAAAAAGTATTAAAAGATCTATTTTTAATAAAAAGTTTTACATAAAATGAGTGATTTATAATTACATAATAAACATTTTATAAATTTAATACATTATAAAATACTTTCATACCTATCAGGCCAATTGGGATGTTGCATTACGCATAATTTCAAGTAGAATAGTGATGGAAGCACAAATGTTGTAAATGAAATAGTCGAGCTGCCAATCAAAGATACTAAAAAGTTGAAATTTGGTACAATTTGTCCAAGAAAGATCATAGCCACCAACATGCCCATGCGCACAATGAATCTTTGAAAACTGAAGGCTAAAATAAAAGTAATGTTAATGTAATAATTAATATTTCCTTATATCTAAACACGTTTAACTTAAAATAATTAATTGTACTTACATTCTTGGGGAGTATTGAATAAGTTCTCCAATTGTTGAGATAATGGGTTCGCAATAATTATGAATCCAAGAATGAGATGAGCAATCATTAAACCAATGGCTGCGATGGAACACCACGAGTCACCAAGGGACATGAAGAGGTTTGGTTCAATTTTCACATCATAGGCAACGTATGAAATGACAACAATTGTTCCAAATATAAAAGCCATCACTAAATAAAACATATAAATTAATTAAACAACAAGTAATTTTCATTTTTAAATGTAAAATTGATAGATCTATTATGTTGTATACAGAGTTGTATAGCTCTTCTAAATATAAAATAAAATAAATTTATATAAAATGATTATTAGTCAAACTTCTTTCAATAGTTATTCAACATACATAAGAATTGAAATAGCAGATATAGAAGATTTAACACAATTACGATAATTATTACACTAAAGTAATTTTTATTACGATTAAAGTTTGAAATTTATTAAATAAAAATAAATTCAATATCAGAGTTAACATTTATTATATTCTCGATCAATGTGAATTTTGATTTTTATATTGTTAAACGTTTTTGTTGGTCAACGTTTATAAAATAAATAAATGCTTAATTCTGATTGTGATGGAGATATAATTGTAGGTGCTACTCACTAGAGAAAACCGTGATAAGACTGCGTGAATATCGGTTTACTTTGAACATTTCATTCTGTACAACGGGAAACGAGACTGCTCCGCCATAACAAAACAATATTGTACCATAAGACAAGAAGAACTGATCTGTGTTCCATTCATAATCATGCAACATTGGCAAATTTCCTTCTTGGTTTCTGATGTCCAATAATATTTGCATGATCACTAAATAACATGCGGTCAACGCGGTCAATAATGCTGTGAGGGCTACAATGCTATATCAACAAATAATAATTAAGATTCATTATTAGAATATTCAGACATAAAATATAGCCAATGAGAATTTAAATTGGTAAGAACTAGCAAAGCGAACGTTATAAATGCAACCACTTTATCAAATATTGTATCAAAACGAAAATAAAAATAGAATAGATTGATAAAATATTCTGTTAAAATTGTTATTGTATATTTTATTGTTCAACCACCGATTTAGTATTAAACGAGTATATTTTGCGTTTTATTATAATAAACAAATAAACAATATATATATATATAGATCAATAATTATTTTTATGTTTATTATCATATAATCATGATTTTAAACAAATAATGAACAATATAAATATAAAACGGTGCATTGATGCATAACTGAATATTACATTCTTTTGTTTTAAATGCGTGTTAGACAAACATATAGTACCGAGAATCTTTTGGGTTTTCTACAAACATTAATGAGCTCATAGAAACGGAAAATACAACCAGCCAAGTGCAAAAGGTAGCCTCTGGATGAGAACTTGAAAATAACCGATGGGCAGCTTCGGCGGTTAGCATCAGGTATACAGTCGCGGCTCCAAAAAGTGTAACGTTGATTAATGTTGTAGATATTATACTAGAAAACAAATAATAATTATTTAAAATATTTATTGAGATTAAGTTGTATATTAAATTATTCTACTCGTTTTGACTTTAACTCGAATTTGAATATTCACCTTGCTATCTTTCCAAACGAATGAAATGCTATAGTAGAATACGGATCTCTAACTGGATAATGTCTATTTTCCATTGCACGTTCTTCGAGTATCAACCAACAAGTTCCAAGACAAGTACTGCTATAAGCGGTTGCGACTGCGAAAGCCGCCAACATTACGAAACCGAGCCAACCTGTACAAATGTTATTACAATACGAGTATGTTAAAAATGTGTTATTATTTCACACAATTTTCCTACTAATATTTAAACTTGTAAGCCACTATCACTTTGTATATTTATAAGTAATAAACGTTACTGTTTGGTAAAGTTCGATCAAACTTTTATAATTTGACCTACCCAACTTCACTACTGCCCATGGTGCAACAAGCATTCCTATTCCAGTCAGTTCACCAACTATGAACATCGATGACATTCTAGTATTGAATCCTGATCCTACGTATTCATCGATGTAAGTCACTTGTACCTAATAAAAAACAATTAACTTTAATACAATTATTGCAGGTGTACGCATTGATGTTTTTTTCATTTTATCAAATTAGAAAGTTTACTGATGCAGTAATTTTATAGAAATCTCTATTAATATAATTTAAACAAACCTTTGAAATAAATTATGTATATTAACATAGCAATTTTAAAACATTAATATGGGTTTTTCATGTACTGTAGCATCTTGTCAATTTTAAATTTCAATATTTTATTTCTAATTTTTGATTTTACTACATATAATTATAAATAATATTTTACTTTCAGATGCTTCGTTTATTCTAAAAATGTCTAATACTGTTAATGATTATTATTTTTTTAATTTATCAAAACATTATTTATTACTACATAAAATAAAAAAAAATACTTAAATAAAATACACAACTTAAACTTTAATTCAAAAGAAAGCTACTGAGATAGTTGATAAATAAATATTAAATAGGTATCGTATATGCAATGCCGGATTAAACATTTGTGGGCCACTAGGCAATTCAAATTTTGGGCCCTGTAAAATTATTTTTTACATACATCTTTAATATTACTATTCAATGATTAAAATAAACAGCTTTAATAATAACTAAATATTATTAATAAATAAAATCATGTTTATAACATTTTTTTTATTTGAAAGAAAAATTAATTAATTATTATATTATTTCTATTTTTTTCAAAATAATTGTATTACTATTACTGCATATAACATCTACAACTTAATATAAATTATATTTCATTATGACTTTTGTCCCGTAAATTCGTAAATAAAATACAGATATTATTAAATAAAAAAATATATAATTTTCCATTTTCACAGGGCCTCTTAAATTAGTGAAGCCCTAAGGCGGGCGCCTACTCCGCCTAATGGGTAATCCGGCACTACGTATATGTACCTAATATTGTAATGTTTATATGATTGACAGTAAAAGACGATTACAAAGTCATGAATTTCAGCAAAAGGTATGAAATAATTTCACGCTTTATGAAATGTAGTACATACCAATTATTAAATATGCAGATAGATATTAGTTAAATATAATTATTTAAATACAATAAAAAATATAGGTAGTTCGTAATTATATTATTATAATAATTTAATTATTTTAAATCAGAATTGAAATGTATAAAGGTCGATTTACACTGGTCCGGGCCGGAGCCCAAGCGGGTTTTAGAAAAATATTATCATATTGAATTTATTCCGACAATTCACACTTGTCCGGACCGAACCCGGGCCGGGCGTTCGTGCGGGATCCGGGTCAAAAAATAATTGTTTAAAACAATTCTCTATCTGGGTTCCCGGACAGGTTGACGCCGGTCCGGACACGTCATGACAAATGTGAATGAAGAACCGAGCCGTGTCCATGTTTTGTGTTTTTCATTTAATCACCATTCGTCATATGTCATACAAATTTCGAAAAAGCTGTTGGTTCATAATTAAATATTTTAAATTATAACTATGGATTCAGAAAAATATTATGAGTTTAGAACTTACTTAAAATTTATTTGCTTTGAGTATTAGTTTTATAATTAAAAATTTAATTCAGGTAAACATTTTAGTACTAAGATATTAGAAAAATGCACAAAGACAAACCACGTGGTTTTTCATTCGTTCGAGACTGATGACTGAAGTAAAATTATAAGTTGTAAATAAAACAAAATTGTTAATTCAGATGGGGCCCGGACGAGTGTGAATGCCTGATCCGAGTCAATCCGGACGTGCCATTATGTGTCATGAACCAAGCTCGGACCCGGCCCGGACCAGTGGGAATCGACCTTAATACGGGATAAACATGTATGTATACAAAGTATAAAACGTATAATATATTACACACATAGGCGTAACTAGGCCTTTACATCAGGGGAGTCTAGAGTTCTATAAAATGTTATAGCAAAATAAGGCATGAGAAAATAATTACCCCCACGGTCCACATAGTCTTAATTTATATGAATTACCTAAAAACATGACAAGATCAATCGATTAAAACATTTCTGAATTTGTATAATATAATATATAACATTTAATTTGATTAATAATTAATAATGCATAATATTTTTTTGTTTCGCACATTCACCTAAATTCCATAAAAATAAATAATGTATAATATGGGGTAGGTACCTAAAATAATAATCAATAATACTCAGTATCAAAAATTGTATGTATGAGTTTATTTCTTCATTCAGATATTTTTAAACAAACTTAGCATCAAATGTACACAAAATGAAATAAGAAATTTAATAATATAATTATAAACAATACAAATCCATACGTCTATTTTTCATAACAAATTTATTTAAAATATTTTCCGTCTTAAAAGTATTTGAAATATCTTTCAATATGTAAAATGGATACATCTGTAAATCTATCCTGGGCCATACTAGATCTGATCTAGGTTTTTATTTTTCGCATGACGGATTGTTTTGTTTTATTTTTGAACAATGATCCAGATATCTTTGCCAATTTGTTGGGTTTATATTTTGCCGATTTTTACCACAAGCACACTATTTATCGATGTTAGACTTAGACATATTTGGAGTTTGAACACCAAAACAAATTACACAGTACAAGTATCGTAAACAAATTAAAATATAAAAAAAAGAGATATGTAATTATGTAAGTACCGAGTGTACGAGTAGAATGCAGATACGTTTGCCGTGTACTAGTACGACTGGCATGTGTGTAAATTGCTTTTCCGGGATTTTTTACCTTTATAAATACAGTCCAAAGTGTCTACGATATTGTCTTTATATATAGTATTATTAGAGCAGAGGACTTGTAGCATTTGTATATTTTTTTGCACAGTAACAAAAATAGCAGAGTGCAAAACAAATACGTTTCATGCTACCATAAAACTAGTTTTGAAATTTTATTGTGCATATAAATGCATATTTTGCATTTTTTTGGTTTTAGGGCATATTTCTTCCGTTTTATACTTTTAGATACATGTTTTAAATAATTTATCATTTGATCAATATTTTTTTGTCAACATTTTTATTTATTTATTTATACAAACAAAATAACGTTGAATTTAAAATGATTTTAAATTTTGATCATAATATTAATATGGTTTTTGACTTTTCCCAGACCCATCACGGTTTTACTAAAAACACGTCTCGAGAGTTGTCGATTAGATTGATTGTCGGGTTATTCATGTTATTTATAGACAGATGAGATAATATTGTTCAACGCACAAAATATTGATACGGGCCACGGGGACGTCTACCGTCGACATCAGACATATTCATATTTCAGTAATCGCTTAGTAATCGTTTCTCAACAGTCCAAACACGTTCTATTTACTATTAATTATAAAAAATGCCTAAAGTAAGTATCCAAATAAGAAAACCCATAAAATAAACCCAATTAATTAATTGTAACTTGTAAATTGTTAAATAAAGTTGTAAATAAAATGTATTCATAATATTAAATACCTACAGAAAAATTCTTATTTTTTGTTTAAAAAAATTCATTTTAAAATGCATAGGTATTTTAAAAGCATATCTACAAGTCCTCTGCCCTAATTATTATCATATTCTATTTCAAATTTATTATCAACAGACTTCTGCGAAAACTCGCAGCCGCCGAAGAACTTTCTTAGTTGGAATCACAGATAATAAATAGAATAAACACTTTATGGTTGAAATAGACTTAGATTATAATCAAATATAAATATCTCTCTACCGCCAACTAGATAATATAAGTATATTTAAAAATAGATCCAAATGTATTATCAAATAACATTACAAATCACTAATTGTTAGAGAGCCCACAAACTACAGACTTTTTATCGGCCGATAGTTTAGTCGGCTTTTAAATTGTATGAAGGTTGATGTAAGAGCCCACATTAAAACGATTTGGTATCGGCCGATTAATAAGTTTGATGGGCTGTACGATTGCCTTCAAACTAAACAGTCGGCGAACTATCGGTCGACTGTTTAATCAGTATGACGTTCTCCCATCGCCCGCACACATGCTGATTAATTAGTTGGCCGTCTAGACCGATAGAAGGTAAGTCGACACAGGAAGTTACTGCTGTGCTAAAATATGTCGCTGTTTATCGAATCATCTATTGAAAATTTAATAGAAGAAATCGAAAAAAGAGCAGCGTTCAATAATTTTGAATGTGTTGTATAGAACTTTCTTTGTAATAATCTATCAGTGTAGATAGGAAGTACCCAATATTCTAGGTTTCTTTTCTTCTTAATCCTTCTTCTCCGTTCTATCAAATATATTATATATACTATATTATATTAATATATTATATATTCTATAATTACATTCCTGGAAAAAATTTTGTCATTCATTTTCACGCGACCACTTTCTTCAATAGCAACTAATACATATCATTTAATATAATAACTATATAACAAAATTATCGATAGCAATGATCGGCCGACTGTTGGTAGGTGTGCGCAGTCACCACCAACCCGACTAAACTATCGGTCGATAAGAAGTCTGTAGTGTGCAGATAACCTTACTATTGAAACTGCTTTCGAACTATTATTCGTTATCATATGAAACATTTCTACATTGCCGGAGACTTAAAATTAATACTATTATATACTATAGCGGTTTGTAAGTAAATTTGTCCAAAAAATGTTGGAGGGGCTCCAAGGAATTCTAGGGGGCTTCAGCCCCTCCAAGTCGCCCCTCCTAGTTACGCTTATGACTACACATAATTATATACGTTTTATATAGTAAGAAAATAAAATCCGTTATAAACAAAAATACATTAATAATTTACACTAACTATTCAAAAAGGAAATATAAATTATAAATAGACAAGCGTGGTGCTAAAGATTTATTATTAATAATTATCATTATCTTGTTACAGACGTATTTATAGTAAATTCATTGTACTTGTGACATTTATAACACTATTAATATTTTTGGCAACATTTAAATTTTATTTTAGTATATCAATGTAATAATATATGCATAATATATTCTGTGTCTGTAGGATTTTTTTTATTATTTTCTATTCAGATAGATTAGAAAGAATGAGAGAAGAAAATTATGAACAAAAATATTTATTTTATAATTTATATGATATATAAAATTATTAAGTATAAAAATAAAAAACCTAATTAAATATTTGAAACAGGAAGTATTTTTAATTTTCTAATAGTGAATAATACGTTTTATACGTATTATTCGCGGGATATTATACATGTAACATATAAAACATTTTATACTCATATATTACCAACCGTATTTTAAGCCTATTAGTTTAAAAATAATGTTAACGTATAAAAATGTGTTTTTATTATTATTTTTTTTTTTTTTGTCAACGAGTGTAATAGTTTTATGTTATTCAAAATCTGTAACTGATTAGGGTGTGTAAAATACGATCACTAGTATACATTTATTTAGGAATTAATAACTAAAAAGTTAATCGAAATAAGATTAATTAATGTTATGGTTAAATTACGAAAAATATTTTCGTACAGTGCTGTAAAATTGCGGTAAACATCTTGCGATGAAAAATATTTTACAGGAGAATACATATAATTTTTCCTAATACATATCCTCTAATGGACTATTACGTTTAATTATTTTATTAAAATGTATTTAATTAAGCAGTATCTCAATATTTTTTAAACTGATCTTTAAAGGAAAAAAAATCTTATAGCTAATTTTATTTATTAATGACTGAATTAACGAAAAAATATAAATTATAACACCATATAGGTATACATATCAACTTCATATTTAAATTAAAGTATACCAGAGGGAATAAACGATAAATATGGATGGTAAAAACTAAAAATATATTGCAGTTTTTCTTTGTGATAATATTTTTCGTTTATTTTGCCAAACATATGAAATTATTGTTTTTATTTTTTAATTTTTTTTTCAACAGTAAAATGTTCAAATTATCGACTGAAATATCAGGGATAAATATCTGAAATAATCTAACGTGTATTAAATGCATTAAAATGTGACAACAACAACAACAATAATAATAATAATAATAATTTTAATAATTAGAGATTAGAAGTTATGGGAGGTAATATTGCAAAATAGGCATACTAAACAATTGTTGTTTTTTAAAATTTGAAATATATTGACGAATCACCACCAATCGTTCATGTCTGATTGTTTTATAGTGCCGTAAACCTTTTACTACTTTGACCTCACAAATTTTACAAAATAAAATATCGCAAAAATATTTTCATCAAATTCTGTTACGTCTTTCCGGGGCCGTAACAACCCCCTTGTTTGGACGAGAAGCGCCTACGCCCTGGACACAACACCTGGCGCGAAAATGAAAAATTTGCATTTTATTTTCAAAATTATACCGTCAATGTTGTATATTTTATTTACATAAACTATAATGTCCTTTAAGTAATTGTTAAAAATAATATAGAATAATTAAAATATTTTTAAGTGAAAAATACATAGAAGAATTTTGAAGTTTCACCCCGGGTGCAATACTTGGTTACTGCGTATTTCTTTTAACTAGATAAGTACTTTCGGTATTAAATACTCAATAACGAAAACACAATAAAAACTAGAGCATATACGACGGAAAAACTAAATTTTATTTTTGAAAGTTGTGAAAGAAAAAATAATTGCGTAATATTCAGATAAGATAAAAATAACCGATGTCTTGATAAGTAATTATATTTTATTTTATTTCAATTCAAATACTATTCTATAATAAACGATTTATAAATATACGTTATAGATTTTTGGTTTTTACGCTGTATTGAAACTACAGGTTTTGTCATCAATTATTTTATAGGATATTAACCCATATTAAAAATAAATTTACTAAAAATATGTTTATATGCATGGAAAACCATTAATATGCAATCTTGAAAAAGTTACCAAAATATTCAAAAAATTAACTACAAATACGAATTCACAAGATTATAGAACAGATTTTTAACTAACCTATCTATACATAGAAAACACAAGCAAAATAATCGAATTTCTATAATTTCTCATCTCTATTAATAATAGTTATAACAACAATTATGATGGTTATAATCAGGGCTCATAACTTATAGCATTTACATATTTTTGTTGAGAGATCCTAGAAATACCTTTATCAGTTATAAATTTGTTTTATATAACTAAGAAGTTTAATATGAAATTTCATGTTGCATATTTTTGCATATTTCAAAATATAAGTGCTATTTTGCTTTTTTTTTATTTTCCAGACTTATTTTTGCATATTTAGAAAATTGTTATTTGCTGTGTATTTTGCTTTTTTAAGTCCTTTCCAGTTCTGTAGCGTTTAAAACATTTTTTTCTTAATAATAACAAGTAATAATTATTATAGTAGTATTATTTTTTATATTTGTAATTAATTAATTTTAATTAACTAATTATTTTTCTTTTGGTTTAAATTATATATTTCTTTGTATCATATAGCGACGCGATCAGAACTTTAACAATATAAGTTTAAATTTTTTTTTTTATACATGATACGTGAAAATTGTTTTTTTATACATACGTTTTTTTTAATAATAAATGAAAATTGTTTATTTTTATGTTATATTTATTTTTGCTCATTTTTATATTTTTACTACATATTCAAGCGCTAATATGAATATTTTTAATAGCTTATTATAGAGCTTATAACTACTTTTTTTAGAGTTATAAGTTATGAGTCCTGGTTATGATAGTAATAATAATGGTATTGAATACGAACAGGACTAGAACGCTATACGATCGTTATAAGCGTGAAATAAAAAGCTCCGTGTTCGTACACCATAACAATATAGGGTTGTCGACAAGCGACGGGGACGGCGAGAACGGTTTTGATTACTTACACTTGCGCCGTCGAAGAGCAACGGGTTGCACGCAGGGCACCGGGGGCTGTAGTCCACTTGTCCGTTGCCGGTCGAGCCGCGAACCAGATGGCCCACGTGACCGCCTTCGGTGACGGTGCGCGGCGAGACCTGATTGCGGAACAGCTGTTCGCCGAGCTGCTCGGCATCGGCGGCAGAAAGCGCGGGTGGTCCGTCTTCGTCGGTCATGACGTCGCGGTCGTCGTGATGCAGCGGACAGAATGCGGCGATGTGCGTCGGTAAGTGCGCGCGAGCGTATGCAGTTGCGTTCGTTCGGGATCCGTCGACGGAATGTTCGTCCGCCGCTCGTACGGCGTAGTCATCGCCGTTGTCGTCGCCGTCGTCGCCGCCACCGAAGGGTCTCGCCGGGAAAACCGGTGGCGGGGATACGACGTCGACGGGAGGACCCGACGGCGATCGTTCATTGGTCCTACAACGGCGGCGGCGGCGGCGGCGGTGATCGTCCGATATCGGTAACGGCGGCGTCGGACGATTGCCGCGCGTATACTATTGTATAACGTTGCGCGATACACTCTTGCTGGAAATAAAAAAAAAAAATAAAAAAATGTATTAAAATACAACGATATTATGTATCCCCGAGCCGCTGTATTCAGCAGTAAAAACGTTACGATGTCGTGTTGCCGGCATATCCGACCGAGTTCTGTGCCGCGACTCACGGGAACGAAGTTTTCGACGAGACCGCTATCTCCGTTCCATCTGCTCTCCTCGACGGGCCTCCGGTGCGCACCGGTTGATGTAGCCGTTTTCACCGCCACGCGTGTTTTTTTTTTCGACGTTCCATATCGCTCTCTCTCACTCTCTCTCTTTCTCTTTCTTTCTCTCCCACTCCCTCTCGCTCTCTCTCGCTCTCTTTCACACACACACACTCTCTCTTCTCTCTCTCTCTCTCTCTCTCTCTCGCCAAGTATCGCTGCTACGCGTTCTCCGCCGCCTTCGCTTAAAACTGCGTTGGACGTAATACCAACGTGTGCGTGCGCGCAACAATAATAACGTCGTCTTGTGCATGTCATACAATTTTATGATTTTATGATCGTGTGACGATAACGACGACCGATGTTCTTCGAACGCGACGTGATCGCTGTACGCTCATACGGAAACGCGCACGGGCGGTTTGGCGAACACTAACATAGGCCCGGAACGTTGGTTTTCGTTATCGTCGTCTTGTGACATCCGCATAATAATTACTATGTCGTCGATTTGAACCGAGCCCGTCGGAATAGAACGTTTCCGCGGGCCTTTGAAATCACGAAATTCAACGTACCCGGGAGTGATACCGGAAATGGGCGTGGGAAAGAGTATTACAAGAACAGTCAAAAAATGTTCGGATCGTCATTGGTTTCGACTGTATTTATCGAGCGACCGTCATTTTATATTTATTATTTTTTTTTTGTTTCTAATGAATACAATTATTTGTTTTTCGTTATGAGTGTCAGACGTTTTTACCGCTGAAATATAATAACATACAAGTATTATACCGTCTCATAACCGGAGTACAATGATATCGATTGAACGAACACATAAACAACATACAACAATGTTTATATTATGGATAATCGTGTGCGTCTAAGTTCAAAACACTTTGCCAGCATGTGTACATAATGCAATATCTCTATGATGGAAAACAGAATTTGCCACCGTTAATAACGTTGCAGTCGAATTCTGTGCGTATATGACTTTATATTGTATTATTATTGCCGAACAATTATTTTACCACGCACGGTATATGATGAATATAATATGGATATGAGAATGCTATTTGCAGGGCTTTATCGAGTTCTAAGTATAGATGGGAAAATTAAATTAAAATTGTTCGTTGAAACCGTGCATATTATGTGGAAGCCGTTTTAAATGTTTTTAATTTGTACGTCTCCTCTATAATATTGTCATAAATAATAGAAAAGGGTTTCAACGCCTATACATTTTACTGTAATTGTACGCTCTTTATACGTCATGAATTGGTGTCCCTCCAGTCCGTGCCATATTCTTTTAACGATGTCTTGGTGTTAGCTGTTATTTTTTCACACTGAATAATAATGTTAAACTATAATAATACAGAAACGAATTAACAAAACGGTCATAATCGAATTATTCGGCTTTCATTTTTCCAGAACATTAAATTTTTCCTTTACGTATCAAATTTTTTTAAATAAATCACGGTTAACAGTTATTATAATATTTGAGGGCAACCTTCGCAAGTTGGAAACAAATTTAATTATTTTGAAAATACGGTGTCGAAAAATGTTACGGTTTAAAGTAGTTGTGTAGGTACTCAACGTTATTATATGTCAATAAAATATGAAACATAATGTATTTTGTCAACTGTAATATTGTGTTCCATTCAGTTTTTATTATAATCCAAAAAATGTGTTTTTTCTGGTTAATTTCTACCCATTATTTTTATTTATCATAACAATAAGTAATTTAAACCGTGAGAACCAGATAAATATATTGATTAGTATATTAAAAAAAAATAATTAGATATTTTAAGAAAACATGTCAACATTAATATTTAAAAATTAAAATATAATACCATTTTAATAGCCACATATTATCATTTTATTTTTATTAGCTACATATAGGTAAATGAATACAGTGGTTTCCTAAGATTGTTTTAGAAATGGGATGACTATGTTGATTTTATCTTCGATACATATTATAAACATATAAATCACGAATAGTTATAAAAACATTATGATAGTTTAATAATGCTTATAGTTTCTACTATATATAGTATCATTAATAGTATATTAAAATCTAATTCAAAATACTGATCACTAGGGATAGGATTTATATGCATTTATATGTATTTTCCTTAAGACCAAATTTATTGGTTGTCAGTACGTTCACGATTTGGTATACTTCCGATTAAATAGAACCATTTTTCTTATAAATGTTTGCATATTTTAAACGTATCACATATAATTATATATTTAAAGATTTTTAAGAATCTTATTAGTTTTGTTAATTTTTAATCTTAAATTTTCAAGTTTTTATAATATTATTAATTTTAAATGGTATTTATTTAATGAACGTTTATTTTTCGAATCGTCGTAAATATACTACATATCTAATCTTATCTTGGTCGGACAACCCAATATCTACAAATTATTTAACGATGTATTTATTTAAAGTCTGCACGGGTAAAAAATGTTAGGCCCGGTCCTGAATTTCTGCTAACATATAAAACCCGTTTCACAGCCGCGTGTATCGTCCGCGACGTTTTTGAATTACATTATTTAAGTTCATACGCGCTGAACTGATGAGAGTGCATATGGATTTTTGCGATCAGCGTATATGAACTTAAACAATGTAAGTTGAAAAACGCTGCGTTTGAACGTTCGGCTGTGAAGAAACGGGTCTAAAGACTTATGGATATTTTCAAAGCCCGGCTGGGCCCGAAATTGTGATTAAAGAATAAAAGCCTGGCCCGGTCCGGTTTAAAGATATTTTTTAAAACCGGGTTCGGTCCTAATGAATGTGTTATCACTAAAATTAAATTTTTGTAAAATTTTTTTTTTTTTACATTTTGAAAATAACCGGCCCGGACAGTATTGGATTAAAAATTTAAAAGCCTGGCTCGGGGTTTGTGTCTCGTTTAAAAAAGCCCGACTTGGCCTAAATTTAAATTTTAAGGGCCTGGCCCATGCAGGTATCTAGTATTTATATTGTGTGATAGTACAGAAGTACTTAACTTCATTAGTATGAATTATAAACTATATTAGTATAAAATAATTTTTAGTGTAATAATAACAAGATATGATAAATAATAAAAATTTGTGTTTGCATATTTTGGTAAATTAAATTCATATTATATAATTTTTTATTGCATATAAATCCCAGACCTACTGATCAATACATTTTTTACTTCTGATAAATATTTATAGTTAAAAAAATTCTTGAGGTGACTTTAAAATTTCTGTAGTTCACAATTCGTAATAAATATTAAACACTTGGAGTATTTGTAAAGTGTTATTTTATGCTTTTTTTTATCTGAGTCTTATATCGCATTCGTTGGAGAATATTTAATTAATAATTCATTTGAGATAAAATAAAATTATATTTTCATAAACTAACATATGTCTTTTATCATAGTTATAATAGTGTTCAAATAAATATTCACCAAATGAAAATCATTTACAGATAAAGTAACCAACTAAAAAAAAAAAATAGAAAAAAAAATGCCTTTACTAATTCCAAGAAAACTAAACTTGTAGCTGATAACGTCACAAGAAATAGGCTAATGGAAAAATAATAAAAATTCATATGTATAAAACATATACCTACGACTATACGTTGCTTTATGTAGTAATGTTTTAATTGATGAGTGTTTTCAATCAATATATAAAACGTGAACCGACAAAGGATGTATGTACACGTTTACAAAGGTTTTGCTGTATAGGTGTGTTATATCTTTTGGATACCTACTCATTAAAGTAGTCGATTAATGAATAATTATTTAAGTATTTAGTATTTGTGGTAGGGATTTTATGCGCTATAATTTTCTTAAAATGTTTTTCGTTTTATATTAGATATTTCTGTTTATTCATTTGATGTACCTAAATATACACTAATATTAAATTAGAATATTTTATGTATACTATATTATGTACTTGTTATGAAAACTTTTTTCAAATCATTTTACATATCAACGAGAAACACCGTGTAGATTTTTCCGACACTCATTGTAAAACGTCAAATGGTGGCGATTATAAATCATAAAAAACAGTGCATGAAAAAACGTAAATCAATAGGTTTTCCGCTTAAAGAACCCAAAATATTTCTACCGCCCTTGAATAAATCTTATATCACATATGTTATGTATAAAAAAAAATATTTTTATTATAAATTTAACAAAGAAAAAAATGTATCTATATATGAAAGCCAACAAAAAAAAAAATCACTGTCTTTGGTATTTAATTTATTTAAGTATTTTTATAGTATTTATGTGTCGAAATATGTATTTGAAATAAACGATTATTATAATTTGTACAAAATTAATATGACAATGTGACTACTGTTGATATTATAACTAAATATGTAGATATGATAACGATTGCAGTGTATGTCGGCTTTCCAAAAAGCATCGATTTTTATAAATACTATTTGGTCATTATATTTCAATTAACCGTTAAATTTATCAAATATTAGTGCTATTTGATCTACAAGAAGAATTGCTAAATATTTTTCATTAATAATTCACATGTACAGTATAGTTCAATATATTTAACCAATGTGTAATTTATTTAATTTAAACAATTATTATACAACATATTATTACTTTAATTTAATCAACAATTATTTTTTACATTTACTATCTATTATCTTTTATTTCATTTTATAAGTTTTTTTTATTCTTGTACATGATAAAGCATAAAATGAAAAATATTAATTTATCCGTATTGTAATAATTGACTCGGTCTTGAAAGGCATGTAACATATGCCCATCGAATATTTTACATATGTACCAAATAAGATTCATAAGTGTTTGTATTATATTATTGGAAGATGCATTGGTAATTTCCGTACAGCTTTTTATGACACGTATAAATTCATCAACGAGAATCTTATGTTTTTTTATTTTAGAAATAATGGATCTTCAACACAATTTTCTTAAAATGAGCACTTAAAAAATTAAAATTAACTTAGGTATATTGATAGATATTCTGTACTATTTGACTTTTTAAACCGGTAGTGTAGTAGTCATATATTGATTACAGAATAAAATAGTTTTTATTTTTACAGAGAATGAAAATATATATATACATTGATAAATAACATTTTCGGTCATCATTATATCGCTGCAGGAAGTCTCGTTGTCGGTGTTCACGTTCTTTTTGAATTTCTAAATTTCTATATTTTATATTTAATAAATATATTTTATAAAACCAAAATTAAGAAGCAAATTTTCCTCTAGATTTATGTCAAGCAATGTTAGAATCTGATATACCTTTATGGAAGTTAAATCATCCATCATTTAAAAATTTGTTAGAAAAATATATTGGTAAATGTGTTCTTGACCAATCTACAATTCGGAAAAATTATGTTTTTACAATTTATAACAATACTATTTCACGTATTCGTTCGGAAATTGGTGATAGCCCAATATGGGTTTCAATAGATGCGAAAACAGACGTTGATGGTCGACATATTTGTAACGTCATAGTTGGTCTCCTCCACAAAGATAATTTATTTAATATTATTATTATTATTTATTATTTAAAGCTGTATCTATTAATGTGTGCAGAACTTGAAAAATGTAATTTCTAAACTATCGGTAAAATATTTAATAATGCGATGCACCTATTATGGCCATCAAGAGTGAAGTATGATAAAGTATTATTTTTTATTTCTGACGCCATATATGGTTAAATCCGCGGATTTCTATGTTATTCCCTAATATAATGAATTTAACATGTTTGGCACATGGGATTCATAGAATTAGCAAATGCTTCGGAAATTAATATTCTGCTGTTGATAAATTAATAGCGACGGTTAAAAATTATTTTTAAAAGATCCCAGCCGAATTATCAAATTACGTAAACTATTCCCGGATGTACCTTTTCCGCCCCAACCAATTATCACTAGATGAGGTCATGGTTAAATACAGTAGAATATTATTCAGATAATTTTGATTCAATAAAATCTATTATATCACATTTAGATAACGAAGCATAATCAATTAAAAAATCAAAATAATACTTTGAAGACAAACATTTACAAAATGATTTAGCATATTTAAAAAGTAATTTTTATCTTCTCACCCAAGCTATTACTAATCTAGAAAAAAAGAACACTATCTCTCGATGAAGGCTTCAAAATTATTTTAAATGTGAAAAATGAACTTTATAAATGTAACGGAAGAGTAGCAGAATTGGTAAAGACTAAAATGAATTTCATACTAAAGAAAAATAAAGAATTCAAAACACTTTTAAAAATTCGTAGCATTATAAACGGTGAATATAAAGAGGAAGAAGAAGATGTTAATATTAATTTAATTCCAGGACAATTAGCGTCATTTAAATATGCTCCAATAACCTCATATGATGTGGAAAGGAGTTTTAGTCAATATAAATTTATTCTACATTCAAATCGCCGGTCGTTCGTATTTGAAAATTTAGAACAACATATATATATATATATATGTTTATTTTGTCGCGTTTAATGGGCAACTGCTTAAAATTGGCTTCCATAATTCTATCAGGTAGATTTAAATAAACAGTCTAAATGATTCTCAAGACGTGGGTATTTTGAAAAGTTTCAATTAAAAAATATTTAAACGCATGACAGAAGTTTTTAAAATTCATCACATCTCTATTTGTTCAGACTGTTTCCAAAACGCGTTCGGTCGTTAAAACGTCTATATTATGAAAAATATAAAATAAAAACGTTTACAATAACACAGTATAAATTAATTTACGATAAATTTCGGCAAGTCAAGTTACTTAAATTAGTACGACGTACGTGCGATAGAACGAGACAAGCAATTACTTGCTTTCACAAAAAGCGTATCTCAAGCGCGGGTTTTCTAATTTTTCTTTAATAACGATCCGTATCACGAATAATTTCGTCAGACGTAAAAAGCGACTCAAATAAATTGATATGCACTGCCATATTTTGTTCTTGGCATTTTGATAGTTTCACGAGTACGCGTTTTTATTTATTTTTACCATAAAATCCAAACACTTTTTTTTTTTTTTTTTTTGCGTTATTGTATACATATCGATGCATCTGTCGTCAAACGACATTGTTAAATATTTTGTTGTTATTTTTCTCGAATAAGTAAGTAGGTACACGGAAAACAAACAATATGCGATATGCATTTAATACAATATTAGAAGATATATTACTAATTCTGTTTTAGTCGGTACAGACGAATGGATTCGTGTGCACCTTTTTCCCCCTATCGAAACGATCGTCATAAGTCTTTGTTGATATCTTTATTACTTGAGAGGGTAAAGTTGAGTGCATCACTTGTACCCCTTCCCTAAAAAGATAATTATATCGTGTGTGAACTTTACTCCCAGTGGATTTGTTCCGGTGAGGAGCCAAAACGATGGCAAGGAAGAGAGACTACAGAATTAATTCTGTAAAATATATTTTATACTAAGCCGTTCGAACTGATGACTGCACGTCGTAGCCAACTTAAGATGCATGTACCTTATAAAAAAAAAAACCGTTGCACCAACGAAAGACGAATTCTTTTGATAACACACATCAACCATCCATTACATGTAAAATAACTCACATAATCCATAAACCGGTTGTTTGAAATTTTTTGTCGACCACTGATATATTTGTATATATTATACACATGATAGTATCTGTGAAGTAAAATTAATTTTATTTACCAGTGCTTCAGCCAATGCGCGTTTGATTGCAATATAGAAAATAATTAATTTCTATTATATTATTATTTTATTTTAGAAAACTAAACTAGTTTTTCACAAAACTTGTAGGTATAGGCCAGTTTCACTATACAAAGTAACAAAGCAGGTTATAAATATTTATAACTATATCTATGTTTATTTAAAATTGTGTATATAAAATGTGTATATATTTAATATGCATGCTTTCAAATTGTGTATGGCTGAATAAAATGCATACAAGTGTAATAAATACATTGCATCTGTATGTATTCTACTGACATGTGTCGTCATTTTAGGCGCAAAAATATATTGATATAGACATAAGATTGCGTAGCATTCTACGTAATATTAATATATTTTACTTAAACAGCAGTGATGAAGTTCAGAGTAGTATTTTATAATAAAAATAAAATTAAAATACATTTCAATATTTAGTATCGGTATATTATGTGAAATCGTTAAAATAGTAAACACTTATTATAATAACATATTATAAATATTCAAGTAATACATGCTCAATTTACAAATTACTTTTAAACATTTCATTCGTATCAAATATATTTGTTTGTATTAGATAATATTGCATTTTTCTTCCCGATATTATCGCCGTGTTAATTACTTACTTTTTATTTTTTAGTAAAAATAGTTAATTTGTAAAGATATTTTTTTCGCCAAATTGTTTTTGGCGAAAAACGAAAAAGGTTCAAGTTATATTTTTCCTGGATTATGATTATGAGAATAATTTAACAGAGTTCAATTTACGATTTTATGTGTTATAACACCAACAAAAACTCGAAATGTTCGAAGTTTCATAAAATAATTACTTTAATGTTTAATTTATGTAGTATTAAATCGTTTGCATTCTGATTCTATCACTAGATGATATTAACTCTCTAGACTGGCTAAGTGCTTTTCATCGTTTCACGGCATTCTATCGATTACATTTTTATTAAAACTCGCCTATCGTCAAAGGGTTAGAGTAGTGTAGCGATTGCGTGTGTGGTTGAACATCGAAATGGAAACTTCAGTATAGTACGGATAAAGTTTTCAATTTTTAAACCATTTCATCCGTTTATAATTTAATAAAAAAAGGAATTTATTATGCGTGAGTATCATCGTTTATTCGTATGCACTTCAAGTTACTTATATACTCCTCCTGTCATGTGATATTAAAACTAAAATTATTATGATTTCGCTTTACGCCCTTGTGATGGAAATTAAAAATTCGGCAACTGTGCTGTGTTCACATCAACAGTCATTGGATTGCATTTTACTGTAGTAATGAATAACGGGGAAAAAAAAAAATTATATTAATAAATCATGTAATATTGTGATTGTTGTCGAAATCGGAGAAAAATATTAACTGAATATTATTGGTCAACGATGTTGATAAACATAGTTATATATAAATATATATTGTATTATATTTGCTCTACATAACCGTAAATTTATAATTCGATATTCAATAACTGAGATTTAGAATATAACTGTAGGTCTATTTGTGCATTGGGCTTAATTTCAAGATTCATATTGAGGTTCATACATAGGCGCAACTAGACCAATAATTTTGGGGGTGCACAAATAGTGAAGAGCTTATTGACTCGTGGGGGCAAGGCCCTCACAACCCCATACCATTAATCTAATTACTCTCCACATTACACTTATGAAAAAATATCTACTAATAATTATTTCAATATAAATACTTTGTTTTAATACTTATAATACAATTTATTTAACAAAATTAAATAATTAGATCTACCTACCTACCTACCTATTTTAACATTATTTTCTCCCTCGGCCACCAAAGTCTGAACACGCCTATGCATTAGATATTATACAATTTGTCTATACAGACATATCGTATATATATATATATATATATATATATATATATTATATAGCTGGGTCCCTGGATACATAATAGGTACCTATTTTTCTCAATATACATTATGGTACCTACATTTTTTTTGGAAAAAGGCTTATATTTTTTGGGGGTCCACATTTTAAACTTGGAGGTGCACAAGTCCCCTGTGCACCCCCTTAGTTGCGCCAATGAGTTCATAGATCAATTGATTACACATTGTAAAAATATAATTAATGTACCAGGTATAGGTAATGGTAATAAAAAAATATAAATAAGTTTAAGTTACAGAAGATATAACATTCTACAGAAATTAATGACTATTATACTTTTCACTTTTCGTGATACTTGATATGATTGATAAGCTTTTTATTTAATTTAATCAATTTTATATGTATCTACCTATAAAGATTACGTGATGATAAAATCAATTCAAAGTTTCATTCATTTATTTTCTAAATTATATTTGTAATCAATTATTGTTCAGAATAGTTTAATATAATAAAATACATGAGAATCATTACAAATTTTTATTTATATTATTTTTCACATGAAATCGGTTTGTTTATATCAATACAATTGAGTTGGTGAACTATATCTTATCATTGCAAATAATTCTTTTTTATTATCTGTTAGATTTAATATTTTGTAAATTTACTATATAACCAATGTTATCTGATTTACAAATATTAAAATTTGCAAATCTATTTATCTAAGTTTAGATGATTTTATATTAGGAAAACTTTGAAAATAAAAAATAAACTTATCCCTGCATAAATTATCTATATGTCAATGAGCTATTTTAATTGCGTGATTACGAAAAAATCTTATGAATTGCAAAATATATAGAAAATATATAAAATATAACACATTTAGAAATAATTTAAAAGTTTTCTATAGACTAATAACTAACTACATGATACAACAACGATTACTTCAAAATTAGACGATATCAAATTATTTAACATATACAAATCGAATGATATTAATGAATTTAACGTTGAGTACTTATATGTATAATTCATGAGTATATAAAGCTTAACATCGAAATAACGTGAGCATATAACATATACCCTGTGTGCCGTTCTGAAGAGGAGTGATAATATTTGATTCGACGTGTGCAGTGTGCATAAGAATGGAAAACTTCAATTTCAGTAAAATAAATGTTTACATGTTTATACTACGAAGATGTGTCAATCCCTATAATATAGAGATTTTAGTTTAAGATAGGTACCCATTTGTGTTCATTTCCCTTATTAAAATTAATTTGTTGACGAGGATCAAGTGTTTTAAACCGTGATAAGATCAAACAAAATTTGTTTCGTTAAGCAAAAACGTAACGTTAATCGTAACTGTAATAATATAACTTTCTTATTTCATATTTAATACATTTCTTATAGAGTACAATAATTGAAGAGCTATGGGCCTCATAATCTGTTTAGTATTATAGTTTTGAAGTTTCAGAACTCAAAAAAACTTAAAAATAAAGTACGAAATACAACTAATTTTTGATAAAATTCATAAAAAAAAAAAATTAATTTGAAAACAAATAAATTGCCACCTAATCGGGCTGCGTTAATATACTTTTATTTTGTCCGTGTTTCGTTTCTGAACTAGTTTCTAAAATCGACACGACTATTTATAATAGCTAAATATTTATTATATTTATACACACACTTCATCGTCAAGTAGACTGTACATATACACTACACGGACATGCACACACATGCACATGACGTTTACTTGTGTATATTTACGGAGGTACATCCACGGGCGTATTTCTTTGGACACGCGATTGGATCGGATTTATCAGCCAGACGCACTAGTGTCGATCGAAAAACGGAACGGAAATAGATTTTTCGATTCCGAGCGGTTTTCGATGCGGTCATCTGGTACGATTTTTTTTTTCAAGTGCTATCCCGTTTATGGCGCATTGGACCAGCGAACAATATTGCAGTGCACAACGTCGTACGGTCCCGGTAACGACTTCGTATAGTAAGCTTACGGGTTCGCGAACTTAACATAGTTAGCACAGTGATTATTTGTTCATCCCTGTTTTCGCGAAACAATCAACGACTCACGATCGCGATGGCGGACGGTCATGTTGTCGTTACGGCGAACACGGTTGCGGTCGCATTGCTGATGATCGCGGGCCACCGGGCTGTGGGGCAACAGAACGTGTCGTTCCTGAATGGATTTCCGGAAAACCTTACGTCGGACTCCGCCATCGACGTTCAGTACACATCGTGTAAAGTCATCACCGACCGGATCGTGGCCACGGCCGAAGGAAAGTTTTCGCGCTTCTGCCACGGCATCTGCAACATAAGTAATACAACCGCGTTACACCGTATATAATAGCAATAATAGCATTTATAAAATTATTATGACGACACGACTGCATTCTTTTGAATCGTTATTGTTAAAATTGTCGCTGTTAAATCATTTAGTACAACAAAAAGTCCCAACATAGTTTTTTTTTTTTTTTTTTTTAATATTATAATATACGGCATTAATACGCATCCGTAAACATATTCAATGAGATTGAATTATGAATTTGAATACAAATTTTGTTTAGTTGCCGGATGTGTAAGAGTGTAATATTATAATAGTTTCATATCGCGAATCAATATATAAATCGCATAATGTAGTCTGTGCAGTAAGCACTGTTTAGAGTCAATTCGGGTACTGTAGTAACTATTAAACTATAACTGCTACTGGGCTGTATAAATGAGATGTACTCGCCGAAGTCAACATATTTTTAGGTTACTGATTACTCCTAACATGTCGCCAACCACGGTCCATCCTATGTGTTTTTTTCAACATGAAAGAAATCATTGGTAGGTACTGTGTAATACGATTTCTTTAAAGCATCTGTTTCCGATTTTTTAGACAAAATTTTCCAATTACTTTAATGGTTTACTCAATATGTGTCTAAATGCGATCAATTAAACACAGTGAGAAGATTGCAGTTGAAATTTTGTAAATAATTATATTTAAACTATTGCTTGTAAATATTGCTTTACGCATTAAATATTTGATATAACGTTCGTATTAGATTATTAAAATATAATTTTTTGAAGGTAAAATTATTTTCGGACTCAAGGTTGATTTACAAGTGCTATTGGGTTATAGTTGTCATGTATAAATATTGCAATTATTTTCAGACGAAACCAACGCAAGACTACACCGAATCGAAACTTTGTTAACAGCAGACATAGAGAATACGAAGTATCGATTGTTTCAAATGGAACGCGTTTTGTTGGACGGCAACAGTATAAGGTACACATCGAGTTACAGTTATAACGGATATAGTTGTGCGAAGTGGACAAAACGGATATTGTGCGCTGTACATGATGAGGGCTGCGTTTAATTTGACTCATTAAGGCTGTAATACCGATTACGAACGAGGTGTTATAACATGTACCTGTACAGACCACTAATAACAACCATAAAGACAAACTTTAAATAATTTCTCTTCGACGAGTTGAGTCGATTGTTAATTTATATAATACATTACGTGTTTGTTGTTGTTCGAAGTTTTGACTAGTGAAAAGAGTTATTTTTTATTTTTATTTTTATTTTTTTTTAAAACCCATCGAAATCGATTTTCAGCGTATTGATATGCAGAATTTACGCGCGACCGTTGTTTCGATTTAAAATATTATTATCGTTGTCGACCCGTTTTGTAGAAATCGAAACACTTCCAGTGTTCGTTTGCATTACACAGTATTACTGATTTCCGGCACGGCCGTTGTTCGTTTTTCCAGCAACGCGGGCACCAAGCAGTTACCGGCCGGGGACACCGGAAGACTCCGGGAGATCGGTACGTACAATGGCACAGTGTTCACCGCGGCGACGGACGGCGGTGGTGGTCGGCGGTCGGCCCCGGCCTCGTTCGTCTACTACTGGCGCGTAGACCTGTTCTGGCGGCTGGTGTTCGTGGACGGACAGGCCCGGAGCCCGCCGTTCTACGTGTCGCCCCGCAGCTACCGAATGGCGTTGACCGTCGATTCGGACGTGACAGCCCGGTCCGTGCGCGTGGCCGCAGTGCCGGTCGCGGGCGAGTTCGACGCGCAGCTCGAGTGGCCGTTCGTGCACCGGCTGCGGCTCAGCGTACTCGACCAAACGGATGTCGCGCCCGAGGACATCGTGTCCCGCGTCTGGGACGACGTACGCTGCGCCACGGCCCTGCAGCGCATCGATGGCGGAGGTGGTGTCTGCGCGTTCATGGAGTTCCGGCACGACGTGCTCACGTACCGGCGTTACGCGTCCGGCGACTCGTTGCTCGTCAAGCTCACGGTTTTCGTCTAGTAGACCAATGGGACCAGTTTAGCGGATTTAGTGGTGATGCAACGTGATTTAAGTCGCGGATGCATGTCGTAGATTTTCTTGACGGTGTCATATAATTATAATACGTTATGGGTGTGTAATGCTTAACAAACATTTAAACTGTCGGATGACGGATTCGACCGAATCGTACAAACGTCAAACAGAATTATAAAAATGTTCGTCGGAAATTATCGATTTGCTCGTTGATATAATTATATTATTCCGTCGAAACATGTAGTTAAGAAATTAATAACATTTATTATGTCGACCAATAGTTTTTCGTTTTTTTTTTTTACGTTTATTAGTTGCACAGTGGCTTCCCATTTCGGTCGCTGTAGACGGCTCAGGTCACGTATATAAATGGCCGATTTTACGTTGTTTTTAATCCGTACACGATTGTTAGTTTTTCATTCTTTTTCTCTTTCGAACCGGTACGCGCATTCCCGCGAAATCGAATATACACGAAAGTAGTAATTACATCGATTAACGGCGTACGTTTTACGGCTGTTTATTGTTTGTTTTTAAATCCGTTGCATCTGCGTGCCTTACTCGTGTTTTACGGTTATTGTTATTGTTGTTATTATTATAAACTAAATTACGTCTCAAAAACCCAATAAGCAGCACAAAGCGAGAACGTGGTCTTTACGTCGTAGAAACGCTGTCGGTCCGATTGCGCCGTGTATTTTGCATTTTGTCGCTGACATAAATCTTCTTGACGACGTCGGTCCTTGGAAGAATACAACGTGATCGACCGGATCACTCTAACAACAATACCATAAATCTATACTATATTATTTTACGATCCGTGCGCTTTTAATCATCATTTGACTTAGGTATTGTATTTTTTTTTTCTATATACGTATTTGGTTTTATCTAATGACAATATAGCATTGCTGTTCGTCAACGAATTTCACACCAGCTAATTGTAATTCACGACTCCTCATCGAGGCGATTGAGATTTTAATCTTCTACCGTTGGAGTCTATGTACGCATCGTTAAAAAAATAAGCTTTTTATTGGAGTATGCTTTTTTTAGCGCGATAAAACCGACAATTAGCTGGCCGGTAAAATATGAAAATAAAAAATTCCAAATGGGCTGACGGCACATCGCAAAACACGAATTTCCCATAAACCTATGGTACACTATTATGTCTCGTATATTTTCACATGTTGATATTATAAAACCGTAAATCAACATGTAGGTAATACATGCCTTTTATGATACACCAAGTGGGTATAATAATAAACGCTTTGTTACACTTTTTACTATACAATACAGTGTTTTTACTGTTTTCCCGATAATTGTTTTGATTTCGTATTAAATATGAAATATATGTGTTGTATTGTTATATACAGTAGATACAAAGGAAGGTTTTTTATTGATACGATACACTGGAATTTATTAAGATTGTAAGTCTTATTTGATAAAAAAAAAAAAAACATTCAACGCAATAATTATTATAACGATATGCTGTTTTATATTTATATTTAAATTATCATCGTAAAAGTATAAATACTTCTATTAACTGTTGATTTGTTTTCTTCTTCGGCAAACATTGCGCGTAATTTACTTTGCGAACTATAAGAATACTGAATATTATTTAAATTATGTATAAATATTTTATGTAAACACAAAAATGTAAATCTATATATATATGATCTACATATAAATTACTTAAAATATAAATTAGTAGCCACTAAACTTTAGATAAGGAAACAAACGCTTGAATCTGTTTATGATAAGCGATGAACGAGTATTATTTTAATACGTTTTTCAACTATGAACTCGGATAAATATTTTTTATTTAAATAGAAAACCATTTTGTACCTTTACCGATCATAATAACCCTATAACTCACAGTAAATATTTTATTGCATATTTAATTTCTATTTTAATAATAATTGAATATATTAATATATTTTCATTTTGTATAAATTATGGTTTTTTACAAATTTTTTAATGTAGGTGTATAACAATTTTACATTGAATGTCTTATTCTTGAATGTATAATACTCGATCTTTATGGTTTTAAATTAATTTTAATTTTAATTTTACTCTTTTGGTTAACGTGTAATATTTTTTAATTGAAATTCCTTTCAATCTTTGGAACTGTCATTATATTTTCACTTCGATAGCATACTCGGCATAGTCTTAAAACTATGCAGAACGAAAATCATCCCTCGCTTCGTTAATCAACACACAGAGTGAACACATAAAAAGTAATTATTAAAAGTATACGAAAGAGAAATTTGTGACAATTACAAATTCATATATTTTAAAATGTAGTGTGTTCAAAATGTATAAATGTTTTACGTAAAATAACATTTTAAAGACAAGTGATCAATATTAAAAAACCCTGTTCAATTTGTTTCAATACTTTTGACTAATATTATTATAGCACACGAATAAAATGTCCCATGAAAGAACTGTGTTTTGGTACACTGACATCAATGCATCTACGAAACCGACAATTTTATTAAGTATTATATTTGAAAGAAGAACGCCTTTATTAGTACCTATTCAACATCATTTTTATTCAGATTATATATTCCTATTATGGTTATTAATCAATATTTGAATACACATATTATACATCTTATTAACATCCTGCATGGTATACACTAGAAGTATAACAATATTGGTATAATATAGATTGTTCATAATTGTTTATAATTATTATTACTGCGCCGACGAGACGTGCGTTACGCCAACACCGCCCATTAGGAAAATTTGATTTTTTTTACTATCAATAATTAGCACGTAATTAGCATGAATTTGCATGACCAATTTCGCAATTTGCATGTCATCCATTTCTCCAGAATCACAAAAATTAACGGGCGGTGCTGGCGAAACGTTTCGCCAGCACCGCTCAATCGCAAAAATGGAATTTCATATATTTTTTCATAGCCATTATTTAGCACGCAATTAGCATGAATTTGCACGACTATCCCCGAAATTTGCTCGATCGTTGTTTCCGTGCAATAACGTATCCAAGAATTTGCGCGTTTCGCCAGCACCGCCCAAAAACGAAATTTTGCGATTTCCTAAAATTCAACTACGCCATCGTTTAGCACGCAATTAGCATGAATTTGCACGACTATCACCGAAATTCCCTCGATCGTTGTTTCCATGCAATAACGTATCCAAGAATTTGCGCGTTTCGCCAGCACATGACATGCAAATTGCGAAATTGGTCATGCAAATTCATGCTAATTACGTGCTAATTATTGATAGTAAAAAAAATCAAATTTTCCTAATGGGCGGTGCTAGCGTAACGCACGTGCCGACGAGACTGCCAACTTTCAGAGCGCAATCACGATATATTGTTCAGACGATCACAAATATAATTTATTGTTTACTGTTGCTGCAAACTCTCTTTGTCGAAGATTATTTTTCAAAAAATATGTTTATTAAAATGTTTGTACTATACAATTTGTTATTGCTACGGCGTGATTGAATTTGCTCTTGAAGAGCATATAATTTGTCACGCGACTGCAAGACACATCGTTCCCGTAGCGGCGACGGCGTCGTCATGAAAATGTTCGTATTCGCTAATGTGGTGAGTACCACATGATATGGAAGAACTTTTGACGCGAAATTTGAATTCGCCTTGACCGCACACGGATCAATTACGTTTTACAGGTAGATAGATGTGACGCGAAAGGATAAAAAAAAAAACCACCCCAATGTCACCCGCTAAACGTGATAACAAGAAAACTATCGTAATATTGTACCATGTAGTGATCACGTCGAACGGAAAGCGTTCTATGTACAGACCGGATAGGAGAAAAATAATAATAATAATAATAACCTAACCTAATCTAGGGTGGACGATGATGACAGCTTGCACACAAGCCACTCTGTATACGGCTTAGGGCCAAGTTGAAGCCATGGAGGGGGGCGAAACTAATTTTTCTTCAATACAAACTTAAAAATAATTTACAGCTCATGTTCCTGTTATAATGATAACATATTATAATGGTAAACTAGTAATTTATAATCTTAATTGTTTATACATTACATTTTTTAAATAAATCAATGTATTATATTGAAAAAATACGAGCCATGGGGGGAGCGAATGCCCTATTCGCCCTTCCCCCCTCAAATACGCCCTTGCTTAGAACCTCTTCACACGTAGCTACTCGGCAGTGCTTCTTAGCAGCGCGTCAGTGACGTTGAATATTTTTTCAGAAGTGCGTCTGTAGCGCTGTTCGTGCTTTTAGAAGCGCGTCAGTGACGCTGTTCATGTTTTTAGAAGCGCGTCAGACAATAGTCGTCATGCTTTAGGTTGCAAATAGCGGACCAGTTTTCTATTTCATAAATGAAATCTTCAATATTAATGTTTGCACAATCAGATACCATTATTTCAAAATATATGAGCTAATAACATTGACAGGACACAGCACTCAGGCTGATAAACAAAGACTGAAAATAAAATAATAATAATTGAAATCGTTTGATTAAACACGGATTAATTGCGCTACTAACACGCTGCCGACGCGCTACAAAAATAGACGCACGATTGCGGTCGCTTGTGAAATCCCCAATCTAAAAACACGTTCTGTCACGAGAAGCGCGATTTTTAGACGCGGCATTCTACGGCGAAGTCAACCACTGACACCGTCTGTGGCGCTTCAGATCAGTGGCTGTGGTCGTGTGTGAAACCATCCGTATTCGTTCGTATTTTTCCATTAACAGCGCTGCTAAGAAGCGCTGCCGAGTGGCTACATGCGAAGGGGCCCTTAATCTCTATTTTTTACGCTGTATCAGCATAGATTAAATATATAAGTATATTTAATCTATGGCATCAGTGTCATCGACCCGGTGCTGAACAAGGTTAATAGATAATAATTATTATTATTATCTAGTGTTATCTGTTAACCTCTAGTGATGTACGGATCCTAGACCATCGCAGCGTTTCCAAGGAAGCAACAGCAATAATAGTAATAATGTTTGCGGTACCGTTCGACTTTGAGAAAAACGTCCGCGTTTAGCGGGGGAATGCGATCGTTGCAGTACGCGCAGGAACTCCGCAGCAATTTGTATTACTGTGTTCCGTCGCGCAGCCGTTTCGATTGGTCAGGCGAAAACAGTGTTGACGCGCGTTGGCCGGGGCGGGGTGGAGTACCAGATGATAGTACGAACACGGCTGGGTCGTCGACGGGAAGACGCGCGGGGAAGCGATACGGGCGATTCGTGCGGGAAGAACGTTTGGCGTATCCGACGAGAATATCGCTGTCCCGTACCGGTGCGACACTGCGCGACGCGCGCGCGGGTGGGTGTACAGCTTCGCGCCGAGCGATCGATTTCGTGCTCACCGACCCTGCCCGTCGTGCCACCCTGGGGACAGGGGGTGGTGGGGGCGAACGGCGGGGCGAACGGTGGGGCGAGGGATGACGCGATAAACGGTCCGGCAGCGACCGACGCGACGTCCTGCAGACGACGACATATTTGAAACCGAGCGCCGTAGCAACAATCGCGTTGCAGCGGACACGGCGTTTCGGGTGAACTGTCCGAATCGAAGACCGGACGGACGACGAGCGCACCGACCACGGGGTACACCGGGAATCCGATGACGGATCCGCGACGCGATAAGGTACGTACGGCGTCAGCGGTGTGTTTGCGCGTGCAATTGGTTCCCGGCGCGTATCTGGGGCGAGGGGCGAAGGGTGAGGGGTAACAATTTGAAATGGGGAACGGACGTCGCAAAAAAAAAAAAAAAACCCATCCAGTCGGGGCAGGTTCGTTATCGATTTCGTCACCGGCGGACCCGTTCAGACGGATCCCGTTAAGAGGGTGATCATCATCACGCTCGGATGCGTGTACAATATTGTAATGTTGTTGTCGGACGATTGCGTAGCGCGTCGACACTTCGTTTACCCTTTCGGCGTCCGGTTCACGTATTTATTACGTTATCACGTGCGCACTGCACTCGCGTTGCAGTACGACGTGGCTTTGGTACGTGTGTTCGCGGACGTCGTAGACGCGCGCGTTTTAAAACCGTCCAATTGTTTTTATTTCTCGTTATGATCACTTCTCCCCGACCATGCGACGGTTCACGTGTGTCATACCATCGGATGCGTTTCGTATTTTGCTGCATTAATAATCGATAGCAATATCAATCGCATCACAAATGGTATAACATTATTAACCGCTTCCGAGTTTGTTAGGAAAAATATTTAACATCGATGGTATCGTTTTAAATCTAACTCGGACCGTCAGCAAAATTCGCTAACAACGTCGTTTTGTTACTAATAATTTTTTCCACGACAGGTATCTACATTATGATCAAGTTAAAAGAGTAAATTTAATCAAATGAAACTTATTTTTCTTTTATTATTATCATTTTCACTTTTGGATACGTTAAGAACATACTACTGTCTACTGTCCCGGTAGTTGGAGTCAACTCAGGAGTATTGTACAATATTTTTATTCTGTTAACACTATTTCAACAGTAAAATTAAATAAAAACAGATTATTCTATGTGTAATAGCTTTTTAGTGTGTACTGTCTTTAGAATACAACAATGAGATAACACTGTATTCGAATTGAAATACATCTGCGTAAGCACCAGAAAAAAAAACCTTAAACAAACTATATAAAAACAATGAGTTTTTAAAATCGATTATTATAATTTATGATACCTAATCTTTAAAGGCCAGGTTTTTTTCACTTTTAATATGCTTATAAATTTTACTAGGTACATTATTGAAAATTTGGTTTTTTTCTACGTTCACTTCACACTGATCGAATTTTTTTAATATACAACGGACTATTGAGTTAAGTATATAAAAAATACACAGTTGTATTGTTAAAAATGGTAGCACCTCTATGTATGCAGCCAAAAGACGCTATTGTAATTGTTTGATCAAAACCGGCTTTCAACAATAAATAATTATTAACAATTGTTTTTATTGTTAAAGTTACATATTTATCTAGTTGAACGCAATCGATTACAGCAATTTTTTAGTGGCTGCGTACATGGAGGCGCTACCAATTTTAACATTATGATAGTGTATCTATATATTCCATTATCAATTAACGGACGCATGCAAATCTTCAAGAAGTGTGTAATAATATTTTTTTGACTATGTTGTGTTAGTTAGTTATCTTAATTACGCTATTAATCACCATGAATGTATGATATAGGAAAAATTCATTTTTTTTTTTTTTTTTTAAGGCATAAGTCATAGATGGGTATGAGTATTTCACATTTATTTAATTATTCGTACGTCCTTTTTAGTGAACAAAATAATTTATTAGTGCAAATTATTCAATAGAAATATAATATTGATTTTTTATGTGTTGGTTATTATTACTTTTTCGTTTTGTTTTCATAATTGTGCTCCTGTAATTACCTCTCGCTATTATTATAATGGTGTACCATGTATGTGTATTATATTGCGAACATCACGTGTACAAACATCCATTCATATATACATATAATCAAAATCGTATAAACTCTTACGTTTATTATGCGTAGACAATTTGAAATACTTGGCACAATATGAACGTTCAGAATAATAATTTATGAACTTATATTGAATTTTATATAAAACATATATTACGATATTGCAATGTTCTATTCGCACGGGACATCTCCGAATCGAATTTGCCACAAAATCAAACCAAGTCACTGGACAACGATCAACACGTATACGAAAACGCTTATTAAAGCCCGATTATTGAATAATAAAGAATTAATAATAATATATTCACAACGCGCCATGATCATTTAAATAGTCAATACGTGTCTAGGTAGTGTACGTTATTTTCTGTAAAAAAACGATTTCACTGAAAAAGTAAGAAAATAATATTGCTAAACATACATGTAACCTGACGCCTACATACAATAGTGATCGTCGTTCAATTGATATTTTTCTTTTTTTTAAGCCTTAAAATATTCTGTAAAAATAACAAAAGATCGGCTACATTTTTTTTTCGTCCATTAAAATAGAAAATTAACAATCTATAACGCAAATAGTATATTATGAAGTGGAGAATATTGACTTGATAATTAGTAAATTACTAAATTGATATTGGACTACAGGAGAATAATTCCAAGAATGATCAATTTAAAACACAACCAATTCAAATTATGTTTTCTTATCAGTGTTTTTGTGTGTCTATGAGTCATAATATTTTTTTTCTTCATGCGTATATCAATAATTATTATAGTGAATAATATAATATTATAACAACTTTATAAAAATAAAATATTAAGTAAATATGAATATCGTTTACCTTGATAACCGGCTATTTTTTAACTATCTAAAATGTTTTTTTCTGCAACGCAAATTGGAGTGTAATAACATTATACATTTATAATTCGTAATTTTAGCTAAGTTTTTTATTTCAGTAACCTGTCTCGTGTAAACATTTAAAATGAAGCGTCAAAACGTGCGAACATTATCTTTAGTAGTATGTACGTTTACATACTTGCTAGTCGGAGCTGCAGTATTCGATGCGTTGGAATCGGAAACTGAAAGAAAAAGATGGAATAACCTTTTAGGTAAGAATAATTTTATCACTCTCTTTCCTCTTGTATTTATAAGATTAAAATGGTGTCAAAGAAAATTACTGTAAAGTTGATCATTGGCTGTTTATATGAGATATTCGTAAGATTATTATGAATTTTTAATGGCGAATACATCTACAGAGACATAATAATAATAAAAAAGAGTGATATAATTTAATTCAATACTTTGATATTTTTTAAATATTTTAATGTTACAAAAAGACAAAATAATACCAATTCTCTATAATATGATGCATAGGCTTTGCCATTCAGGTTTCATATAATTTGTAACCTAACATTTTTTTTTTTTTTATCTGATCTATTAAAAATTATTTTCTCCAGAGATTATTATTAATGACTGTTGAAATTATTTTATAGTTAAAAATTAATTATATTTGGGTATTTAGGGATTTTGTGTCGTATTGTCAACGGCTTAATATACAAATTATGTTTAAGTCTTAATTGACAGCTATTAACTACATTCCGTTCACATAAAATAAGGTCGAGATCGTGTTGTTATAGTAATTTACAGTCAAGACAGAGGTTATTGTCAAATATTCAAAAATGTATCACAGTATAACATGTTTGATTTAATAAAAAATACCAAATACCTAAGAAAACTTTATAAATCGTCATTTTATATTTCATATTATATAGTTTTTTTTATTATTCCCTGGTAAAATGTATACCAATTATTATGTCTAAAAACTTTAGAGATTAATTAAGAGTAAATATAAAACATGTATGGAAAAAACACTTGCTTGATTTCAGACGGAAGGATGTAATTTGTGCTGATAAAGTATAATAAAGTAAATATATTATCTTATGATGAAGTAGACAAAAAAAAATCATTAATCATTATTAAAATGATTCATTTTATACGGGAGAAAAATATAATAGTTTATAAGTATTGTAAAATAATAATAACACTCATAAGTAACTGTCACCGCTTAAGTCTTATAGTGTGTGTTAAAATTCATAATTATAACATAATAAATATTTTATGTTATACATATACTTAATAAATATTAAATATAAATTGAATATATTTGAATATTTTGTATTCATTCTATAAAAGCCGTTTGGCATTAATTTTGTAATAAATAAAATTAATAAATATTATTACTATAGGTACGTTTTTTTTGTTTTTAGAAACTGTTATAATTAGGATTTTTATGTAATAAAAAAGTCAAAATATGTAAATATTCATGTTCTTATTTTTGCCAAAGTATGAATTAAAAAACGTGAAATCTTTAACGAAAATATCGGTATTTTACATTAAGTTTTAAATAATAATTAATAATTATTCATCAAAGATATTAATCAAATATCATTGTCTTCTTCAAAATATTTGGATACAACGTACATTTTGAGATTTTAAAATTTTAATGTAGGGCGGTCCTAGTCCCAAAATTTACTTATTAGATACTGAAGGAGCGTTTAACGTTAACAGACATTAATGAGACACATTTTATTTTACATATTTTAGATGATTTTAAAACAGTATCATTTGACGTATTTTCATTTTTATTCGGATGACTATCTCTAATAGTTTTGATTTTTTGTAAACTAGCATTATAGTTCATAATTTAATTTAATTTTTATTATAACTTTCCATTCTCCTTGAATTAAATTTAATTTGTTTGCTGCATTTTTCATAATCGCAAGACTTTAATTTATTGTTAGATTTGATATTTTTAATTTTTTTAGTACTTTAACCAAGAAACAAAAATTTATGGAAATATATGCTAAATGATTTTTCAGTTCATTGTCTTATATAATATCAGTAGCTTGTGTAATAGAAATTGCAGTATCTAAAAAAATTTCTTTTATTTCTTAAACTTAATTCCAATATAATAATTTTAACACAATTAAAGACTGTATAGGTAAAAAAAAAAAATGAAAATATTTACATATTTTGTAAATATTGGTGAAATATTTAGAAATAGGTATTTATATCAAAATGTGTTAAAATATGTAAAATAATAAATTTATATTTTATTCAGGGTAAATAAATAATATATGATTATTTGTATTCAGAATTGACGAATTCGCATTCAATAAAATTATGTATTTACATAAAAATCCTAGTTATAATCTAAATTCAAATTTAAACATTTATACGCTAGCTAGGTTTTTCACTTACATTCATATGTAAAATTATTTGTATATATAGACTTACGAACACATTAAAATATATATCTTACTAAGATTTGGCATTCATTTTTTTTAACTAAAACAATAAAATGAGAACTGAGAATTAATTAAAAAATAATCAATCATTTATATATATACTCGTATTATATTCATACGACTACAACGTTACATTTATTAAAAACCAGATTTGAATTTTTTCATTTATGATTCCAGAAATGAAGTCATTACTCGTAAGAAAATACAGCATAAGTGAAGACGACTACAGAATGATGGAAGTAGCCATTATAGAGAATAAACCACATAAAGCTGGGCCACAATGGAAGTTTGCCGGAGCGTTTTACTTTTCTACAGTCGTATTAGCTATGATAGGTATATTTTATAAATACTTAAATATACTTAAAAACATATAAAATTACCAAGGTATTTTTCCTATCTTATTCTTATTATTCATATTCAAAATTATATAATACACTGACAAAGATTTATTTTATTATTATAAAAATTATTTTCGGTGTACATGGTAGAGGAACGGATCCAGAGTAATGATTAGGGGGGAGGGGTGCCATTTTATATTGTGGACATAATATAATATATAAAATTCAATAATTCTATAATATTATAAATATTACCATTTAACATAGATATTTCTTAACGTTGTAAAGAAATAAACTTTCAACTAAAAGTTCACAAAAAAAATAGGTGGGTACATTGAAAAGAAAATTTTATTTAAGAAGAATAAAAAAAAATATATTAAATATAAAATTAAATTAAAAATTATAGAACGAATTCTAATTTTTTTTTTTTTTTGTTTTTGAAAACATGTCAATATATAGTTGTTATGGAAAAAATATAATTTTTATTATTGCTAGACATACAGTAATTGATGGTCTGGCCCACACGGATTCCCCGAAATTCCCTGAGATTTTATTCCATAGGCCCAATTATGAGCCAGACCAACACTGTATACAGTGCTAGACTTTAAGGGGGACGCAGGGGGCGGAGTACCCCAACTAATTTATAGAAATGTTAGCATATCTCTACTATTATTACGTTATATTTATAATGCTTACCAAGTTTTGGGGATGCTCTTGAGGAAGCATCACTCCCATGGATCCTGCCTTTTATTCGCGCCTGACATGGTAAACAGTGTTACACTGTTTACTGCTGCATATTTTAAATTATATTTAAACATGGATATTTTTGTATTTACAGGTTATGGACATTCAACACCAGTGACTATTGGTGGCAAGGCATTTTGTATGGCGTATGCAATGGTGGGCATACCATTAGGACTTATTATGTTCCAGAGTATTGGTGAACGTTTAAATAAATTTGCATCGGTTGTAATTAGGAGGTGATAAATCGTTTTAAAAGTATTATTTATTTAATATTATATTGAGTAATATAGTTTATAATTACCTTTCAAAAAATATTATAACTTCAATAGGGGAGAGGGAAAAATCATAACAGCATATATTTAATTAGCACGTTTTAAATCGGTAAAAATACATTTGAACGGGTTAATTATTTTATGGGCATTTCGAATCCAGTTAAATATATATGTAAAAATAGATATTATTGAGGAAATTAGGAATTATGTATACAATGATATAATTTTATATCTGAATACATACACAATTAAAAAAAACAAACTGATGTTGTTGCTTATTAAAACCTAATGAAATGTAATTGAATAATTTATTTATTTATTTAATAAAAATTATTTTTATATTAAAATGGGTGTACAAAATAACGGCATACGTACAGTGTTATACATAATTATCGTTTTTAGTTTTTACCTATCCGCTATCACATATAATCTCGAAAAAAAATTTTCTGAAACAAATGATTTATATACAAACGCAAGGAGAGTCGATCTCTTTATCTGTCACAGTGCTTACAAAGTACCCCCTTTAAAATTTCTCTGAACATTTTACTGAAACGTTTAAAAATTTGTTAAAAATAATCATGCACAACAAAACAGTATAAAAATTGGCATTGCAATTTAATTGATGACATTAGGTGATAAACAGTAATCTAAAAAAAAAAATTACTCATATTAAATATAAATTATAAATTATATAGTAATATACTTATGTATACGGTTTTAATTTTTTTTTTACTCATGTTAATTAAGTCATTTACAAGTTTATTCATTTTTACAGCATACTAGTAGTTTATGAAGAAAATTGTTAACTAACAACATCTTAGAATATATATATTTATTTATAACTAATTACTTAGTAATTATATGGGAATATATAGAATGCTGAGAATGATATTTGGATGGGCGATTGTAAACTCCACCAGAATATCAACTAAGATAAAAAAGTAATAAAAGGTCTAATGTAAACTCCGCCAGTTTTTTTTTTTTGTGTTTTGTCTGTAAATCCTTTCATAGTCATCTAAGAAATTAATTTTATAAAAGTCAACCAAATGTTCATATTTTTAGTATAGTTCTTATTGAATTTCAAACCCATACATAAAACTAAATGGAATATCTCAAGTAAATAAGCTAAAAAATTCGAAAAAAAATAATTACAGTGTTACAGGATGTTATAAATAGGTACACTAATGGAGTAATACAAGACTTAGAATATTTAAAAATTGTAACGCATAATTTTAGTTTACATACATGACATAACTATATTTTTGGATTATTAGGTATAACGATTATTCATTATGATTTTTTTACTATGATTAAAATATTTAATGTGAACGATATAATATTAAATTATACTTTAATTTTTTTTTTAATAATATATCATATTAATTTTATACTTTTAACTGATTTTCTTCACTGGTGGAGTTTACATGAATCCAATTTTACCTGTTTTTTTTTTTCTGGCAGAGTTTGATGTTAGGATACGTACTTGTGGCGGAATTTACATGCGCTCATTTGGATTAGTGGTCCTTTTTTATCACTTTAAATCCTGTATGTATATTTTATCATAATTTTTCATATTACAGAGTATATGTAAATGGTAAATACCAAACAATATTATAGTTAGCAAAGGAAAAAATATAACTAATACATTTAATGGAAAAATAAGAGTTCAATACACAACATATAATATTTATAATAATATTGAATTTCTAACACTATTTATTCATTATTTATTACACTCAACGACTGAATACATTGATTTATCATGTACATAATACTTAAATATGCAGTAAATAACTAATGTGTTCAATGAATACTATTCATCTTTGAATTGCATGTTTACTGTTTTTTGATAATGTTAAAAAAATTTTAAGAAGAATTTAATTTAATTGTTAAAATTGTAGACACTTCTAACTAATATTTATAATTTATAAAAATACTCAGAAATTTATAATACAGATTTAAATTGATTTTTTTTTTTGTATTTCAAATGTTCACAAGGTATCCATTTTTTTTTAATAAACATTATTTATTAAAAAAAATTTAAATTATGTATAAAAGAGCTTGTTAATTAGTGTTCTAAAACAAAAAATCTAAAATAAACAAAAAAAAAAAAATCTTAAATTTTAAAAATTCTTTGACTTGAATAAGCTTATAGTAAAATAAAATGTGTTATAATTTAATCTTACTGTATAATATAACAGTTTAATGGCTCATTTATATTTTATATTTTATACTTTCATACATTAGAAGTACATAATATGAGTACTTTTTGTAAAAAAACCGAATAATTTTACATTGTTTTCAAAAGTATTTTTTCTTCTTAAATCGATTATAAAGTTTGTCTTTTAAAAATCACCGATCGCGTACAAACATGTAAACAATTTTAATTATTCGTCAGGGCTAAACAGTATTTGAAATGTAAAAAAGAAGAAGCAACAGAAATGAATTTGATGTTCGCCACTGGACTTCTGTCGTCAGTCATCATCACAACTGGCGCGGCCGTGTTTTCGAAATACGAGGGATGGAGTTATTTCGACAGTTTTTATTATTGTTTTGTTACGCTAACCACCATCGGTTTCGGAGATTACGTCGCACTACAGGTACTTATAAAATTCTTACCAGATAATACATTTTTGTTACTGGTTCTATATACTACCTATTATCTAACATTCACATACATTAGAATCATTATGTTCTAAGACCTGCTCTATCTGCTCTAGTTTGTAAAATTATCTCTGTGAAAAGGAATTACTTATTTTTCACACTAGGATATCAGTTCTAAATAAATAAAATATGATCGTCAGTAATGATCATAAATAATGATTATCAAATATGATCATTACTTTTTTTACATTAAAACTTATGAATCCTGAACATTTTACATCCTTCCCTCGATGGACTTAATTCGCTGATATAGATTATTATTGATTTCATATTATTTCGATGTAAGTTTTCTCTTCTATATTTTTAAGTTTAATTTGAAACTTTTAATTGTTTGCATCTCTAATGATAGACCAGTATCCACTTCATATAATAATTAATAATAAATTATCAATTATTTTATGCATTTTATTGCATATGTTTTTCATTTATATGAATGGATAAGGAAAGTTTACTGCTTTTTAATTCATTGTATGTGTAAAGCTGTTTTATAAAAACATAATTTTTGTATTTTGTCATATTTTTTAACATATCATAACACCAAATTGGTTTTGTTATATTCATAAAATTAATGTATAATTTATAAAAATATTTAAATATAATTTTACATTTTATATATTAATTTCATTGTCATAAATCTGAATATTTAATTATCATATTAAATGCAATTTACAATGATCTCCCATTGTTCCCAGAACAAATATAATAAAAGACAAGAATTCCATAGACCATAGTTAGGTTAGCATTTTACTGAATGATACAAATAAATTATATGATAGGTTGTATATTGGACCAGTACCTCTTTGAAGTAGTGTAAGTTTTCTAAAAAAAAAAAATTTAATTGAATAAAATATAGTCGTATCTGTGCTTATATAATGTATGATTCGGATATGTACTTGCTTGTATAAAAAAAAGATTGAAGTTAATAATACATATTAACTATCTACTTTATTTTGTGAAATATATGCACTGTTTATCTACATTTTGTTAAACGGTGGTGGTTATAATGAATGCTCAAATGGATGATAGTCGATAAGATGTTATTCGTGAACATACTTAATATTTATTCTTATATTGAAAATATTATGATTTTACCAAATTTTTGGAGGTACCTCGTACATAAAATTGAAATACATTTGTTATTACTAATAACTTATTAGAATATTAGAATAACTTATTAGAATATTCGGCAGACTATTCAATGTTTTGTCAAAATATTCTCGCAACTTACTCAACATGAATTTGAAATGATTTTGATTTTTAATCACATTACCTATGTACAATGGTATGAGGATTTTGTATTATTTTTTCTTCCACGTTCTCAAAATTATGATTTACGAGTATAATAAATTAAATCCTATGTATATTTTTACACGTGTACATTTATAAAGAAATATATAAGGGTTAACGACCATTATATTCAGTATAACCGTCACTGTTATTATGTTTGTAAACCGAATCAAAATCGAATTCAGTGTTAAAAGCATTGATATACGACGCTGTTAAACTTTGAGAGTTTTGACTAAAATTAAAAATTATGATAATGGTTTTTTATCATAACATGTGTGACAATTTACAAGTGTTATATTTTTTAATATTTGTTATAACTGTAAATAAAGAAGAAACTGTGAATTTTTTTCAATTTAATTGAAGAAAATATTTTTAAAATATAAGACAATTTCAATTGTACTATTGTATTACTATTTATTGTGAAATCAAATCTTCATAATCAAATTGAAAACTACCAACATATTTGATATGAATACGTACACATATAGTATAATCAAGACTTTATACATGAAAGTAGTAAGAAAACTTTGATCATCATACATTTTTCAAACATAAAACATTTAAGGAGTTAAATTGCATAAAAAATATTGTTAAATGTATTGGTTATAATTAAATTTTTACTGCCTTTTAATAATATAAAATGGATTGTATTTTAAAAAGAAAAAATTCATACGTAAGGATTTTAAAGACGTTAAAGAAGTGAAGCATTTGTCTTTAAAAATTTCATGATGCATTTTAATGGGTAAAGTATTTTTTCTGTATCTAAACGGCCAATGAAAAATCTTTGCCATAAAAGAAACGTATGTAATATATTATTTTTTTTTAATCCATATATTTTTTGTAAATTTCGCATAAAAAGAGATATTTTTCTAAATAATGGCATAGTTATATAATATAAATCAAATTTAATGAATTAATATAGTTATTTGTAGTTGTTTAAAATTTGTATAATGTGTTTATACGGACCAAATTTAACTCGATAAATACGTTAAAGTCTATTAAAAACTGGTGAAATATAATATGTTTAAGTTATATACATCATATAGATTATATAGATACTTTTAAATTTAGTACTTTATTATTTTTTTTTCAAGGCCTATGGAACCATCTTGCCATAGAATAAATCTTCTCCCATTCTTCTCTGTTCTCCGTTACATCCTTCTAATCCATGTATCTATAATCCCCTCCTCTAGTATTTAAAAAAAATTTTCTGATTCCATCAGAAAAATACTGTTTCTTAGTACAATCAAATAGGTAATGATTTAATTATGAAAACAAATACAATTAAATAATTATATAATTATTTATTTTATTAAATAAAGTGAATAAATGAAGTAGGTACAAATCCAATACTCTTATAATTAACAAAAGTAGTAAGCTTAATATCTAAAATTTTACATAAATTGTAAGATCTAATGAATTGATGATTTTAGTATTACACGTATGGTTTAGTTTAATATAACTAAAAAAAAAAAAAAAATTACAACTATAGTAACTTATGATAACATAATTGTACTTTCGTCAATGTTAATTGTTTTAAGTAGTTTAAATCAGAATATTAAATTAAGGTTCGGCTTTTTAGGTACAAAATAAACGTTTTAAAAAATTATAGTGACTAGAAATTAAATTCTCTGTAAAAATTTGTAAATATGTATAAACAAATAAAATAATGAATATTTCGACTATATGTAAACTGTGACAATTTATTTTATATACCTCCAATATTATATACTATATAGCAATCCTGGGCAAGTTAATAATTATTTTTAACTGAGTTAAGTTATTATTATCATTTGTTTTAATATCTGTATGGCTTAAAATATATATATATATATATATATATATATATCATATAGATCATAAATATAATTGAACACAGGAAATAGCCAACAGCTTTTTTATTTACTGATGAATAGAATTATGTAGCAAAAATATACAAAATGACAAAATAAATACAACCTTTTGATTTATTAAAACAGATAGGTAGGTATTATACATTTCATTAAAATTATTAAATAAAAATAACGTGGTATTTAAGAATGTAATTCATTTTAAACTCTGAATACTTTTTCAGAGAACTAAAAATCTAAACCATAACCTAATTGGTTTTTATTTAAAAATAATTTATTCATGGCGAAAATATTTTATGCTCTTGAGAGTTGTATATTTGTGATTAATGTATATTGTTTATATAATAATGTTTATTCATTATTATTATTGTTATTATTACAATATGCTCGTATGCTGCAGTATGATATGGTGTATCTTTATATATATTATTGGTTTATGTATTTAATTAAGTTATTTTTCTTGAAGAATTCTGGTTAAATTGAACTGTATTTCTAATTTCCTATTCTAGTAAATGGTTATGTAATAAGCATCAGCAATACAAATGTTGTCATATTTTTTATTTAATTACAGTAGAGACTCGCTAATCCGGACATCCGGATAATCTGAACAATTTATATTTCGTACTTAAGTACTCATTTATAATGTATATACATATACACATAAATATTATTTATATCAATGTCGATTGTATAGCTTAATTGCAGATACGTATATTTAGGTACCTCTATGAAATATCGTGAATACCCATGATTAAGATATTATCGTTGTGATTATATACTGTGATATTGTTTCGTTTAATGGTGATTGTGTACTCGTGTAGACCGTTACGTTTATTTTTTCTTCACTTATTTTAAAATCAACATAAAATGACGACTTCGGTCAAACGTAAGAAAATGACAGTAGCAATGGAACAAATACTCCAAGCTTTATTTCATATTGATGCTGGTGAATCGCTAACAAAAATCGCGTACGAGTTAGTAGTGGGTGAACAAACCGTTTCTGATCGGAAAAAAAAATCGAATAGAAATTGATAATTTTTGTGCGAAAATGGTGAGCGTGGAAGCTTAGGTAACAGACACACGTTAAGAAAACCAAACAACGAAGCTTTAGACAAGGCTTTGTACATTTAGGTTTGTCAACAATATGAACAATGTGAAAGGGCGTTCCGTTGTCGGGTGTAACGTTACAAGCTATCGCGATAAAATATAATGAAAAATTGAAAGGAGATCCGACTTTTACTGCTAGTATAGAATAGTTGTCTCGGTGAAAAAATTAACATGGCATTCGTGGATTTGGTGTAAGTGGTGATATTTTATTAGGTAACAATGTTATAAGTTAAGACTTTAAAATGAAATTTGAAAAGTTTGTTAACGATGAAGACTTAAGGCTTTGTCAAATATTTATTTCTGACGAAACTGGGTTGAATTACAAAATGAATAAAAAAAAAAAAAAGTTAGCCTCAAAACTAGATTCTGTAGTTAAAGAAAATGAAGTGAAAAATCAACGAATAACTTTACATCCTCGCAGTTAAGCTTCTGGTGATTTAAAATTTCCACTCTTGGTGATCGGAAAATCAGCTAAGCCTAGAGCTTTCAAAAACATTAATGTGAGTGCACTTTTAGCTCAATACACTTCACAAAAATCTGCTTGGATGAACGGAAACATTTAAAAAAAATGGTTTTTTGAGAAATTTGAGCCTACAACAAAGATATTTTTGAAATAGAAAAAACTTAACGCTTAAGACAACGTTCAGTGTCACCCTAGTGAAAATTAATTACAAGATGGTGTAATGTTTGTGAAATTTTTGCCACCTAACGTGACGGCATTGATACAACCAATGGATCAAAGTGATTGAAACGATAAAACGGTTTTACAGAAAAAAGTTGATCATGTTTCAGTTCGAGCAACAAGAAGCGAACCCGTCAGTTAACTTTATGGATCTTTTAAAAAAAAGTAACAATAAAAATTGTTCTTTATTTAGCCACAGAAGTGTGGGAAGAAATTAGCTAGAAACACTTAAAAAGAGTTGGAAAAATTGTGGCCTAATATTCTTCAAGAAAACTATGGACGAGATTAAACGACTTCAAATGAAGACTCTGATTTCATTCAAGTTTTTCGAGAGTTGGAGGGTCGTTCCAACGTGGTAGAAAATGATATTTTTGAATTGATAAAAAGTGACACCGATGTTGGTCATCAGGTTCTTAGTGAAGATGAAATTGTAAATGCATGTATTGAAAACACAGAAACAGAAATTGACAATTAAGAAGATTATGATGATGGTACAGATCAATATAATACAGATCAACAGGTCCAACACATGGTGAAGCAACTGCCATGCTGGAGCAGTTGATGACTTGAGAAACAAAGTGAAACATCTTCTGCTAAGCTACTGATCTTAAAGCGTCTAATACACCGCACAGCGAAATTACGTCAATATTCATTAAAACGAAATAATATCACGATTCATTCAAGTGAGTTCAGTCTTATTTTCTTTAAATTTCTTTAATTTTCTATAAATTTGTATTGATATATGAACATATGTAATATATCACAATAATAACAATAATAATGTGTAAAGTAAAATTATAAATCTATAAATTTTGAATTTGTATACAAACATAAGGTATTTTTTGAAAAATGTTTATTATTAAGTTAAAAAAAACATCATTCCGTTTAATCCGGATTTTCGATAAGACATTCCGGATACAGTCCGGTCCTATCTAGTCCGTATTAGCGGGACTCTACTGTTAATAAAAAATTAACTTAACTTGAATTTGATTAAAAGTATTTTGTTATATAAATTTCGTTTTTTACAAATTAATATAAATAAAGTTAAAAATTAAGTTAATGAAAATCAAAATAAAAAAAGTAGGTTAAAAAGTTAAAATAAACTTAACTTTAACTTTTTTAACCCGTTTATGTCTAGGCTTGCTATATAGTATCTAAATTATATATAGATATGTGTAGGTACTTATGTACGTATTTAATTAATTATGTTATGTTGCGTCTTGCGTACAAAATAGTAAGGTACCTAAATCTAAATTACATTATTTATATTTTTAAATATATTCTAATAGCTTATGATATTGTATGGAACACACTTTTTTTTTATAAAACGTCTTACTTTTAACAATACTTTTTTCGGCAGTTTAGAATTAAAATATTAAGCCTGATAAATATAAAATAAACAATTCTAATATGCCTTCATACAATTTATTAACTGTATTTAAATAATATAATAGAATAAATAGCTCTGAAATAATGTGTTGTGTTATGAAAATTAAACGTAATGATTAAATTATCTAATTTTACAATAGTAATGTAAATAACAAAGCAATTCAATGCTTTAGTAAATTGTAGGCATATTATAAATAATAACTGCATGATTAAAAAAACAAATATTTTTTTATAAAATACTAGTTAAAATTAATTATAAATCTTTAGATAAATAAACTTAATGATTTGTATAATTTGTCTAAATGATTCATTTAAAGAATTAATTTTTTAAATTATTTAAAGAAATGGGTTCAAACAAAAGCTTCCTGAAATTCGTTAACCCTTTTGAAAATTATAGCACGTCAACGTCTTTGAAAATCAAAACTTCAAATATGCGTCATCAATATAAAAGCGTCAATATTTTTAACATTATTGTGATTTTAAATTTAAAAATGTGAAGCTTACATAGTATACACAACACGTTTAGGCACATACATACATAAATACATACACATAGAGATGAACATTTTTTTAATATTACAGCATATGTGGTGAATATAATTATTTTTACAATGGTGTTAAATTGTTAGTTATACAATTTTTTTTTTTTTTTTTTGGTAAGTGATAAAGCAAATATATTTTGATTTATGTTTAATAAAATTGTTATTAATTATTAATTACTTGGTCATTCATTATTACTTTTTATTTTCATTTTTAATTTGTCTAATTTTATTAATAAAATTCAATATTTTCAAATTGCATATGGACAATTGTTGAGTAATCAAGTCTAAGTTTTGTATGTAATTCAAATTTGCTAATCTTTTAATATGGAATTTTGATCATTGTATCATATAAAATGTATTCAATACATTGTATTATAATACGATATCGTACAAAAATGTATGATACCATACTTAAATACACACAGTATTATATAAAATGATATATTTTTATAATACAGAAAAAATAATAAAATAATTTATTTTTTCATAATTAAAAACACATAAATATGTAAACCGTATTTATTGTTTGAAATTAAGTACGGTACGTTTGTATTGTTATAAAGTGACACCCAGTGCAAGTTATACAGTAAGATATATTTAATTAATACTCGATATAAAACTATCTATTAAATAGATTGTTTTGAAATTATATTTCAATGTGAAATGATACGAAAAATGGATTTTGCTATTTTGATAATGAAGTTTAATATTTTAATTTTCTAACTAAAACTTTGCGCCTTAAAATCATATTGGTCTCTTTTTGATATTTTATTTGAATAAAATATATCATTTTAGAATCGGCTGCACACAAATTGCGTTTCAAAATAAAAAAAAATCGATAAATAGGTAGATAAGTTGCATCTCAGGATTTTAAATGACTACACAAAAAATATGAAAATAGCCAATTAACTCGTATAAATTTTATTAAAAAGGTATAGTTCTAGTTCTTACCTGTCTTATAATTTTTTAAATCTAAATTTTATTTTTTAATTTTTTAATACAATTATAATTTAAATTTAATATAATTTAATTTACATTCTTCTAAACGCATAATAACGACAAAAACAATACTATGAATCTATTATTAGTAATCATTTGCTATTGTTATTATTGTAGTACTATTAATAGTATTATTGCTTAAGCCTGAAGGAAATGGGAAGGGAAATTATAATTTTACTTAAGGATCCAATTCTTGTGGTCGTTAAAAATCGTTGTTATGCAATTTATGTGGAAAAGAGACTTTGAGATACATTTTGTGTGCACCGATAAAATCTATGGAGAAATTTGAGAATCTTTTAACCCATCAAAAGAAATATTTTATAAAAATAATTATGAACATTGATTATAATAATCATAATAGTATACTTAATATTAATATTTAATACGTTAAAATAATTTGTATAATATTGACTAACTCCTTTTACCACAACTAGCTAGTTTTCTATTCTGCGAAATACTCTCGAAAACTACTTGAGATATTCAATTAAACAAATTAATAGAACTTAAAATTATTCATATATTTATTAATTAAATATTAGTAAATATCTTTATTGAGTAAAATGATTAACATTGGCACTAAACTCGACTAAAATTTTTTAATAATACTTACTTAACCTTAAACTAGCATAAAATAGTTAATGAACTAATATATATAGGTACATATATTATCTAAACTAATTAATAAATTGAATTAAGCAGTCAATATCCATCTTGGATTATTGTATAGATAAATAATAAATGTGTATTAATACAAGCACTTTTGTCAAAGTAAAGTTTAATTTAACGATGCAAACTAACTATAGGAATGAAAATTGTTATTTAACTGAAATACGAACACGAACGATGTCTGTGCAAATTAAATTGACAAATGCCTTTTTATAAGCTAACCGAAATGGATAATTATGATAGTAATCAACCCCAACAATTTGTTGGAAAATGTAAATTTTCTACGTACTTATAATATAATAGCTGTTCATTTTTATTTATAATTTTAAAATTGTATTTTTTTTTAACATTTTAATCATTCAGAAAATCATAGGCTTGATATTAATATTTTTATAGATAAAGAATATATACTATAAATATATAGTTATAGAGAATTCTTAAATTAACATATTACATAAAAACATTATAATCGGATAAAAACGTCTATTGAGAATTTATTATTTAATTTAATTTCTGGCATATTTTGGTTTTTAAATATGATTATAGTATTTACCAAATAAAAAACCGTTTAAAGTGAACAAAATTCATCAATTCAACATTTTTTTTTTTTTTAATAAATTATTTACATTTTAAATAATTTATATAGATTAAAATAAAAATATTTAATATTATATTTATTTTTTCGGTATTTTTCCTATTGAATGTGTCGTGGAATTTTAAAATTGTCATAGTATAAGTATAGTTATACAATCGTTAGAAAATATTATTAGATTATTTTGTCTTCTTCAACCATACTTGAAATAACTATATTCTGAATTTACCTGAAACAAAAAAATAATAATGAAAATTAATAAATATTGTTCAACTTTATTTTATGTACAGAACGACCCTTCTATTTATTGTTAAAATACATAATTGCTGAAACAGTAGGACTTTTACCTTTATTTCCAATAAAACCATATTAAATATACAAAGAATTAATTAGATGACATTTCAAATCCAAAATGTTGTAATATGAACTATTTATAAAGTATTCTTATATATAAAAAAAAAATTGAACTTAGAAAATGTTGGATATGAAGACTGAAAAGTTACAGTTTTTTGATTTATTTTTTTCTCTCCTAATCCAGAACCCCTTGATGAAAAGTACAGTCAAAACTATATTTGTAAAGAGACAAAGTATAGATTGAGTTCTATTCGAATCTCAGATAAAAGAGTATTAAATGTTGCAGAAATAGCTGGATTGTAAAATTGAATTTAATACATTTGAAAAGCAATACTCAAATGGTATAATGAATACGAGCCTGTACGAACCTACCAGTATAATTACGATTCTAGTCATATAATATAATAAGGTAACATATACGAAACCGCACATACGCTATACATTTAAATATAATTCTGTTATGCATTTGATTGATCACTAATTTTGTGTTCGATTTCTGGGTCAATTAATAATTGATTAATTTCTACTATACATAAACATATTGAATTAATTTCACTTTTTCAATACTTCTTTTTTTGTGTTATATGTGGTAAAATATCAAGCATTAAATCGACAAAAACTATTGAGTGATGTAATAATGTATCATTACATTTCTCTGTTCTTCTATTTTATTTTTGAGTATATAGTATTTAATACAGATACATTATCTTTATTTGATATCATACGCAAACATTGCGTAGGAATAATGTTGTTCGGTAAATCTAAAATCAAGTATTTGAATATAGTTTAGCGTCGTAATACGTAATATTTAATTTGAATTGTTATTGATTCGTAGCTGTTTTGTACGATTCTTATTACATGTTTTCGTAAAAGTATTTTCAGCTTCTGAAAAATTTAAGTATTTTCCTACAGTTATTCATTTAAAACGATAAGATCGTTAATATAAGTTATGATTTGAGTATGAATGTGAGCTATGAGATATAAGTATTCTAAATTTATAAGTAGTAGTGAAAAGTTACTTCCTTGAAGTATTACAATTAATTGTATGTATAATTTATCAGAGGAAAATAAATTAGCATTTTTCATGATAAATCGGTCTTCTAGGAATTAGATGAAATTAAAATGAAGTTATAAAAAGTGGGTCAATCCTATCAAAGGCAAACGCTTAGGTAATAAATGATAACACTAGAACAGTGTTTTTTTTTCTTCAAAAATATATGTTATTAAGTATTTTATAATGCTATTGTATATAATTCAGTATTTATTTAACTATAATAGTTCTTACTGAAAAATTCTCAAATTACATTTTGAAAAAAATTAGTATTTAAAAACATTTGGTGTATTGTTGAATAGTACATGATCATATTATATATTGAATATTTTGAAGTATAGGGCATGATAATTAAGATTTTAATTTTTTTTATGAAAATAACAGCAAAAAAAATAAAAAATGGGCGAGATACAGGATACAGGATACAGATACAGGATTGTGGGACTACTATGAATGGTTGGTGGATTGTTAATATGCATTTAAAACCAATATATCTATATGTGATATAATTTTACATATGTAGATTAACCCATTAATATTATCTAACCCATTATTTTAAATAGGTATGTCATAAGTATACGTATTATATTTGTCAAACATATAATTATTAAATAAAAAAAAACGACTACAATTACATTTAAAAAAATACGGTTCCAAACAAAACATTCAGTTTGTCCAACTTAATTGTTTATTTTAAAATTTTACTATAATTTAAAATTATTTAAGTACATATGTTAATTAATTATTATTAGAACATATTATAAGCCTAGCCGCCCAGGCTATCCATTTTACTGTATGTTGATTTCATTTTATGACGTTTAACCCTTTTAACTTAAAATTGTACAAATACAATTATAAAATTAATTTTTAAACAAAGTAATATGTATACAATTGTGTGTATTTGGCTGCATGCAATTTTTTAAAGACTTGCAAAATTAAAATTAGTATCCGAACCAAAAATTATTCAACATCTTCGTTAAGGACTCAATTTATTGTAATAAATTAAATAATTACCAATTTAGGATTGTATTAGATATCACATTGCAACATTATATTTTATATAGGTATATAATTTTATAGAAAATAGTAGAAACAAAATCATTACTAACAGTGATTTCTGATTAGAATTAAAAACGAACGATAATATACAAAATATTAAATAAGGCTCACAAAATTATATACCCAAAATTAGTGATTTGTTTTATTTACAAAACATCAATATTGAGTAATATATAAACTTTATTAATATAAACAAAAATTATTTAAAATGATTGATGTTGTTTTTAGTTTCTAAGAGAAATCAATTCAGCAATGAATATAATATATATTAAATAAATAGCTTATTTATTCTTTTATTAATTTACGAATATTAATCATTTAATAATTTTTAATTTAAGATTAATTTTATATTATTTTATCGATGAATATAGTATAAAATTCGATCACGTTTTCACTTTATTCATTAATACTTTTTCCATCCAAAACCGCTTAAAAAATATAAAATAGTTTCTCAATAGATTTGAATCAAATATAAATTAAACGTAAGGAAGATTATTTATGGTAATCCTTAAAAGTCTTCTAGAAATTATAATAACAACACAATTATTTAAGTACACTAAATTTAACCTATTGAAATATGGTATCGTTTTTTTTCATTTTATATAAGAAATTCATAAAAAATGATTTTAATAATTGAGTTATAAATTAGTTAGATATAAAATAAATTGAATTATAATAATTTAAGTTTAATTTATACTTATATTAATAAAATAAGAAGGGAATCGCAGATATTTTTTTGAAGGGAATAATGTTGATCAAATATTACCAATAACTCATTAATTTTTTTTTCAACTAAAATCAAATAAATTGAAATTTATTTTGTTAATCATGTACAGCAGTATTATAAATACAAACTATTTTTTTAAAAAAAATATATTCATAAATCTAATAAAAAAATAATTGTGTCATATAAATTTAAGTTTGAATTAAACTTTTATAACATTAAGTAGATACTAATATAATTTCAAAACAAATTTATATCAAGCTTGCGTACGTTTTTACGTCAGCTTACTGTTTAAATCACACTAATCATAGTAAATGTTTGTATAAATAAATATTTCATTATGATTAATTAATGAATAAATTGTAAACATCTTTAAAATATATAATTTTCTTGAAATTAAATGTAATAATTTGTATTACGAATAAAATGCTTATTTGGTATTTACAACAAGTTTAATATTCATCACACGTATAAGTCTATCAAAACTTTTCAACATGTTCACGTAGAAAACATGACAAAGCAATACATTTGGAAAGTTCCAAACTTCTGTAATCCATTTTGCTTATTTCTTATTCTAAAGGTCGGGAATTGAAAAGGACTTGAAAATGAGTACCTATCTATAACTTTTGACGTAAGCTTAAAACTGTTTATTTTGGTTTAATTTTCATGTCTTATAGATGTTTTATCACAAAAATTACTATCCAAGAACTTAAGATTATTAAGAATTATTAAGTTATATTAATTATTAAGAAGGATAAACCAAGAAAAAGATAGACAAAATCTAAATCGTCAATACTTGGTGTAATAAAGTAGACACCAATAAAAAAATTATCCGTCACTTAATTTGATCGTCGTCATTGTTTTAAAATCATATCCTCGACATGCCTTCATTCAATTAATTTTAAGTACTTAAAATAAAAAGTAGTATTTGTATTAAAAAAGCTTAGATATTTCTAACAATCTGATACCAAAATCATCAAAATCTTTTTGAAATATTAAAATGTTAAATATAGAAAAAATTTATTTTATTATCCATAATTTATACATTCTTCCAGTTATTGTTTTACGTAATCAAATTCTGAACAACACACGCATTCAAAATCATTCAGTATTTTTGCAAAATATTCACAAATGCACCACTCATTTACATCTACTTGGGTTAGGTAAGTGGAAATAAAGATGTAGAATAATTTGGTTCTAATCCATCAATATCACCAACACTAACAACACCTAACAAACCGGCAGTACACCGGCGATATTTTACAGCGCGACATTTTTATGACGCCGTAATTTTACGGCGCGTTTTGTTAAAGTACATTGAAATGATTATAGCACTACACACATGAATGTCGCGCCGTAAAATTAACGCACGACATTTCGAAAACTATCACGTGTACCATGACTTTACCACGCGTTAAGAACATTGCGCGACAAGGACTTGCCGTTTGTATGAATTGAAATAAACGAATAACTACACACGGCCGGTAATAAACGTGCGATAGAATGTTATTTTTCACTCAAAACGTAATCATTGTTTTGTAACTTACTCTTCTGTAAACATGTCGATAAATTTTAACATGGATTTGGTAGATGAAAACTCTCTCAAATGCCCGAAGAAAATATTTTAGATATTGATCTGTTAATAACGTCAATAGAAGAAAGGCCATTATTATGGAATAAGACAATAGATTCTTACTCAGACAGAAACGAAAGAACGAAAGTAGAAAATGTTGGAGAGACATATTTTGTAAAATGAAACCAGCATTTGTGGAGCTGAATAATATTCTACAAAATAATATTTTCAATCATTTGCCAGCGTTGGCATATATCTCGTGCAATGAAGAATTTTGGTTCAAATAGCCAACATGAAAAATAACGCTCGTGTTTTTTTCGATGTATAACACATGGTAAAATATCGCCCGTATGTTGTCGGTCTTAGCTTAAATTTATATTGTTTCAAAGACATTATTACTAATTTAATTAATTATTTATTTATTATTAATTAAATTATTAAATAATAGTATTTATAATCAATGATATTTCGTTTGACGTGCGATAATAAATGTTTAATATTTTACGACAGATGTCAATACTTTAACGATTACAGTTAATAAAATAAAATAAATTTGGTAAAACGTAGGCTATCGTGATATTTAGAATAACCTATAGATCACACGTATATTATTATTGTTTAAATTTGTATATAATTATATAAATAAAAGAAAAAAATGTATAAATTATAAAAAAATATAAACGTTTTTATCTTCAATATTTATTATTTCACTAAGATGTTGTTATCAGATTGTAGAAAAATATATAAGCTTTTTTAAAACGAAAATCACTTTATATTTTGGGTATTTAATGTTAATATATAAATTAAATGCATGAAGACGTGTCGAGAATATGAATGAATTAAAATAGGCGGGCGGTAAAACCTATCATATCACGCGTCAATTTAAAATAGTGATAACAAACTAACAGAGTGAAGCAATTAAAAACTGTTATTACCAAAGTCAACAATTTTAACCAGTTTTTAAATATTTCACAAAATATTTTTTTTAGTTTTTCCTTGGATAGTCTAGTAAAGTATCTTACTGTCATAGATACTATTGATATGCATATACTTGTATTAAAATGTGGTAATTAGCCTTGGTAATTTAAAATTGAGTTGGTTTGGTTAATTTCTTCTTTATCAGAAGAATAAATTTAGACTCTAACTTAATTTATTGTAATAACGCCAATGATTTTATTTTAAAATTGAGTTTTAAATATATATGATAGCATTCCCAACATTTCCATGTTGTAACTCGTACGATAAGCACTTATTAAGTTAAATTAAATTATGTTTTAAATTTTTAAAATTGTTAACAAAAAATTTTGTTTTAACAAATGAAATAACTTTCTTAGAGCCTTGGTATTTAATATTATGATAAATGATCCTTTGAACCTATTCAAAGTACAAAATACATCCGGTTATTATAATTGTATTCCATCTGATATAAATATAACATTTAAACTCTTGGCTTATCGACTTATTCTTAAATTTTTTATATGGTCAAGGTTAAATATAACAACCAACTGTATAAAAAATAAACAATTTTTTCTTAAAAAAATTTAATTTAAACAAGATATAACCTGGGAATTTCTAAAACTATTTTTTTTGGTTTTGAAATTTGAACTATTTTCAATAGAAATAGTTAATCTAATCTGTTCATTAACTTGTAATTTTTTTATGTTAATATTGTCTTTAATTTCTTTTGAAAACATATAAAAAATATTTAAAGTTAAAAGACGTGCTATTTACTGATGAAAATATATTATTTAAAGATACAATAATATTCTTTCCACTAGAGTATAGAAAAATCAATTTACTTAAATAAAATGGTGACATATTTAATGGCTTTCTTTTTATTTAGATCATATGAGTATAACAAATATATTGAAACTTTGACTTATCTATATTTTTAATAATAATAAATATAATTTTATTTTATTTGTCTCATTTCCGAATAAATTATATTTATTATTACATGCTATAAGAGAACAAATATTATACCTGACCTTGTGTGATCGTTTGTTTATGTATCTATTTAAGATAAGAAATCTAATTAATTTAAAGTAAAATGTTCATGTTTAGTTTATGAATCTGCATAAATATTTAACTAGTTTTGAATACATTTTTTTAACGTGATTTATTTTCCAAATGTATTTATAAGTATATCATTAAAAAAGGAAATATAAAAAGTTCGATTCACTTTTTCAAACATTTTTAACATTCTTAAATATATTTACATAATTTACTAGTTACAAAATCTTAATTTTTTACTGTCTAATGTTGTCATCAAATTGATGTAATTTTTTAAAATGAAACTAAAATAGTTATTAATTATTAAATATTTACTCAATATTTAGTAATATAAACATTATTAAATAAAAGTATAATTATTTTGATAGTAAAATCAATATAATTATATATGTTATATTATATATAATATATATTAATATTATTATAACTATATAAATTATATATGTTACGTTAATTTAATGATAAATGAGGTTACGAAATTAAGCTTTAATTAAATGTTTTGTACAAGCAATATAGTGATAAAATAAACAATTTGTTTCAAAAAATAATTTTTATGTATTTACATTAACTGTTATATTATTTTTTTTACACCAAAAGCAAAAGAATACTCCCAAAATTATTTTAAAACCAATACAGTAATTATACCTCAATTTAGGATCGAAAACCCAAAACAAATGCAAATGTAGGCTTTCATCGAGTTTCCATGAATTTAATTTAATTTACTTTTTTTATTCATTCATTCATATTAATATCTATACTTCAGTTTTATATTTCTATGTTTTCATGTATTTGTAATATTTTATTGAAATTTGAGCCACTGAATATGATATGAAAAAACGTTTTTTATTAGATTTGAAATTACTTTTATTTTAAAATCAATGATGGAGAAAAATACTTCAGACTTTATTAAATAAATGAAAAAACTGATTTTAATGCATCATATCATTAGTTGTAATTGTTGTAAGGTTTTATAACTCATTATAATATTTTATTGAGGGACCAAATTTGCAACAACCTAAAAAAAAAAATAATAATAATAATATTATGAAATAAATTAATTGAGAGAAAAAAAAGTGAATTTGTAAAGTTGTGAAAAATATAAAACTGCTTTTATGTATTTATAATAATAAAATGAGACTATTATTTAATATATAAATTTAAAATAATATATTTTTATTGAAAGAAAAGAAAAAATAGATATAAAATGAATATTAGGATTAGGTTTCAGGTTCTATCTTGAAGGGGGGATGACTAAGACTATAATAAAAGATAACAATTTTTACAACACAAATCAAAGTCGTCTATTTCTCGAATTATCAAAAATATCAATAATGTGATATATTTAATTTAGAAAATCCACTTTGTTATACGCATCAATAATTATTTATAGAATAAGATTATAACAAGTTTTTAAAGAGAACATTTTAGTATATCCTCAAGATACATACTATTCCCATAATCCGTGTAGAAAAGTTTAATACGCAATTAAAGTTTTCATAATAATACAATAATACTACAGTATATATTATATTATTATAGTTTATTAATAGGTTTTTCGTAATAAAAATAGCAAGTAAAGACTGATAGATCCCAACTTCATACTTAGATGTGTTTATTATAATCGATATTAAATTTTTGTTAACAACATACAATTTTTAGAGCTACGGACTTGAGGGGATTGGCCTCTTAAAATCACCCCTGTACAGATTTCACAGAAAAAAAATAGTATTTAAAAATTGTACAAGAATTACTTTGAGAACATTGTTAATTAATAAATGATCCAGTACAGTATTTAAAGTATGGATAATTAATTCAGCTGAAAAAAAAACCATTACACTATAAAAGTATTATTTTTTTGTTTGTTCTGTATCTATAAAAGTAAATGCAAGAACGAATCGAGTATTCTAATTTTGAAAGCAAATACTCTTATATGTTTTATGCCTACCCAGTACAAATGTAGACTTACTCAATACATAAGGTTTATATACGGAATAAAAGGGTAAACTTTTAATGAGATTAGTCTCTTTTACTTCCCCATTCAACTCGAATTAATTTCTTCAACCATAGCCAAACCGAGGAAGTACATTTGTCATATATATAAGAGACTGTATCGTAGCAGAAATTATTAAAACTTTATTTTTTAAAGTTTTAAACACGTTTTCACACTAAAATATATAAAAATAAACGCATTGAGTTATAAAGGATGTAGCTATATTTCTTGATAATTGTATTTTAAATTGAATGATATTTTCTAACAGATACGAGTACATGTATTTATTTTGTGTGTTTGAGATCAATAAATTTCAGTTTGAAAAGTAAACAATTATTGTAATAAATATATATCTTCAATAAAAAATTATTTAAATTGTTTTTTTCTAAAGATTTAACAAATTAAAATAGTAGTAAGGATATGTAAAATTTTGATAATATTCTTACAATCAATATTATTATTTACAAAATGCTAATAGAAAAAAAAATGGTTCAGATATTTATTATTATTATCAACTTATAGAACTTATAGTATCTTTTATGTATAAATATATATAAAAACGTAAATGATAATTACAGGAAGTGATTAAATAAAACCTATCATAGTTTAAATAAACAGTTGTAATCAATTAATGATTAATTTAATGATATTTTTTTAAAATTATATAAAAATGAGATAACTAAAATTAAATATTATCTCCAAATAAACATAGAAAATATAGATAACTTCGCTCGTGTTTAGAAACCATTACAAATATATATAATGGAATACATAATATTTATTCTAGAAGTTCGAATGATTTAATGATTCTTATAAGAGAAAATTAAAACTGGAAATTGGTGAAAATATACAAAACAATATTAATATACATGTAGAGTGTTTTAATAATTAACTTTTTTACTAATCTTATATATTAAAAAAATGTATGAAAACCAAAGTCCGTCTAGCCATTCTTTCCCACCGATTTCCTTCATTTTTTTTTTTTTTTTTTTTAATGAAAGGTATTTAGACACAGTTATGTCATCAATCTTTGAAATTTAAACAACTCCAATCTTACTAAAGTTATAATCAAATGCGATTCTTCTCTGTACATTTCTTATGGGACACATTCATTCAAGCAATTCGAATTCTCTTAGCTCCTCTTTTAATAAATGGATCTTGATCATTTTATTCTCAGAACACTCAGTGGACTAAGCTCTTTCTTTTGAGTTATTAACTGCTTAAATTCGTTGAGTTTGAGAAAAGTTATGTGTGCACAATCAATTTTTTCTAAATACTGCATTCTCATTGGCTTGTAACAATTAGTTTTAATAAACACCCTCTGTCATTTCGATATGTCTTTCAATTTTCGATATTATACTCATTTATTAATTTGTTAAAATGTGTTTATGTATTGATTCGATTGCACCTATACCTTTTATTATATAAATAAATTATATATTGCGAATTTTCGTAAAGAATATAATAGTATTAATATAAAAATATGGAAGTTTTAACTAATATTAATAAAGATATAAGAACATTTTAACTGAAAACATAACCTTGCAAAAGATCAAACGAAATTATATTTTCCAATATAATTTATACTAGGGTGACCATACATCCCGTTTAAAGCGGGATTCTCCTTTTTATGATAATCATGTGTCGTTGTCCCGACAAAATACAAAAGGAAAGATTTTTATATAATTTTTAGATAATAGTTTCATTTTATTTCAGTTATTTCTTTATTATTAGATTATACTTTTAAAAGAGAAAAATAGAAAATTTTAAACAAATATAAAAAAATTTTATACCATAAACCATAAACTATAAATATATCGAAACCATTAAATCGACAATTATTGCGAAACAGCACTTTGAAAATTTAACTTGTTCTCAATTTTATGAATTTATTTTGAAGTACCAAAAATTGTTATATTCACTAAATTCTTCAAAAAAATACAAAAAAGAGTGAAAAATATAGAAAAAGGATTATCAAATTCATGAATAATGAAGATAGCTGATAAAATATTTTTCTTATTTAACATTATAGTTAAAAAATGAATCAGTGATTACATTGATATGTAACATTATAAACACCATTTCTTTAATCAAATAGTTTTAAATTATTTTTTTCTTATTTCCGTTTTTACAATAGGAAATTTATGTTTCGATAACGTAGGTTGATATATGCAATATAATGATTTGCTTGAAACTGAGTAGAATATTTTTAATACATAAAGGATGATTGAAAATAGTCAATTATGAGGATATGTTTTTATATGTACCATTGATTCAATTTAGAAGTGCTTAAACGAAGTATGAGTATCAGTATCCAAAAATAGTGATAGAACTATATTACTTTTATTTCGTGAGCTTCCAATATAGAGTGAATCCTTTGGTAGATAAATAAAAATATTTTATAAATATTTATAAACAAATAAATATTTTTATTTATTTTCCAAATGATTCTATTTATATTGTTTGCACACGAAATTAAAATATTTGAGTTCTCTTACTACTCTTAGAAAAAAATATCTTTTAAACATTTATAAAGAAATAAATGTTGTAATACAATTTCATTAAATTACAAACTTACTCTTAAAAATAAAAATAGAAAACAATCACTATTATCAAAAATAACTTAATCAAATGAATAATCTAATTTTTGACTACTAATGCTCTGCACAGTTCATGTTTTTGTGGACTGGACTGGACCAATCACCAATGTTTAGATTAAAACTAGACCATACTGAATTTTGATTTAACATTACGAACCAAACTAAACTTATTGCTTTTATTTACTGGGGTGACTTAAGTTCTTTGCCTGAGGAAGTATGCCATATTTTTTTTTTGTAGGTATAAATATGTACAAAGGTGGTCGAGTTAATGAAAATAATTAACTCGAATTAAGTTAAGCAAAAAAAACACAAGATCAATAAGTTAAAAGTTAACAGTTAACAATTCATAAATTTAACTTGATAAATTAATAAAAAATTTAAACTTAACTCGGTTTCAAAAAAGTTAATCTACTTTTTTTAAGTATTATGTAGATCACATAAAAAGTGACTGTGTTTTAGAAAGATCTAATTATTTATTTTTATAGATAAAATTATTAATACATAACATTATGTGTCCACAGCCAGAACCCAATACCCAAAGTTGGGCCACCAACCAGCAAAATCTAATATGGCATCTGGTATACAGTGTATGCGACCATTTTACTTTACATGATTATTTAATTTTTATTTTAATATTTACGTATAAACAAAAAATTTCAAAATTTTTTAACTTGATCGATAATTTTTAAATCAATTGTGAAAAGCTAAGTTATTTCAACTGCCAATTAAACTAATTAAGTTAAAAAGTTAAATAAAAATTAACTTTTTAACTTAACTTGAACTTTAACTTTTTGACTAGTTAATGCTTACCTTTGAATATATATATATATACCTAAACTATAATAAAATTAGTCAAATTCATATTACAAGCCTACATATACTTACATATAGATACTATACAAATTATAATAAATTACATCAATAAAAATATTGAACATAATAAAGATTAAGATATCTCGGGGACATAGTCTCTATGCCCCCCCGATAATCCACCACTGGTTATTTAACTTATTTAACTTATCAAACTATTAAATTGTTCAAACAATTAACAAACTAAACTGAGCATATTTAAATTTAAGTAAGAACAAATAGGACCAGACTAATTTTCCTAATATTAGACTGAATTGATCTCATTTGCGCACACGGGAGAATTCAATGATAACAGTTGCTACCCCTAATATTTTTAGTGATTGAGTGAACCTTCGGCTCCGAAATATCAACATCATAATTCTACTATGTAAAAATATATTAAAAATAAACTATTGATTAATATAGCCATCAGCGTAATAGATTTTATAGAGGTAACTGATAAAATACTAATGAGTATTTTATCATCTATTACATCACAGACAATTGAAAATATATGTCAATAAAAGAAACTTATTAGGGAATTAATTGTTATTTGCTTATAAAAGTTTATTAAGTCCCAGTGTGAATAAATGTAATTATTAAGCCTTACAAAATACAATCTTCTTCTCCCTTGACTTTCCCCCAATTATTTGGGGTTGCCCACCTTTGTTCTAAACTTCCACTCGTCTCGATTTTCCATATTCCTTACGCACCCACCAATAGCCCTCATATTGTTCTTAATCCTATCCAACCATCTCTTTTTAGTCTTCCTCTTCCTCTTTTCCATTCAACAATCATTTTCACAAACTCTCATACTATTTGTTATAATAATTATATTTGTAGTAAAAGTTAGTACTATACCTATACATGTATGTTTATATATAATTATATATATTTTTTATTAAAATTAATATTTAATAATTAAATATTAAGTTAAACAAGTACAGATGATAAATTAAAAAAAAAAAAATCGAATATTTTAATAATATACTTTTAATATTCTAGTTATAATTATTAGTAAGGTTAAATGTTATTTAAGGGAGAGTGGGGGCCAAGCTCCCGCTGGTTTGTTTTTTAAAGTGACTTGGTGGGTGTCTGATATTTTTCCATTTAGTACGATACCCTAATTTATTTATGAATGTGTACTGCTGGTCGGTCAGATATTATTTGAATTTGATAAAATGACCACACTGAATTACAATTATTATTTTTCAAATATTTTATTAAAATATCATACTTCTATTATTAGTTAAACTGTTTTCTATAATAGTTTATTGTTTGTAATATTCTTTAGATATAGGTATATTTTATATAAATATATTATAAATATACTCGTACGTATATAGTTTGTGGGAATTAGGGCTTAATTAAAATATTTTATGCTCCGGTGTAAACCTTATTATAATTCAGAACGTTTTTCGCTAATAGTTTTTTTTACTCTAAATGGTACATACAGTACTTCAAAACTGTACCTTTAAAATGTTGTGCCCGGAGGCAGTGATTCCTTATAATATAATTTCTTTAAAAACTTTAATTTAATTTGTTTATAAATAAAAAATTTTAAAATCATTTAATTTATGACAAATTATTTGTATGCCAAATTACTAATTTAATTGATTTAACAATACATTTTGTCACGCCGATTTAATTCCGTTAACTATTGATGGTCATAAAATGAAACATAGCCATTTCAAAAAATATATGAACTTGAGACCACTCAGAAGTGAATCAAAAATAATATATTATTAAATCATTTAATACTACCATATTTTATGACATTATGATTTATTTTCTATATTTTAAATATGTTGTCAGTTATTTTGCTCCAATAACAATCAATCAAAACATTTTTAATTCAATTATTCTTATTAAAAATATTTTTGGTGTAGTTGAAAGAATCGGGTAATATATTTAGCGTTTTCATTCAGTCAATAAACTCGAGAAACAGAATTAAAACATTTGATAAAAAAGAAGAAAAGAACTGATTGATTGAGCTGGATAAAAATAAGACGAAATAACTTAAACGTTTTTGCGCTTACCCACGTGAATGCGACGAACCATTGTCCGCAGAATCCGCGTGACGTTCCTTGTTGTTTTCTGCTAAACGGCGTTGCTGTAATGGTAGACGTTCGTGGTCGTTGCTGTCGCTGTCCAAGCGTAAGTCTGTAAAAGTAACGATGTTGCATGATAATAAACGAAAATCGATATAAAAAAAAAAAAAAACAAATAGGTATTATAATAGATAACAACGAATAAGAGTAATCAGACTGAGAATCAGATGCTTACTTTCGATCTGAACTGTGGCTTCTGCGATCGGTTGTGCGGTGGTTTCCGTGATTGGTTTTTCGGGGGTTTCTGCAAATGGTTGTGCGGAGGTTCCTGCGATCGGTTGTGCGGAGGTTCCTGCGATCGGTTGTGCGGAGGTTCCTGCGATCGGTTGTTCGGATTCAGTACTATTTGCCATTGTGGAGTCGCTGATGACCAGCTCATAACAGGTGTCATTGTTTTCGTTCACGTAGACGCGTACTTCGGTCGAACGAAACGGTATCATGTCGTGACCGTCGGAGAGAGCGATGAGAGGGAAAGAAATAAGAAAAAAAATTCCGACCACAAAAATTATACGATGAACAGCCGCGACCGGAGAGTTGATCTCGGACGATATGCGAAGAAATAGTTGCGGAAAACTTACCCCGTCAACGGAAGTGTACGTGTCCTGGTGGTTAGGGTGCGTGTGTCCCGTTGCAAGACGTTCTGTTTTGACGGCGGTGCGTGGGGTTGTAATGCATAAATACGGGAAAACGGCGGCGACGGCAGCGGCAGCGGCGGTGGTGGTGGCGGCGGCGGCGGTGGTGGCGGCTTGTCGCGGTGGCCGCCCACAGAGCGGTGCAGGCGCATGGGACGGTGGTGGCCACGGTATCGGCGTCGGTGACATTGATGACGTCATCCATCTGAAAGTTGGAAAACGCTGGCCGGCCCCGCGGTGAATGCCGTATCAACATCATTCTTAGGCACATACTCCACCGCCTCCCGAATTCCGCCCAACAGCGTACGCGAATGATATTTCAACGGCCTGCCGAGAAACGCATTTTTTTTTTTCTCGCGAACTTTCACCTGTTTCTGCACACGGTTGTACGTCTCGTGATGAAGTAAGATTTTGAGTCGGTAGAAAAAAAATGAAAAAAAAAAAAAATAAGCGTAAAAGAAAATTATGTTTTCGTGTCTCGCTTTTTATGTTCAGAACGAAGGCAATCTTTTACTTACGTAAACGTATTGTACCGTTTTTGACTTTAATGTTTCCTAAAAGATACGATCGAATACGTTTACCGAATGTTTCTTAACTCCAAGTGAATTCCGTTACATAAACATTTTCCGGTTGTGCGTGTCGCATAATTTTATATCACTTATGTTTTCTTCTTATCGACATCACACTTCGTATTTCATACATTTGATTGACAAGGCCGGCTTAAATAAAAATAGTGCACTAGGCAAAATCAAATTTTGACGCCTCTAAAAAAAAAAATTGACCTCTTATTTTAACTTAGCCGCTCCCCCTATTTTTATGTACCATATCTACATAAAAAATTTTAATTTTTTATTTTATGTTCAAAATTATACTTAAAAAGATTTAAATATAATTTCTATAATTATTACTCAAAACCCATCACTATCGCGACTGTTGGAAATTGCGGAAATGATTGGGTGGTTATTTTAATTTTTGGAATAATTGAAAACGTCCTGCGTAGACCGTAATATAAAGTATTATAATAACTTTAGACAATATTATTTTATTATACGAGTAAGTGATTTTTACGAATGAATTAATTTAAATATTTTTCTTATAAAACACAGACAGAACTAAAAATAATGTACGAGTCAATTTTGAAAATGCCACCCCTACTAAAGTGCCGCTCTAGGCAGGTGCTTAGCTCGCCTGTACCTTAAGCCATCCCTGGATCTATAATACATAATGCATCAACATGTATTTTTTTTTGTTAAAATTATTTTTATTGATATCGTTGCTGTTGCTGTTGTAGTTTTTTTTACGTTCATATAACACGTGCGCCGAGTTCTCCCTATTGAAATCCCGGTGTTTTTATTTTTATTTTTCGTTTGTTCCACTTTTTTTATGTGCTCCTAATTTATCATAAAACCTTACCGTTCGGACGATAGGTTTTTTGTATCTACTTGTGCGTGTAAAGTAGTATAATTTTATTGCGCATATACTGTTAATAAAAATACGCTTTCAGAACGATCACTACACAAAATCCAATCATCATTGTTGTTGTTATTGCTATTATTATTAGTAACACTTATATGTTCCCGTAGTTTACAATCGTTATACGTATGTATAATATTTGGTTTTATTATGATACTAGGGAAACAAAGAAAGATCTATCAAAAATATAAACACAAATGTTTGACAGTACCATTCTCACGATCTTACTATAACTATTCAAGGAGTTAATTCCATTAAACCAAGATATATTTCATAATAGGTCTACTCTTAGCATATTATGTATGCATGGTTCAGTGATACACAAAGTGAGTATGACATTTGGTACCATACTTGCTTATTTCTTCCGTGTACTTTCTTTTTCGCATATTTTCTAAGAACAATTTTCATTAAGTAAGTTGCATTTATTATTGACTATATGGATCAATTTCATATTTGTTTAGTAAACTTTAATAGACTTCTGATATGCTGTCATATTATGAAAATTACTTGCTCTGATATTTCACCTAAACTATATCCTAGCAAACGAATCGAGTACAAAAATTAAATGTCTCTGCTTTTAAAAAACTATAAAAGTTGATCGGAATATTTAGAAATATCAAAGGAACAGCTCTTTTAAAACCAATATCTAAAATTATATCTATCAATTATGTTTTTTTTTTTATGATTTCGTAAATCGTAAAAAAATATTAATAAATTACACACTAAAAAAAAAAAAAATTTTAACAATTGACGAATATTTTCAGATTATTATTTAAAATTATTTATTTAATATTTAAATGTAGCTAAAATAAGAAAATGAAAAAATACAGTTACACTACACAACATATTAAGATTTATTTTCAATAGAAACTGATACGAAGTACCTAGTAAGGTTTATTACTCTTTCATATTATTGATTCAAGATTTTGAATTGTTTGTTATAGGTAGTTTTTAATATTCTAAGGTCCTCTCAAAAGAGGAACATAGGCACGTTTCATGGGCTTAAAAAGAAAAATGCTTTTATATGAATAACACTTTGTGAGCCTTACGCAAACTTACAACCAAAGTTAAAAGTGTATAATCCATTCCTGTGTATATAATAATACTACATTATTTTAAGAACAATAAAGTTCTAGAATACAAATTAAATAATTGTTCTGTTACATTGTGCGCTCCTAATAAACTTAGCTGATACGGTACACAATACATTTTTTTTATTTCTTCTTGTGTTGACAACCATGTAGATAAGTTCTCAAAAAAATTAAATTTCACTCCACGATATTTTTTGTTATACCTATATATATTTATAAATTGATATTTTTCATTTATATTACACATCGTTTTAATTATGTTGTCAGAATATGTTATTTACAAGATAAATTGAGAGATTTTATGAATAAACGTTTTGCGATTGCAAAACAATTTTAAAATAATGATGTTTATATTCAAATTATTGTGATCCGACTGTGTGTACTTGCTGGTATTGAATTTATTGAATAAAAATAAATCAAATTATTTCTTCTTTAATTACTACTCAAACAATAGGTACTACAATATTAAATACAAACAATTTATCATAAATTTATTTATTACATTGGTAGATTAGAAGAAATAGATAGCTTAATCCTTAATGTGTTTTGAAAAATATATTATAGCCCTAAGGGTTTTTATCCAATTGTATAACATCCACATAACACTCATGTGGAAATACTATAAAACGAAATTTCTACGTACACACCATTCGCCGAAGAAAATACATTGTTCCCAATACACCCCATGGCCAATGGCATCTATCATCAAAAATCCAGGATAAGACACGTGTGATCGGTGTCTTTCGGCGATCGTTATCGATAGGTTTATAATTGATATATATGATTCCCAGGATTAGTTTTCCCGCGGTAACGTTTTGTCCATAAGAGATAAGATTAGCTACTAAAAAAAAAAAAAAAAAATTATATATTTAATATAAATTAATAATTATAATATTTTATGTATAAGTATATAATAGACACGAAAAATTCAAGGGGATATATCCTTCCCTTGCCCCCCTCGATGGACGCCCTTGCCGATGGCTAATCTTGGATACCACATCTTGGAAAATAAAGTTAGAAACAATTAATAAAGCTGTATTTTTTCATTGATTTTACACTCATTTAGCCTGAAGAATATTCTAAATGCATGATTGATAATTAATATACAAAAATTATTAATTATAGAACGATAAAAAAAATAACATTCCTACTTCATAAAAAAGTGTTTGTGAAACTAGTAAGCACGCTACTGCCAATTAACTGTGTTACTTTTATATTGATAATATTATCACATTAAATAACAACTTATGTTATGCCTTTATAAACTTATAAACTAATTATAAACTATAATGCTATAATGTTATTTGAATTGATTAAAATAAGTAATTGAATTATTTTACTTGAAGACTTTCTTGTAGTTTGATCATTAATATATTTACTTTTGAATTTATGTCAACATATATAGTACATGTATAAACATTATTTCAACACGTTTTAAAGAATGGTTTATCGCAACCTATTACGTCAGATACTATATGATTTTATCTCGTTTAATAAATAACAAACACGTTAATTAAAGTAAGGTAATTTTTAAAATAAAATAATGATATTCAGTCAACATCGAGAGTAAAATAATCGCATTGTGTACTACGGATCGGTGTTTATAGTTTTTATAAACTTATAGGTACTTATGATGTATGCGTTCTTATTAAAATAAACTTATTTGAAATGTTTTTTCTTATAAACGAAGTGTATATAATTTAAGTAAATCGTATTCTAAATTTCTTTATGTTTATTTTTTCTAAAAAAAACGACTACTTTAGTATTTCTACTACTTTTTAAATCAAAATTTTAAATAATAATTTTTACATTTATTTTTCGTTTTTTTTTTTTTTAAGCTAATAATTTTTACTCCAGTATTTCTTTATCCTTCTAGAAGAATATTTTACTGAGAGATTATTGCCATAATTTTGGAGTGAGAAATTAATTATATACGACAATTTAAACTTTATTATTGTCTTGACAATTATTTTTCAACATTAAGTTAAAAGTTAATATCGTTATAAAATGAATAACTGATACTCGTGAAGGCAAACATTATTATTTCATTTTCATTTTATATTAATTTACTAGAATTGTGTAAAATAAAAAAGTCTAAACGTACTTTATGTGATGAACATACGGTTTACCAAATTATATTAGTCACAAATTTCAAATACCTCCCAAATTATATTCATATATGTAAGAATAAAATTTGGAAATAATATCATTGTACATATGAATCGAACGGAAGGAATGGTGATGTGTATGTGTACTCTTATTATTATAACCATTATATTATAATTCACCGTCGTTAAAATCTAAAATTATACCATGCCAGAAAGCAAAATATGTGTAAAAGTTATCTTAAATAAATTTTTAATAGATATTCATTTAAATCATAATAATTAATACATTTACCACCATATTTTGTATTATAATTATTGCTATTAGAAAAAACTAATATATTTGGGAATCTATTGCTGAGGGTTGAATTAAAATAATTTTAGGGTGCTTCATTTTTCTTTTGTTTGGAAAAATATTATATAGATATAAAGTAAAAATCAAAATGAGAATTAAGCATTTTAAACTTAAATTATTTTATTATTAATAATTTATAATATTAAGTATTTAATCAAATTAGCTTATATGATAAATAGTTTAGTGTTCTTTTGCATTGAGTATCGATACAAATATTCGGTTAAAAATTGAAATTATAAATATTTATAGAAAAATGTTGAGATAATAAATTATTTATTAGAATATTTTTTGAATTTGTTTAGAATACTCATGTGTTTTTTTAATTTTTAAGTAAAACTAGCTTTCCTCTTTGGTTAAAAGTTTCATTAGAAAAAAAAAAAAAACATTTAAAATTTTTATAAATTATAAATATAAATAACGAAATTTTATTTAATACGATTTGTTCAAGCATCACGGAGCAACTCTTTTCAAAATCACAAGAAATGTAAACTCAAAGAGTTATATTACATTTATTATAATTTTTTACTATAATTATAAATAGTATAATATAATTACTAATAAATTATGGTGATACTACTATATTATTAAGAAATATCTTAGGTACATGTATCTTCATTGTTTCACTGATTCCCGTTATTATATTTATATTTTCATTCACTATTACTTTTATTCTTTTTTTTCTAAAACTGTGTTTTTAGAATACCGAAAACATTAGCAAATAAACTACAAATGTCAGCCTTACATTAAACCCAATGGAGTAGAAATCTGTTAGTTTTTCCAGATGGTTCATGACAGCTATTTACTTATTTTGTTTACTGTACTCATTGGAGCATAAACCTTTTTTTTCACGCAATAATGATTTATTTTTTCAATACGGACCAAGACGGAACAAATGTGAAAGGTTCCCACCACCAACACCGTACCATGAAAATCGAAAATATACTATCGATAACATTCTCTATTTATATACTAACAGTGTACTTTAAGAATACTTATACAATATACTTGTAATCCGCATTATTAAAGTTTTTTTTGAATGTATAAGAATTCTTAAATATTTAAGTAGTTAAAATATTCTGATAAAAACTACGATTATATTCGTTGGTTTTATGCAAGGAATGAAGAAATTATATATTTTATGTGAAGGTATTTCTTGAGGGAAGGTCTTAGATTTCTCAAAAGTAATGTGACATTATTGTACTAAAACTGACAAGATTTATTTTTTTTACTAATTATTCAGTTCTTCTAAATATACTTTATTTTTATATTATTTTTTTTCAAACGGTGGTGGCAATTACCTCTGTTGCCCCCTTTCCCTGAATCTATCCATGACTTTATGATAGTGTATAAAATTCTGCATTTCTTGATAATTATGAATTCTCTTGTAGGAACATAAACATAGAAAATGTAAAAATAATTTTAAACATTGTTTTTATTTAAAACATAAAAATATAACAAACATAACAAACCAACCAATTTTATATCCAACCATTTAAACAAAACTATAGCCTACACTTTCCTTTAAATAGAATTATGTATAACTGCAATTCATTGGAAAACTGATTTTTTTTTTTCGATCCCCAAGTTATTTATGTTTAAAGTAAAAAGTGTTATAAAAATTCTAAAATTGTACCAATTTTGTCTTTATATTTAAACAGTACTCTTACTCCCGGATGTAAATATTTATTGTTTATAATAAAAATATTATTATTATTATTATAAATTTATAAATCCGTAATAAATAATTGGAATATATAAATTAAACTAGTTTTGACTTATGTACATTTAAAGCTTAAAATATCTATGTGGATTTACTTATTATTATTAAAAAAAAATATATATATATATATATATATACTATAAACATCGTAAAGAAATCCCAACCAGTTTATGACCAGTTTATCATTTTAATTATCATTTAAATACTAATTTATAAGCATTTAACTAATGATTTTGGTTGGTTTTCTTATCGAACCTGCTAATATTCATTTATTCGCATTGATAGTAAGTCTCGAATGAATAATTATAAGAATTTAAAATTGAGAATCTAATAAATATCCAAGTAGACATAATTAAATCTGAGAAATAAGGTATTTTAATTTATAGTTGTGCATGTTGATTATTTTGAAACATTCGTTATACCTTTTCCTCGCTTATGGAGCGGTAGTTTCATTACAAATCACTTTATAATAATATATTATTAGTTAGAAATTTGGGTTTTTTTTAGATAATTAATAACCTGTGTAGTACATTAGAGTTTTGATCATTCGAAAAAAAAAAATTATAGCAAATTTCTGTACATTACAAAACTCAAAACCGAGATATTTTTTCCGATTTCTTGAATTTCGTATTTTATTACTATATTTCAATGTTTTTTTTAGTTAATTTCTGAGTTCGACGTAATTATGGTACTATAAATTTGAAAAAATGCAAATTATCTCACTTGTCTTAAAATTTTTTACTAATTAAAGTTAATGTTTTCAATTCGAAACTCTGCTTCATTTTAATTATCCGAAAAATTTTATATTCACGTTTTGAACTCATAAATAACTATTTAGACTTTATACGTTTTTACAAATATTAATGTTGTAAGGTTAGAGATCCCAGTATTGTATGACGTAGGGAATATTAAATTACTATTTTTATCCCTAACTATTCACCATTCCTGCACAATTATAACTTTAAATATGTAAAATTATTATTTAATGAACTCGTTCAAAATTTGACATGCACATATCACAGTTATTAATAAATATCCTTTAGTGCCATGATATTAAACTAAAAGAATAATCGACTTGATTCTAAATCGAAAAATTTACTGTACCTGTGTCATAATTTAGTTTAATCCTTAAATCATCTATTACTGTTTAATTTAATCATTCTGGTAGTAATAAAATATGGATAATAAGTAGCGTATATTATTTTAGACGAAATCTATAAAACAAAATAAAAATATATTTAAATATTTAATATCGTATGCATATTGCAGCTATTACAACATTATAATATGCTTATAAATTGGGCTACTAAATAGGTACACTATACAAAATAGAATGCGGATTGTAATTAAATATTGATAAAAAAAAAAAAAAAATCATATTACAACACCAATACGGTATTAATTCACAGAAAATAATATGTTCTTACGAGATTATGATTAGTTGTTCGCGATTAAAAATATGATAAAAATAAAAGAAAGAAAATTAAAACCTGCATCTGTCTATACTACTTTAGTTATCTACTCGTATAGTTTAACTATTAGTGTTCGCTGGGGGGGTCGCCATGATAAGTGCACGAACACATGTCCACGTAGCCGATGAATATACACAAACCGTTGGTATCGTTCACGGTATAATAACAATATCAAACGGCCACAATGCCCACTCAGTCCTCTTTTCCCGTGTCATCCCTCTGACGACAATGATGTGGTAACGCACGTAAGGAGTCTTGCGTTTCATCGTAACCGGAAACACATCGTTGTGACATCTCGTAGCAAACGCTGCTGTGAAAAGTTGCCTATCCATCATAATGCTACACCGTACACGTGTTCGGTCGCAACGTGACGGTGATGTAAAATAAGCTAAAATGTAAAAATAATCAGATATCGGACGAACGGGTAAACGTACATTATGCGTCTCCGCGTGGCACGCAGAAGATAGCTGTTCGACCGTGCACTAGAGCAAATCCGTATACGGTTACCGATCACTTTGTTAACGTGACGAGCAAATATATGTACATATATGTACATGTGATTTGTGTTGTTTATATATACTTAATATATGCACACATGATGATAGCACAACGTGTCAACGCAACCCGTTTACGGTAAAGTATACCGGAATAATAGGAGTGGAGAACGATACAATATTGATACAGTCGAGAGTGTTTTGATGGAAACGTGCGAACGCACGTTCAAATTTTCGGAGACATTCCTCTGCCCCTCTCTTTCTCTGGACCACCTCTTAAATCACATTGGCACGACACGGATTTCGGTCAGACCACATTTTTCGACGAACGAGTATTCCATCTGCGTTCTAACAACAAGTTGCGTGTTAATATCGTGTCGTCAGTGGGAAACCACCTGACGGAGGACACATAAAATATAAAATGTACATTCAAACAGACCAAACAATCATTGTTCCTGTTTTTCAATGACGGGATGCGATTTAAACCACCTGTATCGGTAAATTGTAATAGAACGACATTTAAGCAGTGTATTCGTCAGTGGTACCCAAATCATATGGGACATTTTTCTCGATTTGGCAATTGTTCGAGTTTTAAATTCAATATTGCACAGAGTGTTTACAATCGTGGATTTGCTTAAATAAAAATCTATTAAGACTATTTCAAAGCAACGTTTTGCTCGCTAAGTGTTTAGCTCCTTATTATGTGTCTATGCTTTGTAATTTTCATAGAAATTACAATAAAATATTAAAAATCAGTTTTCGATTAAACACAACTTTCATCATGTAGTAAAACACATTTTAAGTGTACAATATTAACTCAACGAATAGTAGCATGAACTATTTTAAACTCTTTCACAGCCCAAAAAAAATAAAAACGATTTCTTAAAATAAAATAGCAATAAAAAAAAATGTATCTTATTTATAGCTGTTCTTGTCACTCTAATATGATAATCGGCCTCAACTATCCAGATATACTAGTAATTAATATATATGTAGTCATATGTTATACGACCTGAAATTTAGAAGACTGTCTATAATTATAATATGCATACGCATACAGCATCTCACTCAGAAAGGCTGTTTTTATAGCTTATATCTCAATAAGGTCATGTTGTTTAATTTAAATCATGTGGTAAGGTCTTTATTATAATTAGATGAATATACATGGTGTGATTAAATATAATGAAGTATGTAGATCTCAATAGATATAATAACACTAATAATTTTCAATTCGTAGGTAAAATCCTCCACCTTAAAACATTTTCATCAATCATTAATTAATTATAATAATCCTTTGGCCCTCTACTTTGTACTTATTCTGAAGTTTGCTATTAGTTTAAATTAATCAAACGCCATTAACTACATTTAATATTGCTTGAAGTGCATTTTTTTAATAGCATGTACAATAATGCAGTTTGCATAATAATACGCATATTATATTTATAAAAAAAAAGAAACACAATCAGTTATAGACCGAGTTACAGTTTTAGTCCAAAAAATTTATATCTACAGCACAAAAATAATGTTTAAATTATAAAAAACAAAATATTGGTCATAACAAAATAAACTATATTTTCTTAGTCAAATAATTTGAATTTAAAAATTAAATTTAGATATATAATTTTGCGTATTGTTTCAAACAATATTTCAATATGAAAGCTGTTTATGAATGTACTATTGATATGTATTATTAGTGTAAGCCTCTACACTCTTATCTGTAATTTTAAATTTTAGTATGATTTAAATTTATCTATTAATTTCATTAATTATTCGTATTGCTCTATATAGTTACAGATTGATAAATTTATTGTAACTAATTGATTAAAACAATTTTTAAAAACACAAAAATAACAAATTGTTTTCTTTTTTATTATTTTTATTTTTTTTAACTTTTATTTTTTTATATATTTAGAATTTTCCTGACATTCATCATCTAAACTTAGGTGTAAAGAATTAAACTTTTTGACATCTTGTAAATTGGATCAATATATGGTATAAGTAGTTAGAACTATAGATTTAAAATGTACGGAAGAATAACAATTTTTACATTACGAATCAATTAGCAGTTAAAATAATATACAAAACAAACATACATAATATATAATAGTAGTTATTAGGGACTTAAGACGTCATGAGGACCTTTTTTATTATCAAATCTCTGAAGACTGAACCATAGAAAAGTTTAGTATTGAAATCGATATCCCATGGTGAATAATTAAATTATATCATTGAATAATGACTCTAGAAAAATATGTTTTATAATCAAAATAATGTACTCTTGAGATTCATCGAGATAAAATTACATTAGGATAATAAAATATCTGCAAATATAATATTTCAAGTATCGAACTGAAGCTTTATTTTCATCAAATATACATAAATTATTTGCTATAAATAATCTAATGAACCAAATGAGAAATTATTTTATTTTAAACATAGAAATAAATACAGCAATGATAAATTATATTCAAATTCGAAATTTTATAAATAATTATTTGGATATCATGTTACTGAATCAATTATAAGACTCAGCCGTCGGAAATTATCAGCATTTTCCGTCGGACGAGGAGAAAATTCATAATACTGTGAACGTTCATTTTTTTTTATTGTTTAATATAAGATTTCGTACTGTGTGCAGAAAAAACAAAGATACACACGATTTATATAGTTTATGGATGCCGATATTTTCTAAGTGGTTTGAGAAATCCTTTTCTGATCCCGTCAAAGCATGCATTATGATTCTGTACAGCGCGTGTTGGTGTATTGAATAAATTAACATTCTCTTAGTCGTTTGCCAGTGCGGCGCAAATATTCTTAACCTTGCCCCCACCCATTTACATTCCTGTATATATAATGTTTAAATACTTTGTAGTTTAACCCGATATTAAGTGCAAATATTTTTATGTTTACCAAATGTTTCAGAACGACCAAGCGTTGACGACCATGCCGGGCTACGTGGCTCTGAGTTTGGTATTCATTTTGTTCGGACTCGCAGTTGTCGCCGCTAGTATCAACTTGTTAGTGCTACGTTTCATGACAATGTGAGTATCTACTTATGTTATACATACTATTGTACGACTTTGAATTCATAATAATTTATTAGGGGGTGGTACACGTGATATACATTTTGCACAACATTTATGTAATACAACGATTGATATTCTTACATAACACACAGTGTCATAATATAGAAGCGATCCTTTGTGATCCGGTGTTTTGAAATTACATTTTCAGGGTAAAAGAAAGTACCGTATAATATTATGAAATAATTAAATAAAAATTCAACCGTTTTGTTCCGATTTAGGAGTGCTGTATTAAATGACTTTTTTCATAATAACTCAAAATTTTTTTATCTTATAATAATAAAATTTACTTACATCTAAATTATAATAAAAATCAAAGTTTATTACAATTTTTTAAAACATGAAATAAGTCAAAGAATCTTGTATAAATTAATAGTGGGAAAGTGAATAAAATTAAGAATCTTAAACTAGTTTATCAGTGAATTTTAATATTCTATTAATTTTATTAAATCAACCTAATTCTCATTTTAGAAAAAATCACGTTTTATAATGAACATGGTTTGTAAAATTTATTTGACGATTCTATATAGATCACTGAAAGCAAACTAATTATTTCTATTTTGTTTACTGATATTTTTATAAATACCGCGAAAATAGCGGTATTTAAATCGACATTTTATGTATACTACAAAATAAATTATGGTCGATCGATCCTATGTAACAAATATAAGTCGATATAATATTTGTTTTGGACAAATTTTACAAAAGCGCAATTACATTTCTGCAACCCTGCACAGGTTTCATTTATCAAACTTTCAATTTTTTTATTTCCTATATTATAAATAAGCAAAAAAAAAAAACATTGAATATTTAATTGTTCACTTTATTGTTTGTTCGTATCATAATTATTAAAACCTATTTCACTTAATACAGTAGTCATATATAATAAGTACTACAGAGCACATGAAAAAAATGTTATAGCATATTACTATTTTAAATATTTAAAGTACCAGCAAACAAATTCTTATGCTTCGATCGTTATTTTTATAATATTTAATTATGTTTGAAAGGGGGGTGGTGGCGTTTTCTTATCTCAGAGCGGTTGTCCCGCTCGGGAAACGAAACGAAAACGACGGGGTTGGGGCTAATAACTTTGCGTTTGAGACACATGGCACCTTATACCACTTGGCCACAATAAAGCTACTTGGACAATAAAAAAACTTTCAAAATAATTACTATAGAATTATATTTAGAATTATTATTCTAAAAATCTAATAATTATTAGTCTCGTTTTTTCAAGGCACGGTGTGCAGGGGGAATAGGTTATTGAGTAGGAATTATCGTTGCGCTATGAGACGTGTCTCGTCGTTCGTATTTATTGTTTCATTTTAATATACATTAATGTAATCGTCATTGGAAACCACAAAATGCGGCATGATGTGTGTGCATATGTTACAGTTAAAGTATTAAATTCCGTTAATTTATGAAATAATTAGATAGTTCATAAATTACCTACTAATTTTAGTTAAAGTATGAAATCATACATGAAAATTATACTTTCACTAGTTATTTCATAGAATATCTAGTTATTCAATAGATGCAATTTTAATTTGATACATGTTAAAGTATAAAATACGTTAAAACTTACAATAGATAATAACATTTTATTTATTTCAAACTTAATTAATTATATATTTATATATGCAATGCTATTGTAGAGACAGACGAACCAACATTGAACGCGTGTGACTGTAAGACTATTACTAAACTTTTAACCTTACCAATGTTATTGACAATCTTAATAATTACTATGTTTATATGATAGCGTTAAAACAGTTTGAAAAAATAACTTAATAATAATTTAATAAGAACACAATAAATGCAAAATTATAAATTTATTATGAAAATATATTATGAATCAATATATCACTTAACAGATATCCTCCTGGAACAAACGATCAAAGTCATGAAGTAAAAATATTAATTTTAAAACGGTTCATAAAATATTAGCTAAACCGATTTAGTATATATTTGTAAATAAACATCTGAAAACGGTTTAAGCTAAACCGTTTTAAATAATTTTAAAACGGTTAAATTTCAAACCTTTTTAATGCTATCATATAAACGTAGTAAATCATACATTTACAATGATAATTTTATCTAACACGATAAATTTACATGAATACTGTAGTCACTGCAAGAACGGCAGTTTTATCTAATTTGTTGCTATGATGGACAGTAAAATAACGATATTGTACATGCATGAATATATCAATTTAACACATTAACGAAGCGATGCCAGGGAATATATAAAATAACTAGTTAATGTATAAATTATATACATTACTTACACGTTTTAGTTATTTTATAAATGATCTAGTTATTTCATAAACTAACTAATTTAATACTTAGTTTATGAAATAACTAGATCATTTATAAAATATACGGTCTTTGCATATGCATTTCCGGAGTTCGGCAAACGAATGGTGATAAAAAAAAAAAAGCAAACGCGATCGAAATATTATATGTCATTGCTATTTTTGTGCGTTGAATTCATTGAAATACGTTTGATGTTGTATATTGCTTTACGAGCAGTGAATTTCTTATTATATTTTCGCGTTTCTATGCGTTCTTTTGATTTCAAACATCGGATCATAGGGCGGCGCATCATCCCGGGTCCCTAAATTGAAAGGACTAATATTAAGTCGATCTTAGCCCGCAGGTGGTATCAACTGGACTGCAATACAATAATACATAGCATCCCTTTGAATACTGAACCTTTGATATCACACCCATGGGCATGTAAACACACGGTATATATGAATATATTTTCGAATCTTTAACAATACACGAGGACTCCGCATTGCATTTCCTAAATCGTAAACTACCTTCACGCACTGTTTTCATACCGAAAAGTGTTTACCATGAAACCATTGTGCGTGACTAACTATACAACTGCGGCAAAGAAGACCGATCCTTCCAATTTTTCCGTAGGATGTATGGTAAACTATCCCAGGACGCTTTTTAATCCAAAGCATGTTCATCGTATCATGGGAATTGTCTTGGGACGAAATATTATAAAAACCCGTATTATTTCGTCTAATATCGATTTAAAATCTTACATAGTATTGAAAATCGCAGTACGAAATATTTTTGGGTCGCATTTACTCGATTGGATCCAATATTCTCTTGTGCATTGAACTAAATAGTATCAAAAATATTTAAATATAATTTTACCGTCACAATATGTATCTATATCACTCGATAAATTATAGTAATTTTATTCGATATTTTATTGGATAAATTATGGAAATAAATATATGAATATAAAGTAGGTAATAGTTACAGTTAGTTTACATTTTATTTTTTTCTGATAAGCTGCTATTTAACTAATAAGTTAAACGCATAAAAATATGATACCGGATTAATAATTATACACAGTTAATATAATTTAAATATAATTAATTCAATATACAGATCAAAATAATACATTTGACCTTAAAGTATTTAAGGTTATTGTTGAATTTCGAAAAAACATAATACAAATAAGATTTCTTATTTAAAGTATATTTTTTTTAATATTGTCGAGATTTGCGAAAAGAGGAAAATCATGAAATAGTAAATTCTAAAAGAAACGGGAAGAATATCAATATAATTGTAGTATAAATGATTAAATATTATTAGTTTATTTTAGTACTGGACATGTGAAAATTTACAAATTGATTTCAATAACTTAAAATTAATGAAAATATTGATTCTTAATGGTTTTTTCAGTCTGTAATATGTAAATTTAAGTTTTCAACAAAAGACGTTTCTTTATAATTATCTATACACACTATATATATGTATACATTTGGTTTAAATAAATATTTATATAATTGATTTGTAAATACAAAAATAATTTGTCTCAATGGTGGAATTTCACGTCAATTATTTGTTGTGTATAACATAGTATAAACACTATTTTAATGCAAATTACAGTCACAATATAAATCACCCATAAACATCTAGAATTATTATTATACCAACAACTTTTTCCGAGCCATTACCTTAAATTATTTTTTTACATATAATAATTTTAAAACTAAAGGGAAATTTTTAATTTTTTAAGTTTGAACTGTTAAAGCTTAAAAAAAGAACCAAAAGTCGATTACAGTAAAGTAATCTTAAGACATTTAGTTATAAGATTAAAAATTATATATATAAACATTGAGTTTTTATATTATAATAACGAACAGTGGAAAAAAAAACAAATAAATAAAAAATGTAATTATATCAATTTAATTCTGAGATGAAAGAGACAAGTTTAAAATTTTCTCATTTAGCGCGTCCTTTTTGAAAAAGTTAGACTATTTTCACAAAAAATAAAAAATATGTCATTTGAAAATTGAAGAAAAAAAAAATATCCAACTAGCTGTCAAATATTATATTAATAATTCATAACTAAAATCATATTATATTGGTCTATAATCTTATGAATAACATGAAATATAATGTTATGGGTTATAAAGCAACCTATCTATAACGAAATAATTGAGATAGTGTGGTAAAATATATTACCTTTTAATGTATAAATTATTTTAGCTCTTTGATGTGACTCTAAAGTTTCATTTGACAAATATCCACTTGAGTTATTAAAACAAATCAGTAACATGGATTGACAGTAGGCGTGATATACCTTTTCACCAAATTATTGCAATTCATTAACATTATTGATGTAAAATATCTGTTCATCTCGTTTTAAATACAAAATAATATATTTGATTCTTTGAGGTTTATATTACTTATTACAGTTGACTGTCGATTGTCGACCACCATAGTTGCTGAGGTTTCCGCTAAAGTAAAAATAATATAGGTAAAAGACCCTTTTATCTTCTAAAAAAAAAAAAAACATTACATCTGCACCTTATTGGATGCATTGAATCCGAATAATTTACATAGTTAGGACCATTCCAAATCCTTTCAACCGAAATTGGTACATTTATTACTTCCGATCGCTAACCAAAAAAATAAAATAGTAAATCCTGAAACGTTACACCGTATTGTGCGTGCAGTAATCGTATGCGTACGATTGTGTTACAAAGTCCCCAGCGACGAAGTTAGAAATGTATTTCGACTGATAATATACATTAATACGTCATGACAACGTAACGTACATCGGATTGTTAAAAAAAAAAAACGAATATCTCAATACTAGATTCTAATAATCGTTTGTCGTTTAATCCGGTTCGGTGAAGGTATGGATTGGATACGATATCGGGTAACAACTATACCGCGGCAAATCACGAGAGAAAACGCAAAACGCCACGAATCTATTTGTTCATCACAGTGTCCCCGCACCGATGTGATATTATAATTTGTAACGTACGTGATGTATTATATAATAATGTGTTGGTTAAGTTATTTCGTGTCCATACATTTTAATTGTCGTCGTTCGTTATAATATTATTATTATTATTATTATTATTATTATTTCCCACATGCCGCGTACCATACACCAATAAAAACTTGACGAGCGAGTAGTGGAGACGATGCCAACATTGCCGTTATTGCGCACACGAGTGCGCGATTTAAGCCTACGGAAAAAGAAATATAAACTCCAACAACGAGTGTGACTTACATAAACGTAAACTATGCGCGTAGCTTACGAAATAAATCAAATACCCAATTAAGGGTTTGTTGGCCGAAAGAAAATGAGAAATGTTTACTTGTCATCGGTTAAGTACTTTTGACACATTTTATCGTTATTTTTATGTGAAATAAAAGTTAAAAACTAAAGTACTTAATTGGTGGACACAATTTTAAGTATGTTTATATTTGATTTTTCAACAGGCGTTGTGTTTATAATTTGAAAACATCATAATTTAACGAAATAAAAAATATATATATATATATATATATTAATCATCGTAACATAATTATTATTTTAAAACTATCATACTATGATAATATAATTATTAAATTTTTAAAATAAATTACACACAAGTGTTATACATTTTATAACATAATTCTAAAAGGCCAGAAGCCTAAATATTAATGATGATTATATACTTTTTGTCGACCAAATTACTGCATACAGTCGGTAATATTCTTCAAAATAAATTATACAGAATAAATGTGTTAAACAACCTAACCCAAAATATCATATAAAGTGACCAAGTTACTTTCAGCATTGGCAACGTCGCATTCTAAACAAGTCACCGAAATATTTACGGATCCTGCTGATACAATATAGTTTATAATTTATTACTATTGCCATGTATATAAGGGCATAATATATGGGTGCATATACATATGTATAATAATAGGAGCCAACCTTTTTTTTCCTTTCGAGATTTCTTCTGTTGTCTCGCGCACGCGCATTCGCTATGGCCATCTCGTGGCCATCCTTACTCTGGCTGATATTATTGATTTCTACCTCGCACTACCAAACGGCATGGGGTCGGTCGTCGCCATCGTTGATTTCACCCTAGAATAATTACAATGACACAGGACCCAAACCACGAATTATGTCCCCAAGATTGCAGCTGCCGACAACGTGCCCGTATGTATGTGTGTTTTGATTTTTCGAACTTGTTCACAGCTGTCGTCTATTCCTGTGACAAGTACTTGGAAATCGTTTTCACATCCCCGAACAACAATAAAGATCAACGCCACATCCGGTTACGTCATATAAGCATGTATGTAATAGGTCTCCGTTGAAAGTTTAATCTAGTCACGTATCGATAACATTATAATTATTACTAGAACGTATAGTCAAAAATCAAAACATCAAAAACGTTAGGATGTATTCAAAACGGCAATATTCGAATTCGACAAATTTATAACCGAGTGTTTATGTATTCAACATGCACGTGGGCTTGTGGGTGTTTATACGTATGTGCTGATACGCGTTGCGTGTTACAATTAAAGTCGGGAAGCCTTTGAAAATTAATACATGAATATATTCGTATTTTCGGTGAATCCCATCACGCGTTGGAATATGAACTGCTATTACTCGTTCTAACCTTATCCCAACTGTGGCAGCCATACATCATTCGTTGCGGAAAATGCATTAAAATAAACGAATATAATCGTTTTCACAAAATCTATCCTACACTTTTCTGCTTATCGTCATTTTGTTTTAATAATGCGATTTCAGTGAACCTGAATAAATTTGATTTACATAATGAAATAAAGCCACCGCTGTTTTAAACACTTTTAAACTAAATTAACTATCTTTCTCCGTGCATAATATTTAAGGATTTATACATTAATTTTACCTACACAAATTGTAAATAAATAAGCTAATATATTTAGTTATTCTTAGCGGCCAAGGTGAGTTTATGATCACGGCTATCTCACGCTCTCAGGATTTTGGTTCTTAATTTGGTTTTAGTTCAGTTCCCTACCATACGAGTTCTGCATTAAATTGGTTTGAAAAGTGCTGCCGTTAATCGTATTGTTCTCTATATATAAAGAATGTCACAATAGGTCAATATAAATTTTTTTCCACGTATTATTTTGATAAAAAAAAACATTATGAAGACAATATTTATTAATACAAATATAAAGAACACTAAAACATACGCGGGAAAAATATGTTTTGTATATCCAATGGTATGTTTTTTTTTTTTTTTATGACCCTGTACATAACTGGTTTGGCCGTCAGCTAAAAGGAGGCATGTTCATTGTTGTATCACGCTTCGAGTATTTGGACGTATAATCTAACACGCATTACAAAAGCGATTATAGAAAACATTCAAACCTATTTTTTCGTTTATACTGCATGTTATTATAAATACAAACAACCTAATACATTAAATGAATATAGGTGTATACTGTTATTGTTTTCGTCTATGTTAATATATAATACAACCATGTAACCAAATAGCTATTTAATTTTTTGATTTGTGCATACAATATTATTATTACTACTTTGTATTTTTTATAATTTTTATTTCAACTTTCACCGGCTTCATTGGTGTTTCTTCAATCAATATTTACATTCGGTTTCAAAATGATACAACTTATAATTTATATTTATTTGAAAGAAAAATATTTTTTCAAAAATTTTTTAAGATTTATATGGTTTTTATAATTTTCGATTAATCTTAGATGAAAACTTATAAAACAATCATCTATAACGATTTATGGTCTACAAATTATTATACATGTATATTCGATATTTTATTATATATAATATATTATGTATTATTTTTTAAATTCAAATTTTAAACTAGTTTTGGTAAACCTATAGTTAAACAATTATTGTGAATAGGAGCCAAGAGAATAATTAAACCTACGAAGAGAATATTAATTATAACCAGAAGCCTGGGTTAGTAACAATAACATAACTTCAGTTATTGTTTTTGAATCTCAAGTAGTAAAACTGCTAAACATGACGAACACTGTGTAACACTCGGTATTTCGAGCACACGCAACATATATATACAAAATAACTTGTAACAAGATAGACATCAATTCCAAATGTGTTTCAATCAGGTCTGCTATATTATAATAGATACTACAGAGTACATTTTTAATCTCTCATAATAGTGGTATGTTAAACTAATTGTTGGCAAGGAATAAAAATACATATGAGGTATGTTCACAGTAAGTCCAATACAATTCCTTAATATGTATATCCTTAATATGTTGTTACAGTTATGAAAAAAAAACATTTCTATTTTAATAAATTGAAAAATATTTATATATAAATGTTTTGCAAATAATAATAAAATAATAAAAGATATAGGATAATTGATCACGAAACATGTCTGTGTAAATTACCTAATAATATTTATATACAACATTTTTTTTTTACATATTTTTGCATAATTAAAATTTTAACACACAATTTTGCATACACTGATTTTTTCATCATAATTTCATATTTATTTATATGCATACCTACCTCAGGGTTTAAAACATTAAAAGTTCATAATAATTTTGTTATAAAACAGACATTTTTTGAAATATTATAAAGGAATGTGATTTTCCAGTTAAAATATAATTAAAATGAATAACTTAAGCATAAAAAAATGTTAACATACGAGTATACCTATAACTTTGTAATCGTTTCGGTTGACTGTGTTCACCGAGTGCGTTTTATTATTCGTATGTGTCATAATGTTTTACGCATAAGTTCTTTATATTTCTATTAGTATTCAAACGTCGAGTAAATGTCAGTCGAGTAACAAGACATAATCATATTCAAACACGTTTACAATCCATTAAAATGAAAATAAAAAATAAAACATGTAATTTTTGTATTAATACCTGCTACTCCATTATATAGTGAAATAATTATTCACGATCTGCAGCGTATTCTACCCCGGGTTTTCCATAGGTTAAACTGAAATAATTAAATTCAAGTATTGTGTTCACTTGACCTGCGAACAATGGCCATATATTAAATTTATATTATACTCTATTCAATCAGATATTGTTGTATTGGATGTTTATAACCAATCAAATGATAAATAATATACATATAGGAGCGTAATACTCATAATTATTTAAGTTTATATACGCACATTAAGCGTGTATGAATTTCAAAATTTGAATTTGATGAACAATTTTTTTAAATATATTATTATAATAAATATTATTATTATTATTATTATTATTATTATTATTATATTATATTATATTATATTATTAATTATTATTATAATAAATATATTAGCAATCCTTAAATTTGGTTGGCTCGTTGCGACTCGAAAGCGATTCCGATAACTTCGGAAGAACAAATCCATCGGAGTAAATTGTTTTTCAATCGAGTCAAACAATTTAATTATTAACTATATTTTGATATGTAAGTTAATTTGCATTACATTTAATATTTCACTAGAATATTTTCAAATCCATAATCATTATAATTATTCGTATTATTTTATTACAGATAAAAAACTATATTGATTATACATTTTATCATTACAGAAGTGAATTGATTATATTTGTGTTAGAATATTTGGTGCAATATATGTGGTAAAAAATATTATTCGCCCACTTTATACTTCTAATAATTTGATACCTCAAAATAATTGCTATTTTTCGTTAAGCTTTTAATTAAATATTAAGTATCAAAGCATAAACTCGTAAATGGATAATTTTCATCTTATATAATCAAATAGCATTATAATTTTCTCATTGCACTGTTAAAAATTAAAAATGTCACCTATCCTTCACTAATAAAACATATTTTTCGGCTAAAAAATGAAAACTTTTGAACATCGCCAAAAAATCAGTTTTATAATTAGTTTTTTTTATTTATATAATATTCGTAAGCATCATGGTTTTAAACTATAAAATAGTAAACAGAATAAAAAAAAAAAATTAAAATGTTACTAATAAAATTATCTAGCTAAAATAAATTACAATTACACTAGAATAATCGTTTACCTAATAGCCAAATAAATTAAAAATATAATATATTTTATAACATATATATAACATATTATGTTGAAAAAAATTAGATTAACATTTGTATATATGGTTATAATAAATGAAGGTGTAGGTAATACAATAGTGATGTTGTATAATACTGACGGACAATGATTACCATGGATCCAGCATTCATGATATATCACTATTGTAAGTAACTATATTGACGTAGAAGTACCTGTCAGTCTACAAACTAACTGGGTATGAAACATGTCGACTCAAATAACATTTTAAAATTCCTATTACTAATAAAAATATATGACATAATTTAATGCCTACGTTTTAACGTATTTGATTGACATAAATTAGTTTATAATTTATTTTATTCTGCAGTCAATAATCAATGTTGTCGTGGGTTTTCTAAAAAAAAATTTGAATTATTTTCGAATAAATATTAAGTAGTTTTTAGTTATAGAGGAATGCAGTGGGTGGTAATAATATTAAAAATCCCACTACTTCAGTAACCGGATTTTTTTCGTCACCAAAATAAATTAAATTCAAGTCTGGTATTTTTTATTGGCTTGTGAAATGGTTTGACGAAAACCTGTATTATGCTACATAATATTTCCATAATAACGCTGCATGTTATTAATGCGTATGCATTATACATATATTAACATAATATAACGAATAACGACGATGGTGAAATCGGACTGGAACGAAAATATCACTGTGCGCAACTGGGGAGGGGAGCAAGGAAAAGATGCAGTATATGGGGTTCACGCTGTTGAATTCGATCAGAGCGATAGTACAGCTGCACAAAGATTCGCCTGTTGATGGTTAATAATAATAATAATAATAATAATAATGAAGTAGGCACTAGTCATATTGTCTGCAATAATCACGATTAACACAATATCACATAAATTCGTCTTATAATAATACATCGTCGAATAGCATCTCGTACTGCAGGGTCGACAACAATGTTTTCATATCATCACCATAATGACCATCGATCATCATCATTGCATCGCACACTCTTGATGATAGTGGTATATTTGGGATAATTTTTTCAGTGGGGGGAGATAAAATCTATACATTCGATTTTGAAAAATTAATGACAAAACATTCTTTATTCTAAAAACATAAAATGTTTTAATTAACACGAGACTCAAACAACAGAATCAATTATAAACTATGAAGTGTAATAGAAATAAACTATTAGCATAAAATGTTTAGCAAAATAATAAAAAATTTAAGTTAAATTATAAATTATTAAATATATAATCATAAATTAGTATATAAATAAATAAACAAATAGTTTATATATAAATATATATATATATATATATATATATATATATATTGAAATAAATAAATAAAAGCTTAACCTGGAGTATTATTATATTTGTAAAGTTTCGAACTAAAAATTCATTATCAGGTACCTACAAAATTAACTAAATTCCGACAGAATATGAATACGTGCAAAGCTTTTGTCTAATTATTTATTTCTAATGTGTAAAATATTTATTAATTTATTTATTTATAATAGAATATTTATTTTCGGTTATAACTATAGATAATACATTTTTCTTGTCTATGGTTATAACACAGAACATTGGTATTGATGTTAGAAACTTAATTATGTTTTAATTACAAAATTTACTACCATATTTGATGGGAATGCATGATAGGCAAGTAGTCATAATAATGGAATTTAAACTATAACCACAGCTTCCGCAAAACAGTACAGAAGAAGAAAAAGCCTTGGGGCCTCTATTGTCCCCTTCCCTAAAGTACGCCAATGCTTGATGACTGTTCGATTATTATGCGTACGGTGGCGTGGAAACAATGGAAATGGCGAGATCATGGCGTACGATAGTATAATAATATAATTCAAGACCGTCCGGAGAGGTAAAATGTGCCTTCTCCTCGACCCTCTCGCGCGCGGGCGCGCTGAACACTTTCGTGTGATTGAAACACGCGTTGACGGGTCGGACGTGATTGACCGGCTACACTTGTGTACACACGAACACCGGTGGTATTGATATAATCAAAGCTGGTGGTGACAATAACAATAATAATTACGTACGTGTGTATCCGACCTGTCGCGTAGCAATTAAACGCGACGTCACTTCGGTTGGTCGTTTAATTGACGAGTGGATGTCTCGAATTATTTATCGGGGGCCACAAGGCAGTTTCCGAGCGAGAGCACCGCAGCCGTAGCCTATGCTGTCAACAAGCGCGGAAAGGTCTCTCGACACTATCAGGGCATGTGAACAGTTATTGTTATCAAGTTCAGTCCGGATAATTTTCTCGCAGTAACCAACGAAATGGGATACGACGTGAAATTAAAAATTCAAAAGTTCTAAAATTAGAACCGACCGCCCTGTTATACACGTCGTTACCCCACTACCGGTATCATTCGAATGATGCGAAATCATTGATCCATAAAATAAAGTATATTGGCAGATAAGCATTAATATTATATTATATTAATTAATATTATATAAATATAAAATTATTATATTCATATGTAGGGGAGGGGAGAAGGGTAATGTTCTATCTGATATTACTTAAGAATTGAATTGTATTATTCGAAATATTTTTTAATATTCTAACTCGATAACAGGTCAATGCGATCACAAATTTATTTACATCAAAAGTAGATCTCTAACTAATTCTACACCAACCATTTGCTCGGTCGTCATAATTTATACAACTCGGGTAACGGCCTTACTATTGTTAAAACTTATTTTTACGAACTTGCTGAAAGAAATCGAATACATTTTATCAATTTGGAATGTCTAATTTATAAAGATTTATTCCCGGAATCAATCGAGTGCATAATAATGATACAATATTTTTTTAGGAACATTATTATATGTTCAGCGTAGAATATAGCATAATAATGGTCAAAGAAAAATCTTTTAAAGAACGTTTTTGTGTTTGACAATTTACTCTCTTGAGAATTCGTTTTGTTTATTTCTCTCTCGTTATCTTTATATATATACGACGTGTGTGTACACATTTTTATCTGTATTCTATACGTGATGTGTTTACCACTCTGTAAAACAATCAAAAACGACATAGGCTTTTAGATCAAACTATGCAACCATTTTACAAAAATGTTATAAACCGTAAAATAAACGAATGCGTGGAGTAGAATTTACTTTTCCGGCTCGTAAATTATTATTTAATATTATATTATGATCAGTATTATAACCTTATTTTTTTTTTTTTTTTTTTGTGGGGGGTGAATGATAATATTAAAATTATGGAAACAAGGTAATTATTTATAATATGTTATCCATTTGACTCAAACTATTTGAGCATATATTTAATCCATATACTTTAATATTTATAACTATAGATGATTCAACATTAGTAGTATAGAATAGTGCTAAATGCAGTAATTTTTAATTTATTGTTTGCAATACATAACGATTATAATATATAACGTTACCTCTATATTGATAAATTATAATATTAAAACCCGTTTGTCATCCGGTTCCATTGTAAAGAGCCTGAAAAATAATACTTGACCTATTTATAATTTCATTGTACCTTTAATACTCGTGTTGCCTAATCGGAATGATAAATTAATATTAAGTTTTCAGTTCCTCATTTCCCTACTTTCCTTGTAAATTTTACCCAATAATTAAAAACTATATTTTTCATTGGTTTATTGTTTATTTTTTATGTGTCTTATTTTATTTTACGTTAGAAATTTGTTACAATGTTTTTGAACAAAACACCGTAACATCATCGCTGTGAAAACGATTTCGTTACGTAAAAAATATATGTATTTGCAACAGAACAAGAAATAGTTTAAATTAAACTAATTGGGATTGTCATAAAACCGTTTGTGAAATTACTACAACTAATGACTCGAAAATTAACCTAGTCACACGAAGTGATACACATGGTCAGCAGATTAATTTTTTGTAGGATAAGTGTTGCATAACGTTATTTTATCTAGTCTACCCGAACATTTTTTAACCACTTCGACGCCACTGATTATGATTTTGAATATATTAATAATTTATATAATATGTAGTTTAGAATGATTTCAATTCTCTTGTTTTATTCCATTCAACTAAACGTTTATATTGTATTTATAATAAAATATAGTATATACATATATATACTCGTATTATATATATATATATATATATATATATATATGTATATGGTTTCGAGAATTGCTGTGTTTTAAATCTGAAACTCATGTCAACCTAAGTGGCATTTGTCAAGGAGCGGCATAAAAGAAGAGGGTGTAAAATTGTTTTTAAGGCTACGATTCTGATTGTATTGTTCAGGTTTCTAAATTTATAGTTTAACTTGACGACGGGGTGGATTCTAAGAATTTCGAGTCGAAGGTCTCTCACATATCATACTACCTACCATCTGGAACTCAATATAGCTGCAAAATAAGTCGTCTTTGGAATGTTGGAAACCATAAATATAAAATAACACAAGTATAAGAACGATCGTTTTGTAGAAATGTGTTAACAAAAAAAAGAGTCGCCTACTATTTTTAGCTTCGCCCAGGGTCGTGACAACTATTCTTATTTTGGGTAGGGTGTAGATATAGTTTTTGTCCTTGGATGCTGATCATTTCGTAGATAATACCAACAAAATAATATTTGTTACGCATTTGACCTACAAGCAACGTATTTCTTCTAAAGGCGTTCGACTGTTTGTACTGCGGACATTATTTGATTATTCTCCGCCCGTGTCTGCTCATGTATAATATACAAACATCGTTGCTATACATACATGTGTATAATTCCAAGAACTGTTCTTTCAATCAACTGCCATTACAAACCCATTGTGAAATAAACTGTATATAATTCGTGTACGCGAGAACGTGACGTTTCCGACTGAGATAGTTCTATTGTTATCATCGTAAATCATTTTGAAGTCGTCGGTTTTTAAAACCGTATGTAGATAATCAGCAAACATCAAAAGAGTCCATTTTCGTTTATTTCTCATGCACAATAAATATTTTTCGTATAAATTCAGAGTCGGAGGACATATTTTCTCATAACTACGAATATGTGTTCTATGGCGTTGTAAGCGTCATATATTAAATGAAGACGAAAATGACAGCAGTTTCTTACCAACATCTACAGTATAAATGTATATATCACGTACATAAATATTCAACGACATAAATGCGCGCATATTAATAACACATAGGTGCACTAAATTATTATAGTACCTTTGAATGGATATCAAATAATTAATGAATAAAAAAACGCGGGAAAATGTCAATTACTGGGAAATCGTGACCTCAATAAAAAACATATATTCTGTGTTGTTTTCGAAATTTAATTTTATAAAGTACGCATGGAAAATGTGTGTATAAAAAAATCAACTCGGGTAACATTATTAAACTAGAACGTGTTTGACACATTGGCTACGAAATGTTATATAAATGTTATATCTTTTAATTTAATTATTCGTATGTCCGCATACATATTAACATCTAACGCGTATACGAAAAATAATCTAGACAAAGTGAATTTAAAGCATTATCAATTTTAAGTTATTACTCACATACGATTTAATTCGGGGAAACGTTATGATTAGGGCTCGGATTATCTAAATAAATATTTTCCCTGCGACATGATAAATTAGTTTTACGTGATTTTCCATTAAATGAGCTGTATTTAATTTTACATATTTTTATATAATTATTCATAATATATGTTTTTTTCATTTTTTTCTTACATATTTAGTTCATTTTGACAATATATTTTATTGACACAATTTTATCAACTGAATAATATTTTATCGTAATATCAAAATGCAATACCATCCAATAACATCAGTTGAAGTCGAAACATCATTTAGTCGGTATAAGGCAGTTTTACGACCAAATTCATGATCCTTTGAATTTAAAAATTTAAAAATGCATTTTATCATAAATTGTAATCAAGATAATTAATAATTATTTTTTTTTGCTTTTGTTACTTATAATTTATGATTTTTAATATCTACCTATTTTTAATCATATTATTATTTGAAATATAATTTATTTCATTAAGAACTCATATGAGTATATTATATAATTAAATATTAATAAATAAATCACATTAGTAAAATACATATTTTGAGTTTTTAGCACATATGTATGTACACATTTTGGTTTCATAAATACATATAAATCCGAGTCCTAGTTATGATGCTATTTGATGTATTTTTTTTTTTTACGTTTATACAACGCCGTGCACAGAGCACGTCCAAGAGAACATTATTTTACTCATTGAGCCTGCAAAGGATCACTTGAAATTTGTATTGCGAATGTTACTTTACATAACGATAGTATATTCATGTATATATACTCGTATATAGAAATTTATTGCGAATTGTTTGTTTGCGTTTGCCTACGGCGGAGAATTCATCCTTCACTTTTGGAAAGCAAACGTCTGAGCCGAGGAATGTTTCTTCATTACATACAAACACAACGTGCACTGCACGCAATGATATTCCCATGAGACAATTAATCGGCGGTTACAGCTTTGAGATTACACGTAAAGGCCGCTCGAACGACAAGTGTCTGGATGCTATCAAAAGGGATAAGACATTTCGTCGGGTTCAAATCAGAATTCAAATCAACAGTCCGTTGAACCCAGTCCAAATACGCGTAAATAAAAAATATAAAATATAATAATTATAATAAAAGTAATAATAAATATTAATGAAATATTATAGGTCGCCTCGAGGTTCTGAGATTAAATTTTCACTAGCCAATATAATATATATAATACCTCGTATAATACGGTTATTCGGGGTGTATTGGTTTTATACTGTTGCGGTGTGTGTGTCTACGTGATTTGCTGGGTGACAATAAAAATACAAAATAAATATTATTATATTTTGTGGTCGAACAACATTTTTAGGTAATGGGTTAGTGGGGTGCGGGTTAAAAGTGACGTGGAAGTTATTACAGAGAGCGATGTGATCCTTACGGTTATACAGTATTAGAAATTCGGTTGATGATCAATACAAAAAATGTATTAATCAAACATTGTTAGTATAATATGTGCATTTTACGTACGTATATAAAGAAACATGAATACTTGTTCTGCCTAAAATAACTATGCAAATCGCGATCGCGATCCGTGAAAAATCGAGACGACTGCTTTGTAACTATACGTAGAGATATAAATCCATTAATACTTTATATGGGTGGGCGATGGATGGAGTGGACCGCATACTTTTTATCTCGCCCGTGCTACATTTTAAAATTACTTCATAAAAATTTAGCGTTTATCGGTATTACATTTTATTACGGTGATCGTAAAATGTAGGTATTATCTAGAATTAAACTGTAGTTAAACTATTAAATGCCTAAATATAATATTATGTATATCCATATCGGAAAAGCTAATATAGCTATATGTATTGGGTACTTATTTTATTGTATTGATTCTGTTTGGCCCGCCAGAGTTTATAGTTCTACGAAGTGGACTTCTAGTTACATGAGTTTACCGTCCTTGGTATTTTATTGATGACGGGAGGGTTAGAAATCGAGTTTATAGGTAATAAATGTAAAACTATAATGATTATTTTTGCGTGAACCAAAGACTTTAAACAATTACAAAGAAAACAATTATAAAAATAAAAGTTATTGTTATGATTAACAAGAGATTTTAAATAATTCTCTGGCATGAACTGCTTATAAAAAAAATGTATATTACTCATATCCTCAACAGTTTTATAGGTAACCGAGAGAAATATTTAACTGCGGTAGAACCGGTTTTGACAAGTTTTTCGACAACGGCTAGAAATAATCATTTCCAAATTAACGTTCCGCACCCAAATACGTAGTGAAAAGATGAATATCTATTTCGTGAAGAAAATCTACATTTTAAAAATTATTATATTGCTACAAACTTCATTGAATTTATTTTTATATTTATTTTAGTATAAGTTTTATATACTCCAATTGATATGTATGAACAAAAATACATTTGAATTGGATTGGTTGTTTGATATTTGGCAGCCGATAACATCAAAGAAAAATGTATATTTAAAATTTCATTGTTTTGCATAATCTTACACTTGTAGTTAACTTTTTAATCATTTTGTGAGTCGATGCTTTTAATTTTTCCGTTTGTCTAACTGATTCGCGGCCGTTAAAAAACCTATGTAAATAATAAAAAACGTTGATGTAATACAACGTGCTTTACCGCTGAAAGCGATGTGCGTCGTAGTGATTTTAAACGTGCGATGTTTACGATCAATTTCGATCAGGATAATTTAGCTTTTTAATGTATTAATTGTTTTTTCAATTCTGAAACCTGAAAACCTGAAAAACAGAATATAAATACAATCCGTAACGATATAAGTAATAAGTAATATAATAAGCAATAAGTAATATGCGAGACAACAAAGGGGTGTCCAATACTTCCAATATCGGTCTCGCGTTTTATCGATTAATTGCTCAATATTAAACGGTTTTGTCACACCTGCGTTTACCACGCGTCCCGATCGAAACGCATCACGCACCATCTGCACTTAATCTTTCTAATCCCAATCCGATTCGATTAGACCGTTAAAACGCCGTAAGCGTTATAGCTATCTTGTGAACGCGAATCACTTTCAGTGGTCCATAAAATACTCTTATAAGTATATGCGTTGTATAAATTACACTTCACGCGTTGGCCGGTGCGTGGTTGGATTATTTAATTCGATCGAAATTTTATTGAAACCTTTTCAAGTACGCGATGTGACCATAACGTTTTACGGTGTTCTTACAGGAACGCGGAGGAAGTGCGACGCGAGGACAACGAGCTGCAAGGCGTTTCCCAGCACGTGATCACGGTGGACGGCGAGGCGGTGACGTCGGTGAACGGCAAACTGTTGGCCGGACACACGATCGCCCGGGACGCGGGTGACGACGTGGACCAGGTGTCCGTGTGCTCGTGCACGTGTGTGGGACCGGTGCAGTACGACTACAACAGGGACATGCGGCCCGCGGAACGGGCCGCCGCGTCGGCCGCGGCCGCGGCCGCCGTGGTGTACAACAGTCCGCCGTCCGAACCACCCGTTCTTTCGATGAAAAGAGTGTCGATATAGAGCGGCGGCGGGTGCGGCTCGGCGGCGCGATGTCCCCGCCCCCCGACCCGTCTGCGGGGACGTGCGCGTGCGCGCGCGCGGTGCGTTTACGAGCGGCGATGTTGCGCTATGGTAAATGTTCGGCAACGACGACGTCGCACGAGGCGTAACACCGTAACCACTCGACACCGTCCGGAGGGAATTCTCCACGCCGGATCAAAGACTCGTCGCTGCGCATCTACCGTACACGCGCACGCACACGCGCGCGAACGCACCCGATTTTTTTTTTTTTTTCTGTTAGTTTCGTTCAGTCCAACACGATTCAATAATGCGTCTTTGTTGTACAATAACTTCGCGTGACGCTTAACACGTGTATAGGATTACGAACGCTGTATTATCGCGTCGACGTGGGTTCGCTTTGCCGTTGCGTTGTTATGCTCACGATCACCCTAGTGCCCGCCAAAACGATTCGATAAATTTGTTAGTTGAATGGAAAAATAAAAATTTATTACGTTTACGGTACATGTTAATTTTGATTAAGCGGTAGAGAAAGACGGCACTGACTGACAACACACAAATTAATGGTTTATTATGAAATCATGAATGAAAACAGTAAAAATTATTATTCATGAAAAACGCAAAAGTTTACCAAACATATTTTGTTTTTAAAATAACATGTTCTCGACCTACGAATATTCGGAACAGTCTGTTAAAACTTTCAAGTATTACCGACATCATCAACGAAAACGGATTAAATACACTTGTTAATTTCTAATTTCCGTCCCACAAATATATAGTTTAAAGATAAATATTAAATCCAGGTATATTAGATACATATTAATACTACAAGTTCTGTGTTATGTATAGTTCTTCTCTTTACACGTTACTCAATATAAATCAAGAACTTAAAGGTATTACTAAATAATACATATTACACATCCTATAGGAGAATATTTAAAATTAAAAGTCGAACTTATCGTATACTCGTATGTTATATTTACCATGACAATATGACAACACAGGATTATTAATAATTGAGATACAAAGTCAACTTCATCTTTCCTCGTAAATAGTACAAGGATCAAGATTTTAAAATTGAAGGTGTGACAAAAATAGAATAGTGTCAAAACTTATCACATTGATAAGTATAAGTGAATACAAAAGATAGTTGCGTTTTAACACGTATCGTATGAGCGTTTTCATCAGCGCGCGTACAATACACACGTCTTATTAATGATTTGAATCCATACTGTCATTCGATTACGCGGACGACAATAAGTATTTTCATAAACTCGTATGCGAATTGTTTCCCCGTAACGGCCGTTCAAGCAGCATAATTCATGTATCTCGTTTTTAAGTACAGTTTAAGTTGGGGGAATCTTAATTTTGAAGCCGTACTTTATATTTTATAGAACACTAAAATCATATAAGAATAAGCCACTGTAAATAATTTGTGCTATTAAGCAGTTGAAGGGCTGGTCTTACGGTGAAAACTCACGTATCTCATCGGTATTTTAAGCTCACCACGCTACTATATTAAATTATCGTAAGGACGTATAGGGACACGGATAGGCGCAAATTCCACTGTCTACTGTGGTTTTTCTGTACACTAGTCGCTTTTATAACAACAAATATGTAAAATTAACCGGTGCAAAGGAATTTTGTTCTTAAAACGAAATACCAGGTGACGGCGTTTAAGTAGTTTTCGTGGAAAGTCGAAAATCGATTTCGCTACATTTCGCTACACATCAATAATAGTAATAATAATAATAATAATAATAATATGTTCGTGCGCTTAAAAATATAATATGGAGAAAAAAATACTACAAAATAAGCGCTTACGTAGTGAAACAATAATTTGAGTTCTAATGCGTTCTTTGGAACCGAATCGGATGTCCCGTCGTGTTCTATTCAAATGAACCGCGATGAATAATCGTTCATACGACCGGTAATGTTATAATAGACGTATAAGCATAATTTATTTATTTATCGTAGACATATTTAACACATAATATACATAAAAAGTTGTAACATGGAATAAAAATACAATAAAAAACAAAATAACTCATATATAAATGATAATAGCAGCAATTTTCAATAGGGTTATAATTATCAATTCGTATTGCTTACTGTCTAATTTTAATATTTTTACGCATAATATACAGTAATAACTTAACGTGCTCGGGTGTACTCAGTGCCGGTGCTAGGTATTACGGGGCCCTGAACATAGATATTAGCCTTTAGGTCCCCAGAAAGGGGAAAAATTCTAGTTTTTTTTTTAAAAAAATACTGTTTTTCATTGAATTTTAAACAATAACTATAGAGATATTAAATATTTATATTATTATTTATTGTAGGAATCCTACTCGTCAAAATATTACGCTTTCATCGTATCGATAACGATTTACTTTGTACTATGGCTAAATTTAGATATCATTTTCCAAATACAGTAAAACTTCCACATAACAAAGTCGAATAAACAACAAAAAAAAAATTGTAATATGGAGAAATTCGTTAAATAGAATTACATATTTTTTTAAACTTTTTTTCAATTTAATTATGTATGTATGAATGTATTTATACATGTACTTCAATGTTGTATGTGTTATATAAAAAACAACATCAAATATTATATTACAGTTTAATTTAGGTTTTAATCTTATAATTTAAAAAAAATAATTAGTGAGTTATATAAAAAAAATTTAAAAAATTATAAAATAGTTTTTCTGATCCAGTCATATTAGAACACACCATCACAGTAACTCGCTATTTATTTTGCTTACTACCAAAATATTTGTCATTTTTAAAAGTTAACGTTTTGTTTGGTAAACATTTCAAAAATAAACTTGTTTTATCAGCGTTAAAAATATTTTTTTGATTGAATTTTTCAATCAATTTTGGTAAAACATTTAATTTCCACGTATCACAGTCATTTCATTTTCAAACATCAACACTTTCACCACAAATAACTTTAAAAACTTTAAACACAATATTATGTCTCGATTTAAATTTATCTAACCATCCAGAGCTTGCACGAAAATCTATAAAACCAAATTTCTGAGCAAAATAAATTGCTTTTTCTTTGATTAACGAACCTGATATAGGCATATTGTTATTTCGTATACAAGTCGTCTATTTAAGAACAGCGTTGTCAACTTCTTCATAAACACACGTTTTTATTCGTTTTCTATTGCTGATGAAAGAAGAATTTTTCATTTGCTTGGTTATGTTTTCACGGTTTTTCAAAATGGTTGATAGAGAACTTGTTAGAATATTATATTTTTTGGTAATATCTTTTTTTTAACACCTTTATCGACTTCGTTTAAAATGTCAAATTTATCGGCGATAGATAAACATTTACGTTTCGAAATTTTTTTGTAAGGACGAAGAGAAAACAAGAGAAAATTCGTTTGTACCCATTCATATCAATATTAAAACTAAAGTACTGCAGTAAAATTAATCAATTTGCCTTCGGTGTCTTATCTTTATCGGATAAATTGTTCATCTATAATTTTAGAACAATGTTTAAAATTTGATAGTGACAACATTTAAAAAAACCGAATTTTATCGAATAATTAATTCGTTATACAGAAACATTAGATTCGTTATTTGGAGATAAATGTACGTGTATTTAACAATAAAGGTCATAGTTCTTAAAAATATTTCGTATAAATTTCGTTAAGTGGAAGTTCGTTATATAGAAGTTTCACTATAACTGGTGATAGGCATAGATTTATAATTTGTTGATATAAAATGCCAATGTGTCTCACGGTATTAAGATGATAATGAAAAATCATGGGGCCCTTTAACAAGCGCGGATATCTTGACAAATGTCCCATTTGTCCTCCCCTAGCGCCGGCATTGGATGTACTACACTGGTTACGTATTAACTTCTATTACTACGGTTTACTCTGTAACTTTTCCGTTCCACGTCGACCTGCATAACGCGTGTCCTTATTATTGGATGTTATTTTTCAAAGGTAGCAAAGGGTTAAGATATTTTTGATGTGAAAACATCTCACACAGCGTTCACATTTTTCCGCTTGGACAGTGAAAGTTGTCGAGCATTACCTTTTTCGCGTAACGCTCGATACCAATCATATTATTAAAAAGAGAGGCGATTTTTATAACAGTTCTCTATCTGAAGTTCTACAGGACCGATTTACATAGTTTTTATTTTTTTTTAAATACGAGTACTTTGTTTGAGCCATCTATTGAGAAATGTTCAAAAATGTAATTAATCAACAAATAGTTGAAAAATTTTCCGTGTATACATTATCGGTTGGGTATCAAGACTGTGGCGCGGCACGGTAGCTCGAAACAGGGCCATGGAGAGGAAAGTATGGGTGACAACGTATTACCGTCTGGCCGCAGCCGGTTGTTGTCGTACCCCGAACCTCACTCACCGTTAGATAGCCCCCATCATATGACTCGGCTGGGCAAAGATAGAATGCGTTCTCTCTTTGAACACATTTAATTCTTAAAAATTTTCAATACTATCCTAAAAAAAAAAATACGAAATCACGTGTTTTAAATAAAAAATATTTACTTTAAATTCTACATGATAAATCTATATTTCTAAAGTCGTATATTTGTTTTCACATCTTCCGAGGTTTACCCGTGACACTTTCCGGTTATTTTTTTTTTTTTTTAACACCACTTACTACATAGATATTATATCTACACAATACCACTCTGTACAGTACCTATTTATCTGCATGTCGGACGGTGGTTAGCGCCAAAAGGTCACTTGCGTTATTGTCGTCCGTCGTGGGTTGTGGTCAAAGTCAAATGATGATCAGTCTGACACGTGAGATGTGGGACGAACGAAGAACCCGCGACGAAGGACTTGTTACGCTTATAAAATGTTTTAAAGGACAATGATAGTCACCTCCGGTTCGTTTAGAAATACTTAAATGCATACATACCAGACCATGTGATGTTCGGCACTGTTTTTGAATTGCATTATTATTGTGACATGATTCTCGAGATAACGGTAATCAACCGAAATGGAAAACTGGTGATGGGAATCAAATCTGAATTTCAGATTGACGGATTTCAATATCTTAATTTTAAGTTAAACATAGTGGAATTCTGTATTCTAATTAAAAAATTAACTACATGAAATATATATGGTTATATAAAACTTTTTTACAAATCATATGTAAAAGAATAATCATTCAATTTTTCAAAATCCGGATTTTTATTTTCGAATTCCAAAATTTGTCCCATCTCTACGGAAAATACGTCGTATATAAGCCGCATTATATAGCGTTCTACAATACGTAAGTATAATAAAACGGTTACAGAATGATTGAAAATTGTTTACCTTTTTTGGAGTACGACTGAGTACACAAAATGGAATAATGAAATGACCGTAAATGCAAAAAACTAATTCTTTTGAAAACGAAATTCTGTGCAAAGTTGTCATATACAGGTATAATTGGCTTGTACCTAAGTATTTCATGTTCTGATATTCAAATTTAAAAATGCAATCAATTGTTTAATTATTCTATTGTTAAACTCATATATAAATGATTATACAAAATTACCTATAAAAATTAAAATTAAAAAATTTACATAAAAAATTAAGAGTTATGTTTTATACAAAAATGGCGTTGTATATATTTCATATTAAAATTTAAAATTCACATCAAAATTCATTTATAAATTATCACACAATTTATATAAATAATGTACTATAAACTATATAAACTATAGACATTTTTTAGACAACTAAGTATTTTACGGCAACATTGCATGAAGTAATACAAATTAAGCGTTCTTAATCGTATTTCTACCTTATAGAACCACGTCTAGTGTTTTCCACTTGGATATCAATAAACATGAATATAATAATAACAATAATCTTATTACGATGAACGTGGGAGTTAAATCTTCGATTATTAGTGGATGTATTTCCACAAGATTGGGCAAGTTAACTAATTTTTTTAATTTGTTAAGTTGAGTTAATATAGAAAAAAGTAAATTAAGTTAATAGTTAATTTTTTTAGTTAACTTGTAAAAGTTACAACAAATTAGAAAAAAGTAACTTAACTTAGTTAAAAATAAATTACTTTTTTTCATATAAAATTAATATTACCTTTTATTAAAGTTTAACAAATAACATAATATAATATAGATCTTCCTATTTAAAACAAATGTGTGTTATTGTATTAATTGTAGGAGATAGGTACTTTTATATCTTAATAAATTATGAAATCCAACAAAGTAGTTAAATTATTTTTATGTAATTTTTAACCTACAAGTTTTCATCAACTCTTATAAACTCTTTAATGATATTCACAAAATTGTAATAAACAAATTCATGTTATAAATACTTAATAATCAAATTTAGACTATGAATAATTAATATTATTAGAAGTACTTATAATACTTTTAGCACTCAGGAAGTAGTACGAAAAAAATATTATGAAATATAACTTATGACGATACACAACAGACTCGTTTGAATTATTTGCATCGCCACCAAGATTATAATTGTAAATTTTATTTCTATGAATAAATATAATAATGTATGGTATATAGCAACAAATTATAATTAAAAATTATTAATGAGTTTACAAAATTAATTGGAAGCTGGTTATATTATATATTATGTTTCTCATTTTCCAATAATGATTTTCTCTATAACCTTTTTTTTTTTTTTACATTTTGGCTCTTCCATATTTATTATAAATTTGGTGGCTCACGAGTCTTTATAATTTAGAACGTATTATTTAAAATACTTATATAATAATAAACTAGTATAAATAATATTTGATATTCCAGATAATTATTTTTAATTCTCGTAAACAAAATTTTATTTAAATCTATGGGCTTTATATAAAGAAAAAATAATTTTATAGGACTAAAAAATAAATTAATTCTTAAGAAGAAGTTACTTTAAAAAAAAGTTACTTAACTTTTTATCTCGTTAACGCCTAGCCTTGAATATTCCCATACCCTGCGAACGTTCTTTATACACGATACGCGATTTTACACTATATACCTCCACCTACCTTGTATAGTATGATATAATGAGTATAGTTGTAAATAAAATATAACAGTACAATTATATAAGTACACTCTTTATTTAGGTTGTACATAATTTTTACGAAAATTCATATTATATGATTACGTTAGAACAATAATAATAATTATACATTTTTGACTAATTTAATACCATAAATTGAATTTGAACGGAATTTTTAGATATCTTTCAGTTGGAACATTGATTTTATTATTATAATTATTTTATTTATTTACGCCATCTGACATTGATTTAAATACAAAGGTTTATTTTAAAATTAGATGAAAAATATAATGACAGCGAAAAGTGCTTAAAAGTAAATATAAAAATAAAAAATAGCAATTGGAAAAAACAGTAATTGTAACCAAGGTAATTAAAAAAAGCGACAGGGATAAAATTGAATTGAGGAGACGTAGAATTTTATGATTTATAATTGCGTGGGTGCCGCACTTTATTTTTCTATATACATTCTCAGCAGTATAACAATTCCAATGGGTTTTCATCGAGAACTATATACGAACAAGGCATACAGCACTATATCATTGACGTAATTATTGTACGTCATAATAGATTTACGTACTTTATAGAATTAAAATAAACATTCCAAAAATATGGTTTCTCACTAATTTAATGTAAAAACTGAACATATAGATACACGCAAGGTTGAACGATCGTGGGTCACCGGTACAGTTTGTTTTCTGAAACGCACGGCACGTGTACTGTAAAATAAAAAGCAAGTGTCATTGACCTATCGAAATGGCTGAAGATAGAAAGTATTACACACATATCACTTACAACGTCCTTAACCATGGAATATGGTTTTTGTTTTTTTCACAACTATAGGCATACGAAGCTTTTAGTTTTAACTGCAGCATTAAGTCATAACGGCTGATTTATAGTTTCAACGCTAATTTCTTATTGTTAAAAATAGACGTGTATCTTAGTTTAATTATAAATATAACATTTTTTTTTTTAATACATCGGGGTTAAAAATATGTTCAGTGGCCACTCGTTGCCTAACTGTCCTCGACGTCGATAATTGAAAAATGTCATGGGCAGCATAATATAATTATATTTTTAACCTTACATTTTTGCATATTATAATAATAGATGCTTATATACGCTATTGACCATTCATTTTAATTAATTTTTTTTTTTTGAAAGTCATGTCTTGTGAACGTTCTGTGATTCTAATTTATCATAAAATGTAATGTATTATAATTTTACTAGTGTATAGTATAATTGTATTTTTGTATCATGTTTATTAAACAAATTATATTTGCGTAAAAATATCATTTATTCGAATATTGTTATAATTTAAAATGTCGCATATGAAAATAAACGTATCAAAAAAGAATACACTTTAATTATTTTAACCTTACGCTTAAGAAAGGTCATTTTGCAACATTATTCCAAAGACCTCTGAGTGCTTTGATTGTGTTATGATAGTATATGTTACAATCAGTACAATTGTTCAATCTTCTACAGCTACAGTTTATATGCAGCATTTCAACAGACGGAATATAGAAAAGTTTGACTACGTGCTGCACTCTAGAAGTGAAATATTATGTCGGATGCAAAGTCAATCTAATGTTGTACGCTATCTATTGATAAAAATATTAAAAATTTTAAATACCTCCGAAAATGATTATTTACAGAATAATAAACAATTCTGGCAGGGTAAAGTATTTCTTTTTTATCTAGTATTTTATTTTTTAATTTATACATAGAAACCAGGATTTTTTTTTTTTGGTCTCACTTAAATCTTATTTCTTCGAGGGGAAGGAAGGGCAAACATTATTTGCTCCAGGACCCAGTGGCGTACATACGGGGAGGATTTCCGGGTTCAAACCCCCCCCCAGGGCCAAAAAAATAAAAGAAGGAAATTGTTTTATTATTGATGACGTGTAATATATTCGTAGTTTCATTATTACGCTTTGAACTCAAAATATACAACTATACAAATATTATGATAATTAAATAATTATATTGATAGATGTTTGAAAAGTTTTGTTAACTATGCTGTTTTTATATTCCAATAGCTATTAATTTACTGTAATGTAAAAGTAGATTGTAAATTGGTAAAATAGCTGTAAAAAATAATAATTGTTTATAGCAGTTATTTATCTTATTTATCTGTACAACGAAAAAAAAAAGATAATGATTATTTTTGTTAAACCCTCCCCAGAGCAAGATCGAATGTACGCCACTACCAGGACCCTTAATCCGACACTGCGAGTAATTCAGTTTTATTTTATGTCATTTTATTTTTTTGAAGAGAGTGAGTATATTATTTACTAGCTATAATTACTATAGTAGCTATAATAACTACGTACATTCTCGAGGTAGTGTTTTGTGTATAGACACCGTGCAACAAATGAAAAACCTTGCGCTCTGATGGTGAACGAACGCACTTCTTGTGTATAACAATGTTATCAATATAATTCAACAAAATATTAAAATTCAAAGTTTGATTAGTATGTACCACGACTAAAATCATTATTATTAATTGTGATGTTTGACGATTTATTGACAATAATGATAATATCTGAATACTGACAACATTTAATGCAATTATTAGTTATTATGTTAAATTGTATTATTAATAAGGAAATATATTAAATTAATAATATATTTATTTACCCGAGGGATGGTTGTTGAATTAAAGCAAACAATTTTTATCATTGTAAACATTTTCTATATGGGAATAAATAATTGTATTATATGATAATCGTACGGTGATGCGTAAACGATGTACGAAATTTTGGCACAGGTAAACAGACGATGCGCAAATGATTTACGGCCCGTATGTACGTCGAACGATAAGTTTATATTTGAATGTTGATAGTCCGACCGCAACAACTGGTTTTTTTTTTAGAATATTAATTGATGTTTAATTCACGTGGCATGAACCTACAGAATTTAACAGTTTGAGAGTGGTATGTTCAGCCTTAAGACGGTTGGAAGCAGCGTATTTATTTCATGTTGTAGACCTAAAAGCTTGATAAGATTATGCATATTTAAAATCATCATAATTAAATTCTGTAAAAAGATTTGAGTGGATCAACCATTTTTCTAGGTTAATGTGGAAATCGATTTTTGATATTTGTTTAAAAATTTTCTTTAAATCTTATTTGAGTTTCTCAATTTTTTTTTAATTTTTAAATTCACTTTAGTGTTTTTTTTAAAAATGTTAAACAGTGATTCTAAAATTGACTTCCACAATAACCTAGGAAAAAGGTTGATCAACTCAAATCTTTTTACAGAATTGAAATCCAATCATTTGGAGTTGACGTTTTTTGTCAGGCTTGATTAATTTTCAGAATTTCTTCGTTGGAACAAAATATTTTATTTCATCAAATGCAATGACTTGTGCATGCACGTGCGAACCATTAACTGTTTCCCTGAAACGTTAAATACCGGTGTGCAACGCCAGCCGCCTGCGAACCGATGATATTATATAGATATATAGTCTATATTATTATAGCTTACTAGCTGCCCCGACAAATGTTGTTTTGTCATTAACAATTTTTCTAGAGAATATTTTGCTAGAAAAAAGTAACTAATTTAATATAAGCATGTAAGGATGTGGGTAAGGATAAGGATGTAAAGAAGAGGTATGGAGTGCTATGAACGGTGACGAAATATAAAAATGAAAAAACATCAAACATTAATTTTTATAATAATTTATTAAAATTGATCCATTAAAATTAAATATATCGCTAATTATGACTATATAGTAAAAACAATATCTATCCATTAATAAAACAGAGTGTACAATATTTTTTGTTGTCCCATTTTTTGCCAACACAAACTGGATGGTTCGAGAGCACGCCACGTATAATTGTCCGTGTGAAATATGATGTGCTCAAATGTAAGCCACAGGCAGACATCGTTTGACCTTGAGACTTATTGATAGTCATTGCAAATACCAATCTAATTGGAAATTGGAGGCGTTTAAATTGTATTGACACATCTGTGGGTATAAAAGGGATTCGCGGTAATAATATATTTTCACCAAATAATTTACTATTTAAAATGATGGCTTCAATAACATTTTTCATTAATTTTTTAACGACTTATCGCGTGCCGTTGTACAACCGTGGGAGGTCAAATTACGAAACAAAATAACCGGAGATCAAGCCTTCAATTGTAAATTATGCGTTGGCATGCCTGGTAAATCCAATGAGTTTAAAAACTCTGTTGGATAATTTACAGCTTCAGTAGCATCGCAAACTGTATCTTTAGATTTGTATGACACCAAGTCTACTGGTAACAAATGTTGTATTTTGAGATTCAATTCGTTGACGTCCACATTTTTTGTTACTAAAATTGCTCTTTTTGCCAGCCACTCATGATTTGTGTATTGTCTGTGTACATTGGGAAATATCTGGTCAATAAGAGTATCTTGCGAATAAATGATTGTGCAGAAATCGGTCGGTAATTTTATACACCCCGTTTCATCTGTAGTAACTTTTTTATCTCCAATATCTAACAATTGTTTTGAGAATCTTCTGCACGCAGCTTTTTTTAATCGAATCGCAAGTATCGAAATCGTTCGCTCTCTATCTTTACATACATTTCGACCATGAATTGTTAACAAAGCTCATGACATCGTAAAATAACTTTGTCCTGATCGCGTCTAATCATCAACCGATATGCATAATAATTTTTCGAACTAAAATTCTTATTTGTTTTGGCACCTGTTGCAGGATCTTTTTGTTTAATGTTTATGCAATACCCAACATTTACTACCAAAAATAAAATTAATAGTTTTTTAAATAGTTTTTAATAGTTTTTTAATAGTTTTATTTAATAATTCATTTTCAAGTGTGCAGTTATCTACCGGGTCAAAAATCATTAAATTAAACTATGATTTACCAAACAATAGCACTTTTCCACATTTTTTTTTGTCATAAAAACCTTCTCCTGGTAATTACGAACAGTTAAAAAAAAAATTGAGCCAAATCAGCCCAGCCGTTCTCAATTGATGAAATATTATACATTTTTGGCTTCATTTTTATATATATATAGATATAGTCTTATTGTAAATTCAAATAAATTGTATTACCTATATTTATAATTTGGTATATTTACTGTAATAAGATTTCACACATACTATACGATTATGCCGCAGTAACCTATGGATTGAGTCGATACTCAGTACTTACTATTTGTAGGAGCCACATCTAACGTTTAGTTTAGTTTCAGGCGTTTCAGTGCATTGTTACTCGATTTTATATGGATTCATTACTTCCATAAATAATCGATTCTAGGTTTGATCGAGGATTACCAATAAGGCCAAGTATTCCCGAAAAAAAACGTTTAACACTACAATAGTTGTAGTATGATAATTATTATTATAGTTATTGTGATGAATTGTATAAATATAATTACCATAAAACTTACGAATTTATTTGTTATTATTATAGCACCTTTAGCTTTTTATTTTATTTCTAATACATCTTGAATTAATTAATAATTATATGTTATGAATATTCGTTCTAAAACTTTTTTTTTTATAAAATTTGGCAATCGGTGATTCTCACACTCGAATTGCAAATGCGTTATACTTATTAATTATTATGAATTGATAAATATTAATGATAATATTGAATAATATTACATGTCTTGCGGCGTATAAACGATGACGATAATGACTAATGACAGTCCGTTTGCTGATAAGATCGGAGCGTATTATTTCGGGAAAGTCACACACACACTAATAATCGTTTACTAACGCACACATTTACAAGGCATAACATCACGCGTATAAGGTATCATCTATATTCAACCTCTTAAAAAAGGTTCGCTTCCAATCCCCTTAACGTGTTATGAATTATCTATTATCTACTATCTAGTATCTGTACACGAAATATGTTCTCCGGCCGTCTAAGCACAGTAGCGCGATACACTAAAACTTGGACCGTAGACCATCCAAAGCGCTTGCATCGATCTGCACGGTGTTACTCTTTGTCTTGTAACGAGACAGCATAGTCTCGTGCATATGTCGCGTTTGTGCGTCTCTCCCTGACGGAGTACTAACGATTTACGAAATTTATATTATCGATTAATCTGTTGAGAGTCAATAGAGCGCGCACACAGTAAACAATCCGTCAGTGCGGTCGGATTGTTTATTATACTTATAAGATTATCAAGATAGCGTGGCGGTCGTCGTCGTTTGTGACCCGCACGTTATTCCTATTTTACTGTATGGTATTCACGGACAACATTGGTAATTGTACATAGAACATTCTTGTATATAAAATCAACGAAATGAACCAAAAATCAACTTCCCCCCGGTAACTGATCGTACTGGCCACAGGATATACGAATACGTTGTTATACGTAACCCGTATTATACGTTTAATCTAGTGCACATGCAATCAGACTATAGTCCATTCAAAATAAGAAACGTAGTCGGCAGCCGATTTCTGCGCATGGGCGTGGCCTCACTACGCACTCCTGCCTTCGACACCGTTGCCAGCGAGAGCGCCGCATTATTCTACTGTTAACCACACGTTTGATGAATTTTTTTTACTCAACATTTTAAACAATTGTATTTTATCAATAGTTTATAATCAATAGCTTATGACTGTGGAATACTCGAATATTAGAATGATAATTAAGACTAACTATAGTCGTGGCAACGAAAAATGAGCGCTGACCGTCATGCGCCAAGCGGCAGTTTATTAGTAGTGATTATCAATCTTTGAAACAAAAAGCCCGCTTTTTTTTTAAAAAAGATCAAATAACTTATATAGGTACTATTTTTTTTTAAATTATAGGATTTTTTTTTTATTGTTTATCAATTTATTTTACATTTTATCATACAAACAATTAAAAATATTTACAACGGAAAAAATAATAAAAGACAAGTATATTATAGTAAAATAACAATTTTTAAATAAGTGTTTGAACGTCATCTGCACTGTCCTCGTCATTGCCAAAATCACTGTCGTCAGTTTGAAAAGTTATAATGACCGGCTCTAATACACTGTCTATTAGTATCTCCTTCTGATAATCTTCATCCTGGATTGTCTCAGCATGTTTGACGCATTTTTCCCAGTCACTCTTGGATACCAAATCCAATGCCTCGTGAGTGAGTCTTTCGACGTCGACCATTTTAAACGTTGAATTTTTTTTTGCCACTTCGCCTTTTACTTGAGCCCATATAAGTTCAATGGGGTTATACTGACAATGGTATGGTGGCAGTCGTACTACTTCATGGCCCATTGAACTTGCTATTTCATCTAGCTCGTACTTTTTAAATGTCGGTTTTAACAAATTCACACGTTCGCGTAGTTCGGCTAAAGTTTCCAAAGGTAAAAAATTAATATTTTGATTTTTCAGCCATTCCTGCACCTCAGCTTTTCGAGCATTACATTTTGGATAATTGTTTACCAACATAGAATGATATGGTGCATTATCCATAACGATTACGCATGGTTCAGGAAGTAGTTTTAGCATATCTACAAACCATTGTTTAAACACATCTGAATTCATAGACGAATGGTAGTCAGTAGAATTTCTAGCTCGGCATTTAAAAACAAATTTCGATCCCTCAATGAACCCGAAACGCGATGATCCAGCGTGAGTAATTATTAGGCAACCTCCTTTGCCGGTTGGTATTTTAAATCCCTTAGTTTCTTCATTATTCTGCCAAATATGAGACCTTGAATGATTTTGGTTTACCCAGGTTTCATCTAGGTAAACCACAGGTCGAGTATCTTCATTCTGTCTGAGTGTACACATTGTACGTAAAAATTTACATAATAAAGCGGCTATATCGTTTCGCTCCACAAGCATTTTGCGGCCATTATTGCATTTCTTAAACGTAAATTTTAAATTTTTTAACAAATTTCTGACCGACCGGACGCATCCTTCATAATGTGGTAATTTTTTTTTAATTTCGCTTAAAATTGAAAAAGCAGTCGGATATTCATTTCTTTCATAAAATTTGTGTACGATCCGTCGGACTACATCAGCATCGAAATCGTCCAGCTCGGAGCATTTCTTTGCACGTTTGTACAATTTACGAGGTGATTGAAATTGCACTTCTTCATCACTATCCATTGAAGATTTATTTGCCTCCATACATATACGCTGCACAGTTATATACGAAGTACCACAAGCCTGAGCAGCAATTTTTTGTGCGCTTTTAAAAAAATCTGAATTCAAATCTTTTTTTTCCGAACACATTTTAATAAAATTGTAAACACTAAAAATGATTTTCTTACTCTGACTATGAGTATCACGATCTTTAAACGACATTTTTAAGTTTTAAAACAAACGTACTACGATATTCAATGACTATTACACGGCGCGCACGAAATACGTGTTTACAACAACAAGGTGTGTAAACGATAGACCACGAAAAAAATGTACTATATAAGGTGGCTAGTATAATATAAATCCCCCTCCTAAAAATATCCCAACAAAAGAGAGTCTGGAATGTTATAGTTTGAATTCCTGCTGCCTGAGGGACACGATCTGTAACTTGACGGTTACAATTGTTACCACTCACTTTTCAAATACAATACAGTAGGTACAGCGCGTAGCAGCACGACAGCTGCACTATGTTGAGAATCATTGGCCGTAAGAGTGGGTAAAAACAACGGGTCGCGGTACCAACGCTCATTTTTTGTTGCCGCGACTATAGTAACTGAATTTCGGGTATTAAATATATTTTATATTTGTAGTGTGTATGTATGTGTCATTATCGGTATTTTTGTTTTAACTAGTTTAAAATAGAAGTATGACTACAATGTCTCAGAATTATCGAATTATCAGTTCCTAATTTTAGTCGAATAGTAGTTATTAGTCGACTAATTTCATTTATTCATATTAGTTGGTGGTAAACATTATAGTCGAATAATTAGTCGACTAATTTCATTTATTTTTGTTAGTTAGTCTTAAACATTTTAGTCGAATAATTAGTCGGTTGTACGTGATGAAAAGTATCAAGTAGTCGTTCCTGCCCATCATTAGTCCGGACTGTACCATAATAGATAAGATAATCTCTTTTCTATACTACCATCCCAGTATGTTATAGCCTGATAATTTTTATACAGTTTATTTTGTTAAAAAATGCCTTTTTAGAAACTATATAAAAATATGGCACAAAACATTTCACAATGTAAGAAAAAATAACTAGTTAAATGAAAATAATAAAATATTTTTCAACAATTAATAATATTCATTATTCAAGCTATTAATTCTTATTATCTATCTAAATAAATACACAAATTTTATTTTTAAAACATAATTAACAGTAAAATTAGAATCGTATAGACTTATAGAGATAATTTAAAGATTAAAATGACAACAAATATTTTATTTGGTAAATAATTGAGTTATAGTTAAGACTCAAGAGTTAAGGAACTTTCTTAACATTATAGTAATAAATAATCATATGCTTAGGAAAACAATTAAAATATAATTTTAAAACTTAACAGTAGGTGTGCCTACACCTCAGTCTTTAAAACTTGAATATTATTAGATAAAAAAATTATAAATATTCACATGCAAAAAATTGTTAATAAAAAGAAAACAATATACTTTATTAAAAAAGTAAAAATTTAAAAACTGATGCACTTAGTTATGGTTCAGACTTTTTTTAGTTTTCTCTTATGTCACTATTTCCTTCATATTTCAGAAATAAATGAATTTGTTTTAATAAATTTTCATTAGTAGATAATAATACATGAAACTCAGCACAATTTTCTTTGAAAACAATTTTTACAGTAAACATAGCTTTAATTGTCGCCACGATTTTTTTGATCAGTTCATATACAATTCATTTGAGAAAAAACTCTTTTTACTAATACATTAGTTCCAGGTATACAAAGAAAAAACTCAACAATCTTTTTTAGATTTTTTAAATCAATATTAGCACATTCAAAATTGACTTTGAAAATTTCTACCCAAATTTCTTCCAAAGATTTATTTTCTATAGTTACATTATTTAAATTACTAATAATAAAAAAAATAATAAATAAAAAATACAAAATACATTAAATAATTGCTGCACAAACAGTATCCATTAGACCTGATACACTATATAACAATATTTATTTAATATTTAATAATGTTTAATAGTATTAAATGAAATAAAATGTGAAATATAATATAATATATAATATATATATGGTAATATATTATATTATATAATATAATATAATAATTAATTTCCCACAGTAGCGTGAATAACAATACTTTATATATGGCCGCAATGGCACACGACAATATATGTAATAATAATAATAATAATAATATTAATAATAATAATAATATGAAAAGAAATAATAATTTATTGCCACAATAGATAGAACAATGATAGAATAAAAAAAAAAAAAAATAATAAAAAAATTGAACAAAATAATTGTTCACGCAAACACGGTCATAATGTAATGACCGGGTTGCAGTTGGTAGCACCGTATAGACAATTATGTTCGATCAGCCGAACGACCATTAGGGGCGGTTGGCAATATTTAAAAATGTCGTTGTGACGCTGTGCATCGACGAAAAACCGCCGCCGTTGTGTTGTTCTTTCTCTCGCCTTCATTACGAACGTTGTCATTTTTGGTGTGCGTTGGTTGTTTTTCTTCACGGAGTTGTCGTGCGTTGGTGGGTCTACGTAGTTGACGTACCTTTGTTCCACGTATGTTGACGAGGATGTAAGATCTATTCTTACAACGGAAGTTGTCGTCCAAACCGTCGTTCTGGTCGTCATCGTTTTCGGCCACGTTGTTCGCGAAATCGCCGTTTGCGGTACGCCATCGCCGTTTGCGAGTCGTCGTCGTTTCGGCCACGTTGTTTGCGGGTAGACGTTGCCATCCGTAATAGCAAGTTGTGCGCACGCGATTCCGCCGTTTGCGGTACACCATCACCGTTTGCGAGTCGCCGTCGTTTTGGCCACGTTGTTTGCGGGTAAACGCCGTCATACGTGATAGCAAGTTGTGCGCACGCGATTCCTCCGTTTGCGGTACGCCATCGCCGTTTGCGAGTCGCCGTCGTTTCGGCCAAGTTGTGTACCCGCGAATCCGCCGTTGGCGATTCACCGTCTTTATATCGACATTGTCGGGTTTTTTTATATTATTTCCTTTATATATATATTGACGGAATATGTTTTAATTTATTATATTGTTCCCACGTGGTTTGTTTCTTGTTTTGTTGATATTTATAGAAATATACTTATGTTATTATTATTTTTATGTAAATACCAGATTTAGCCTTATTCAATCTCCAGACACTCTAGTCACAGGGGCCAACTGCCGAGTAAAGAGCTTGTGTGGCGAACATTTTGGTAGCAGAGCGTGGTTGTTGTTTGTTGTTGATGCTAGAGATTATTAAGGTTAGTATTTTATTCCTTGTGTATGAAGTATTATTTCCCTTAACATAGTTGGGTCATTAACGTTGACATTTCATTTTAGCAATTGACGGTTGGTTTCGTTGTTATTTTAATATAGTTGTATTATTTTTTTTTTATTTATTACTGTTATTTCAGTACTACAGTTATTACTGAAACTTGTACAATTGTGTACAATTCCATATAATTTAGCCGGTTTGGATTAATATTATATTTTGTTATTATATTTTTATTTGTGTATTTAAAATCAATCTAGTTTTAATTATATTGCTGATTAATGCAATAACTTTATTATAATATGGTCAGTTGAGATATACTTAAGAATCTACTTATTTAATTATTTATCAAGGTAAAAATAATCTATATTATAAATCACAATGGCAACGTTGTGTGTGAAATTGGCGTATATGGGCTATAAATCAGTAGGTAGTAGCTCATTGGCGCAACTAGGGGGGGGTGCTTTGGGTCCTTAGCACCCACTAAGTCAAAATCAGCACCCTCTAAAAAAATCGTTTAAAAATGTAATAAAAAAGTTGAATATTAATCGAATTACAATTATAACATAATAGTAATTTTTGTAATATAACATTTTGTTATTTATAATGTTGAATTGGATGTGCTGATTTTAATTTAGTAAAGATAAGGATGCCGGAGCGGTCAATTTATTTTAAATAGTCTGTGCTAAATATATCTATATGGTATATTAGTGCCTAAAATACTAATATAATCTGGTATTCCCGAGGGACGGAAATAGTCTCGTCATTATGATATCTGGCATACGGGTGATACGCCGATATACCACAACAAACACAGCACAATCTACTAGGATACTAAGATTTATAATAAATCGTCTTAGGTTACAGTGTTTGTAGGTAACTCAAAACACTACATTTACGTATTACGTATGTTGTATTAGAGACATTTCTAAGTTTCTTATATTATTATTTATGATTGCTAATAATAATATATCGATCGATATATTAAAAAAATCTGGAGCTTAAGCACCCCCTAGTTCAAATGTCTAGTTGCGCCAATGTAGTAGCTTATCTTTCGGGCGCATCTGTTTATATCCCTGGGGGCGCAAATATACTACTCTGAGGCGTAAATAGGCTACAGCCTTAATTTTAGTCTAAAAAAAATTTTGTGGAAAATGGATGGTGGGGGAAAGCGATATCTTATTTTTGGAGGCAAACGGACCCGCCTAAAATATAAAATGGTGGGGTTTATAGGTATTTGACCTTGAATGCCTTAAATACCCCTGTTTGAGTCTAAATGTAGTGTCTATATTATGTTTTATTTTTATGTTGTATTAATTCATTTGTTTGTCATTTTCGTGCGATGCGTAGCGGTGCGTTGCTTATCCGAGGCCCTCGTCGGCGGCGGCGATAAGCCTCCGTGTGCGACCGGCCGGTTACGCAATCGCGCTGTTATCATCGCATGAAAGTGTCGTTATTTCCACGTTTTCAAAGGTTTTCGGTTATGTTTTTGTAAAAGTAAAAGTCATGTTCTCAGTGCCACAAAGTTTCATAAGTTCTCGTGTTTTTTGGTTTAGTGTGGTGGCACTGAGACATTTATCTTCATTTTGTGGTGTCCGGTGGCCCTAGCCTTCGTGGAAAATGTCGCCGGCACCGTTTCTCTCTCTGCTCGTGTCCGCCGTAGTGTTAATACCCGTTTGTCGTTTGTTCCTGTTTGCAGCCAATTTGTTATACCACGTTTTTGTCTTGTCAGTTTTGTTGTGAATCAGTCATTGGTAACTATCGCGCATAATATTTGCCCATCATTAATTTGTTTTGTCCCTCTAGGGTGTTCAATTTGTTACCATTGACTGCATTTTTTAGTGATTTAACGTGGTATATTGTGTTGTATGGTCCGGTTACAGCAGAGCCGTGTGTTATTTGTTCGTCGTGGTGCAGTTAGCGTTGTGTTGTAGTGTGCGGAATCACTTGTATTTTTTATTGTATTAATTTTATTATTAATTACGGATTCCGGCATTGTAGCACATCATAACTGCACGAGGTAGGTGGTGCACCATCATTTTTTATATTATTTGAAGACCGACGGGTCTATCACATTGTATTTATTTATTCATTTATTAT